>NC_090650.1:325339314-325669314 GCF_040937935.1 Hyperolius riggenbachi
CGGAACTGTTAGCTCGCCAGCTGTTACCATGCCAGCTGGTGGACTCTGAGGCCTTCCGTAAATTTGTGGCCATTGGGACACCGCAGTGGAAGATGCCAGGCTGCAATTATTTCTCTAAAAAGGCGATACCCAAACTGTACCGTGAAGTTGAGAGGCAAGTGGTGTCATCTCTGGCACACAGCGTTGGGTCAAGGGTCCACCTGACCACAGATGCCTGGTCTGCCAATCACGGTCAGGGCAGGTACATTACTTACACAGCCCATTGGGTCAACCTGGTGACCAATGGCAAGCAGGGAGTACGTGGCTGTGCAGCGGACCAACTTGTGACACCTCCACGGCTTGCAGGCAAGCCTCCTGCCACCTCCTCTCCTCCTGCTACATCCTCTTCCCTGTCATCCTCCTCCTCCTCTTTGGCTGAGTGTTAGGTTAACTCTACTGGTGCTGCGATCTCCTCTCTGGCTACACAGCCCCAGCTCCCCAGGGCCTATGCTGCATGCCAGGTACGACGGTGTCACGCCATCTTAGACATGTCTTGCCTCAAAGCGGAGAGTCACACTGGACCAGCTCTCCTGACTGCTCAGTCTTAACAAACAGGTGGATCAGTGGCTGACACCGCACCAGCTGGAGATCGGCAACGTAGTGTGTGACAACGGCTGCAATCTCATTTCGGCTTGGAATTTGGGAAACCTGACACATGTACCCTGCATGGCACATGTGCTGAATCTAGTCATTCAAAGATATGTGTCAAAGTACCCAGGCTTAGAGGACGTCCTGAAGCAGGCCAGGAAGTTGTGTGGGCATTTCAGGCGGTCACGGCCATGGCACACTTTGCAGAGATTCAGCTGAGAAAAAAGTTGACGGTGAGATGCCTCATTTGCGATAGCCCGACTCGCTGGAATTTGACCCTCCTTATCTTCTCTCGCCTGCTACAACAGGAGAAAGCCGTCACCCAGTACCTGTACAATTACAGTAAAAGGACACAATCTGGGGAGATGGGGATGTTTTGGCCCAACAACTGGAATCTGATGCGAAATGCATGCAGGCTCATGCGGTTGTTTGAGGAGGTGACCAACCTGGTGAGTTGCAGTGAAGGCACCATCAGTGACATGATTCCGTACGCTTACTTCCTGGAGCGTGCCATGCGTAGAGTGGTGGATCAAGCTGTGGAGGAGTGTGAAGAGGATCAGTTATGGAAGGAACAGTTGTGGGAGCAATTTTCAGCAGAACCAGATGTTTCCTCAACACCTGCGGCAGCACAGAGGGGAGAGGAGGAGGAAGAGTCGTGTGGGGTAGAGGAGTCAGACTCGGATGATGAGGAAGGTGTTTCTTTGGAGGAGAAGGAGTAGGCGGCGGCAGAAGAACAACCGCAGCAGGCGCTGCAGGGGGCTTGTGCTGCTCAACGTTCCCGTGGTATTGTCCGTGGCTGTGGGGAGGAGGAGGACTTACTTGACGTCACTGAGGAAGAGCAAGAGGAGATGGATAGTACATCAGCATCCAACTTTGTGCAGATGGCGTCTTTCATGCTGTCCAGCCTGTTGAGGGACCCCCGTATAAAAGAACTCAAGGGAAATGAGCTGTACTGGGTGGCCACAATACTAGACCCTCGGTATAGGCACAAAGTGGCGGACATGTTACCAACTCACCTGAAGGCAGAAAGGATGCAGCACATGCAGAACAAGCTGGCAACTATGCTTTACAGTGTGTTTAAGGGTGATGTCACAGCACAATGGAATAAAGGTACCACTGCCAGTAATCCTTCTCCCATGTCCACGCAGGCAAGGACAGGATTCTCCAGCGATCTCATGGTGATGTCGGACATGCGAACATTCTTTAGTCCAACGCCTTGCCTTAGCGCTTCCGGATCCACCCTCCACCAACACCTGGACAGGCAGGTAGCCAACTACCTGGCCTTAAGTGTGGATGTAGACACTGTGAGCAGCGATGAACCCTTGGACTACTGGGTGTGCAGGCTTGACCTGTGGCCAGAGCTGTCCCAATTTGCCATCCAACTTCTGTCTTGCCCTGCCTCAAGCGTCCTATCAGAAAGGACCTTCAGCGCAGCTGGAGGCATTGTCACTGAGAAGAGAAGTCGCCTAAGTCACAAAAGTGTTCAGCATCTGACCTTTATCAAAATGAATGAGACATGGATCCCGGAGGCCTACTGCCCGCCCCAAGACTAAGTCAGTCCCCACACACAGCATCTCTGCCTGCACGCCGTGTGACTGCCTGCCCCAAGACTAAGTCGCTTCCCACACAGCACCTCTCCCCGCAGGCTGCTTGACTGCCTTCTCCGCCACCACCAACAGGGTCTAGGACTCCAGGTGGATCACTGAATTTTTAAGGCTATACTCATTTTTCTGGTCCGTGTACATGCCTGCCTAATTTTTCTGGCTGCTCGGCAGCTGCAACAACAAAACAATGCATGTACATGTGCCAATTCCCCTTCGTGATCATTACCTCGCCACGGTGAAGGGGCTTGGGTATCACAATGAAGCAATGACCGCCGGCTTTATGAGTGTCTCAGGGGGTAGTGTTGCTCAAATCCGGAACCGGGAGATACCCGGATAGTTACTATCTGGATATCTCCCAGTAAACTTGTGCGGGCTGGGCGGGGTCAATTTTACCTGTCTGACGTCTTCTTCGGTCGTCCCTCGGCGCCTCCCACGATGCGCTCCACGCGCGTCATGTGATTACAAACACTTCTTCCTTCAACCCGGAAGGAGGAAGTGTTTGTAATCACGTGACCGACACTTGGAGCGCATCGTGGGAGGTGCCGAGGGACGACCGAAGAAGACATCAGACAGGTAAGATTGACCGCCCAGCCCGCACAGGTTTACTGGGAGATATCCGGATAGAACTATCCGGATGTCTTCCGGTTCTGGATTTGAGCAGCACTGTCGGGGGGGGCACACCCAAGATAATAAGGTTGTTATCACGCCTAAAAGCTTTGCATGTGCAAACTAGGGTGCTAAGTAGTTGGCACCCTAGTTTGCACCTAGTTTGCACATGCAAACTAGGGTGCAAACTACTTAGCACCCTAGTTTGCACGTGCAAAGCTTTTAGGCATTATAACTGAGTTTTTAGGCGTGATAACTGAGTTATCATGCTTTTATGAATCAAGCCCAATGTGATTTCGGCCCTTAAAACGCTGCTTTGCGTCAAATCCAGATTTTTCCCCGGGACTTTTGGCGTGTATCCCACTCCGCCATGCCCCCTCCAGGTGTTAGACCCCTTGAAACATCTTTTCTATCACTTTTGGGGCCAGCATAAATTTTTCTAGTTTTCAAAGTTCACCTCCCCATTGAAGTCTATTGCGGTTTGCGAAAGTTCACACAAACCAAACTATTGCGGAAGTTCGCGAACTCGGTTCGCGAACCGAAAATTGGAGCTTTGGGCCATCTCTAATAGGAGATTGCTATAACTTGTTTCTTGCTGTTCTAGTGGAGTCACCGCTATCCTTCACAAATACTTACCTTTCAGAGCAAAAATGCACTATAACAACTTGCAGTCTTTGAAAGCCATGTTTGTACCATGAATCCACCTATATCCATTTATGGAATGCTCAAATATATTACCAGCATTTCCCTTCAATTAGTAGCACCATCTGTTTGGATACCTGCCTAAGCCAGGTAGAATTCTTTGTGAGCTGTCTGAAGTTTTGTTAGTGTCTCATGTATACCAAAGTCTTGCTGTGTTTCAGAAGACTGTAAACTGCTGAATGGTAATTGACCCATACTGAGCACACATGCTGCTAGCTACAATTATTTAACTGTTTACACTGTCCTTAGTTATATGCCCAGCTGGCAAATGCTTTTTCTGCTAACATTACCAACACCATGCTGATTCCTAGTTTTCATACCACTTTACATATTATGTCATTGTCAGATTATCTACATCTTTGATATGAGTGATGCTCAGACTTTTTTTTGTTATCTAAACATGGGAATGTATGTCACCATGCTGTTTGCAAGGCTCAAGGACACTAAATAGCTGAACAGAGGACACTACTGAAACGGATACTGTTCACTGTGGGTGTTCTTATGAATTCAATAGCTTTATTAATTATTCAAGCTATCATTCCTTAGGAGCTGTGTACTCTACCCTCTTCATTTTTAAGCAGTTCAAGGAATTCAGTAGCTACAAGAATGTCAGTAGTTTGTGTGCACATTGGATGCACTTGTGCCAAGCAATGGGTCTAATGATATCTTTAGAATTCTGCATGGTTCTTTCGGGTATAATCATTTCCCTGTAAAAACTTTAGTATCGATAACTTGCTAATGAGCTTTTTCTTTATTATTTCGTATTTTGGCAGACACGTAAATCTTATATCATGGATGGTATTGTAGACATAAAACTGAAAAATACATTAAGCTTAACACTAGATGATTTTGTGCTGGTGCTAACAGCTTCACCTAGATCTAGGTGCTATGAGCAGCTACAGATCTGTCTCCATCCTTCACTTTCTGTAGAGAGTTACTCAAAGAACTATCTATTGCCAAGTGCCAACTTAAAGCAAGGCTCTCAGGAAAAAATACATCTTTGACTCCCTAGTCCCGACTCCCCACCAAGATGCGTCACCACTTCAAAACAGCCTTAGGCTCACAATCCGTAACCAATTGCTGATTGCTCGTGAATGGCAAAGCACTGCAACAGTGGAACTCAAAGGGAGCAGTTCCACTTACAGTATTGTGATCAGGGATCAATTTCCCACAAAGAGTCCATAGTGGATCCCAGGCCTTATTCCAGATCTACAAACAGATGGGAGTGTTCAATCCTGAATGATTCTGCATGATCTGTGGCTTTTGAAACAGCTAATCATAAAAGGCTGCAGGTGTACTTTGGCATTGATAGTTTAGTCCTCTAGTGGCTCAACTCCTCAACTTCTGCTGGCAGAACACAAAGGGTATATTTAGGGTTTTCCTGAACAACCCTGTACCCCTGAAATACATTGATCCCCGGGGTTTGATACTACCCCCTTTGTTGTTGACAATATACAAGATACCATGTGGAAAACTATCATTGCAATGCAGATGACACCCAGCTATATTTATCATTCAAACCTTGGGCTTTATTCACTAAACCGTGATAACTCATATCAAGGCCGTTTTCACGTGCATTTTTGCGTTTGCGCACGATCGCGGCCGTGATATGAGTTATCACGGTTTAGTGAATCAAGCCCCTTATGTGGTAGACTATACTCAAATAATAAACCTGTGCTTAGTGGAGTATTCAGGATTGGATGCATGACAACTGATTAAAACTACATGCTAACAAAAGTGAGGTTCTTGTTATCAGAAGTCAGCACTTGCCAGCAAAGCAGATCCAGTCTCAAGCAGAACTAATGAGGGTAGGAAGCTCAGACCTAAATAGCTGATGGAGATAATAAACTTGAGGACTCAAATTAATTCCTTTTTTGACCTAAGCAACATTGCAAAAATTAAGCATCTCATCCCTCCAGATGATCTTCCAACCCTAGTTTACACCTTTATCACATCACAGCTGGATTATTGCAATGCTCTCTAAACAAGACCTGCAACACCTGAAGTTAATACAGAATGCTGCTAAAAAGCTGCTGACAAATTGAATCCCCTCCACCTCTTCACCCATCTCCTTATAAGGGTTGAGAATTGAGTTTCTTATCAGTGATGCTGAAGCCTTTAAAGTAGGGGTGGGACGACGAATCCGGCGAATCCACGAATCCCTCGAATATTAGGAAATATTCGAGATTCGTGGATTCGAATCCCGACGCCATTTTCCACTATACGAATCCACCGAATCCCGACGCCGCATCGCCGCGCATCCGCCGCTTGCACTCGTCCTCCTTCGACCCCCCCGCGCCTCCTCCGCTCGCCCCCCCTGCCCGCATCCACTCACCTATCCATAGCGGAGCGCAGAGCGGCAGACCTCTCGCCGACTTCCTGGTTCCCCCTAGTGACCGGCTCTTACAATGACGTCATTAGTAAGAGCCGGTCCGGCCACTAGAGGGAACAGGGAAGTAACGAAGAGGTCTGCCGCTCTGCGCTCCACAGGAAAGGTGAGTAGATTATGCAGGGGTGAGCGGAGGAGGCACGGGGGACGGAGGAGGCACGGGGACGGAGGGGGCCGTGGGGGGGTTCTATCTACCTACCTACCTACCGACCTAACACTATCCCTACCTACCTACAGGCCGCTATACCTACCTACCTACAGGCCCCTATACCTACCTAAAGGCCCCCTATACGCACCTACCTGCCTACCTAAAGGCCCCTATACCTACCTAAAGGCCCCTATACCTACCTAAAGGCCCCTATACCTACCTACCTAAAGGCCCCTATACCTACCTACCTACAGGCCACTATACCTACCTACCTACCTACCCACCTACCTACAGGCCCCCTATACATACCTACCTACCTAAAGGCACCTATACCTACCTACCTACCGGACACTATACCTACCTACAGGCAACTATACCTACCTACAGGCCACTATACCTACCTACCTACCTACCGGCCACTATCCTTACCTACCTACAGGCTGCTATACCTACCTACCTACAGGCTGCTATACCTACCTACCTACCTACCTACAGGCCACTATACCTACCTACCTACCGGCCACTATCCTTACCTACCTACAGGCTGCTATACCTACCTACCTACCTACCTACAGGCCGCTATACCCACCTACCTAAAGGCCCCCTATACCTACCTAAAGGCCCCCTATACGTACCTACCTACCTACCTAATGGCCCCTATACCTACCTACAGGCCACTATACCTACCTACAGGCCTCAATACCTACCTACCTACCTACCTACAGGCCCCCTATACGTACCTACCTACCTAAAGGCACCTATACCTGCCTACCTACATACTTACCTATACTTAAGGTCCTATACCCTGCTACCTATACTGAAGGTCCCTTTACCTACCTACCTACCTAAAGGCCCCTATACCTACCTACCTACATACCTACCTATACTTAAGGCCCTATACCCTGCTACCTATACTGAAGGTCCCTTTACCTACCTACCTACCTACTTACACTGAAGGCACATGTACCTTACTACCTATACTGAAGGCCCCTATACCTAGCTACCTACCTATACTGAAGGCACATATACCCTGCTACCTATACTGAAGGCACATATACCCTGCTACCTATACTGAAGGCCCCTATACCTAGTTACCTACCAATACTGAAGGCCCCTATACCTTGCTACCGATACTGAAGGCACATGTACCCTGCTACCGATACTGAAGGCCCATATACCCTGCTACCTATACTGAAGGCCCATATACCCTGCTACCTATACTGAAGGCCCATATACCCTGCTACCTATACTGAAGGCCCATATACCCTGCTACCTATACTGAAGGCCCATAAACCCTGCTACCTATACTGAAGGCCCCTATACCTTGCTACCTATACTGAAAGCTACCAATATTGAAGGCACCCATACCTAGCTAGCTATACTGAAGGCACCTTTACCTCGCTACCTATGCCTGGGTACCTATACTGCGGGCAACTATACCACGGATCGCACAATTTTTATGTGCAGGATTCGTTAGATTCGGGATTCGAAAGGTTCGAGATATTCGAGAACCTTTTTAGATTCGGATCCGGATTCGGATTCGAAGAAATTGTGGATTCGTCCCATCCCTACTTTAAAGCTTCCCTCCCACTCCTCTGGTCTCCATTGCTGCTCACAGACTCACCAGCTGATTGTGGCTGTGCTCCTCTTCTTGCACAAGTGCGGCGATGCTGCAGCCACTTGAGCATGGCTGTGCCTGCACAGTAAACTGGAGCCACTCATGCACAAGCGGTTCCAGCTTACTGTGTAGGCACGGCCGTACTCACGCAGGTGTTGTATGGCCACACTCGTTCTTGAAAAAGAGTACGGCTACAATCACAATACCAACAAGCCCTTGTCGGTAATCTTTGGAGAGTCTATGCTCGGCAATGGGCCACCAGCGAGGTAAACCTCATTAGGATCCAGAGGCTTCCCCCTTCTTAAGGGGATTATGGGATTTTGTACCCGAGCTTTGGCTCAGGTACACTTTAAGGAACCAACAAGCAAATGTCAAAAGCTTACGTTTAAGCTTTATTAAGGGGATAGTTAGTATTAGATTTATTGGGAGGCACACGCGCGGGCTCCACCAAGAAGGCCGCCTAAACCGAGAGCTCCTGCTACACTACCGCTACCACGGGTCACACAAAGATCTAGGAGCAGCTGCAGCATAGTTCACCTCCAATCTCCCTCCTGGAGACAGCTCCAGGGCTTACAGCTGCAACAGGTACTTTCTCTCCCTCTGAGCCTGTCACAGCTGCAGTTTTAGATGCAGCTCTGCAAAAACACTGCCAGTTGATGAATGACTATGTCTAAACTCTAATGCTGGGCACCAGGGGAGATGGCTTCCAAGGCTGGACACAAGTCGGGGACAACTGCAAGAGCGATGGACAGGTCCCTCTGCCCTCCGCCCTCTCAAGATGGTACTGATCGTCCCTCAAGACAGCTCCAGGGCTTACAGCTGCAACAGGTACTTTCTCTCCCTCTGAGCCTGTCACAGCTGCGGTTTTAGATGCAGCTCTGCAAAAACACTGCCAGTTGATGCATGACTATGTCTAAACTCTAATTTTGAATGCAATTAAAGGCAGAAATTACTGATATTGGCAATCGCACTGACGCCCTGGAGACTAAGTTAGATGCTATTTTAAGGTGACATGGAGGATGAGCAACGCATTATACGAAATGATTTAAAAGGTCTTTACTCTGCGCATGAGGATTTGGAAAATAGGGAAAGACGGCAGAACATTCGTGAGAATTAGATTTGGAATGGAAAAGTCGCACAGCACATTGTACAACCATTGCACAATATACAGTAAAGCATACAGTAGATGAAAAGTATGCTTCATTTTCACTGTTAATATGCCCATTTTACAGTAGCACAATGATTTTCCACGGTATGATGCTTCTGTTAACTCATGCCGCAACGCCCCACTGCGAGCGTAGCCTATGAATACGTTTAAAATGACAAAATTCCTATTGGAACCTGATGTCTGAATTGACCTTACAACATACATCAATTGGTATAATGAACACAAATTGCATTAACTCTGCCAATGTGTGAATATTATTAAAAACTAACGGAAATAATTGGCTATTGGGTGCATGCAATATATACATATGTACAAATAATCACATGCAGAAAGTATATGCATACAAATGACCAGACTTGTTTGACATAAAATGTCAAACAATACAATCCCCCCCCCCCCCCCCCCCCCACACACACATATAAATACACACATACGATCAATAATAGAATTGGTAGGTAGGCTGCAATGCACAAGGACCCACAGAGGCTGCAGTCCTCTGTCTGTATCAGTAAAGAGCCCCTTAAATGGTTGCTGTTCCAAATCAGTTCTCTTTATGCTTGTTGTCAGATAAGACTGACATCTGGATATAGACATCCAGGCAGATTTCTAGATAGTGCGGACACAAACTAACCTGTGACTAGCATGACAATTGCAGTGTACAATTGTAGACAAGTTATAAAGAAGCATCCCTTCCATGTTTAAATGATTGTCTGTCTGAGCCAGTCCCAGTCACAGACACACCAGCTCAGCAATTCAGCCAAGCTATAGGCAGTATCACAATAATATGGAGATAGCGTGGAGACCATGATTGTCCACTCAGCATGAATGAGATGTTCACTACTCGTGGCCTCAAGGTGCCACCATCAAATGTGTAGTTAGACTTTGATGAAAATGACGTCTGTTCACTTCAAGACAGGTTATTATTATTTATTTTTATAGCGTCAACATCTTCCATAGCGCTGTACATAGTAGAATATAAATCTTGGGGAACATATATACATGAGAAGACACTGTACAGTCATGACATTCAGTAATACAAGTACAAATACATACATAGTGTGTGGATTGAGATATCACTAAAATTGTTACACGATCATATGGAAAATTGCAGCAAAATAAGAAACAATAGAAGGCAGTCCTTGCCCTTGCAAGCTCAAAATCTAGAGCTTACAATCTAGATGCAAAGTTCCAATAGTTACTATTTGGATGTGTAGGATTGTCATTGACTGTGCTGACACTTGTAACAAATTGGGGATGCCACAGCAGGAGACTGGAGAGGTCCTCAGAACTTTAACCAAGGACTGAACTTCATCACAATCAGTAGCTGATATCCCTTTTCCCATGAGAAATCTTCACCAGGAGGCCGCAATAGCAGCAGAGGGGGCGATATACAGGCTGGGAACGCGAACAATCACTCGCGTTCCCATGCCTGTCGGCCGGTGACGGCCAAACCGGAAGTGTTCGCTGGCGGGTCCTGGAGCGTCAGAGCGGGGCTGCGAGGGCACCGATCGGCTGCAGGGGGCCGAGGGAAGCCCCATGTGAGTTAATCTCATTTTTTTTCCCCAGGCTTTAGGTTCACTTTAAGTTACTTCCTCTGTAGTTAAATTACCTCCTCTGTAGTTAAGTTACCTGCTCTCTAGTTATTTTCAGAATTCTGAAGTTATTTTAGGGATTGAAGAGAGTTAACTTTAGAGATCTCACCTTAACTTAAAGACAGACGAGTTAACTTTAGAGATCTCACCTTAACTTAAAGACAGAAGCGTTAACTTTAGGTTTGCCTGAGGTAAAATGTTTCCTGAATACTACATGCCTTATCACCATGATGATAACTCTAGAACAGGGGTAGGGAACCTATGGCTCGGGAGCCATATGTGGCTCTTTTGATGGCTACATCTGGCTCACATACAAAACAGTAGAGGTTGATTCACTAAGCTACACAACTCAAAGCAGCGCAGCTTAGTGTGGCAGCGCAAGTATAATTTTCAAAGTAGTGCACGCTACTGCTGTAGCATGCACTACTAACTTACTCATGCTACCCCAAAACGAACAGCTGCTCCAATTGTCCCACTCTGTCACTTGACAGGCAGCCTATTGGGCCAAAATGTGGGGATCTCTTCCTACAAAGTGAATCAACCCCCAAGTCAGCTAGCTAATTGTACAAGTTGTTAGTCAGTATTTCTCCTGTATATATCTCGGGGAAATTGCTGATGTTGCTGAAACCCAACAGAAGCTGAAGACGTGTCTGACACTTCCGCTGCCTGGCGGATCAACTGTATACACATCACCATGGCAAAAGGGACGTGAGCCCTACTGTCTCAGTTTGAAACATATTTTATGGCTCTCACGGAATTACATTTTAAAATATGTGGCGTTTATGGCTCTATCAGACAAAAAGGTTCCTGACCCCTGCTCTAGAAACATTATTAAAGACAGGAGATAAGCTTAGTAAATTGAGGCCAATGTAGTGAAAACCTTCCCACAGTGGAATCTTATGACCATGGTCCTGACAGTTTGCTGTCTGTGAACCTCGTTGCATTGTGGGAAATAATGGCTTTTTCCAACTGTCAAGCAAGCAATATCTCCCTCTGTGCATAGAACTCTCAGTAAACGAACATTCTATACAGATCTCCTGGCAGAACTAAAGATTTAGCCACCAGTGATAAATGTCAGAATTGAATATCTCCTATATCCATCCATGCCAGAGAGATATCGTCTGACATATTTTACCTTCAAATTGTGTAGGTTGCAAGGTAGAGGCTCCATGGAGTGGACTTGTTTTCCTAGCACTTCCTACAGATGCTCACTGCTTGTGGAATTTGGAGGCTAAATCAACACTTTGAAATCTACGTCATGCTGATCAAACCACTTCTATTTGTTTTGTTGTGAGTTATTTTTTCAAAAGATGTATTCATTTAGTATTTGACTTATACACCCACTTAAGAACCAGGCTCTTTTTCCCTGATCTGTGCTGCGTGGGCTCTCCAGCCCACAGCACAGATCAGGTTTGCTGCAGGGCGACCAGACTTCCCCCTTTTTTTCTCCACTAGGGGGATGTCCTGCTGGGGGGTCTGATCGCTGCAGCTCTGTGTGGCCGAGCGGGGGGGGGGGGGGGGGGGGCTCCTCAAAGCCCCCCTCCACAGCGATTTTCCGCCTCCCTCTCCTTCCCTGCCTCTCCATCTGGCTATGGGCGGCACAGGACAGAGGTCCATCCTGAACCTCCCCTGATAGGCTTTAGCCTATCAGATTCCGGCGATCCCCGGCCAATCAGAGGCCAGGGATTGCCGATCTCCTTTACGGCGCTGCTGCGCAGCAGCGCCGTATGATGTAAACACAGGGGATTTCTTCCCCGCGTGTTTACATTTAGCTTGCGAGTCGTGATCGGAGGCTCGCAGGCTGTTCACGGAGACACCCTCCATGAACTTACATGGAACGGCTGCTCGAACGAGCGGCCGTTTCCATGGAAACACCACTTCGACCTGCCTATGCCATCAGCGTTAGGCGATCGTTAAGTGGTCAGCTGGATAGGGTACTGGTATGGCTGTTGCCTTTGATGTGGGATTTGAGCCTTTGACAAGGGTTCAAATTCTAGCTCAAGCCAGTGTGTAAAACAATAAGGAGTCTTTGGGCAATGACCCTGGTCACCTGCAAGGGGGCACCTTAAGTGGCTGCTGCTCTGGCACTCTGAGCCCGCCAGGAGAAAAGTACAATATAAATGTTCGGTGTCTTGACTTGTTTGGAAAGTAATGGCTGTGCAGCTCATAATTGGCTGTATGAGGATCACTGTACAATCCCTGCAAACTTTAGAAGTGTTTTCTGCTCATACTGGATACATTTTTCATGAAGTTATCTCATTCCTAGTGCTTGCCATCTAATACTGTACAGTACTTTTAGTAAATATATGAATGCTTTGAACATATTTTCAAAAAGCATAATTTACTTTTTACAAGACTTGTTATGATATGATAATAATATTCTATTGCCGGTGGCGTAGCTAAGGAGCAATGGGCCCTGGTGTGAGTTTTACATGGGGCCCCCCAAACACTCACACATAACAATTGATACGGTGCACCAAAACTTGCCAAGGACAACCACAGTGCCAGAGGTGCAAGACGGGGATGGGGAACAGCTTGTTAATGATTACCACTATTCAACGCATCTATAGAAGATGATTATTACCAGCACAGGACCAATAAAGAGCTAATACTGAAGTTGAGGCCCTCTGGCCTAAAGGCCCTGATGCGGTTGAGACCGCTGCAACCCCTATTGCTACGCCACTGTCTGTTGCATGCACATAAAAAAGCTACAGAACTGGAGCTTTCACAAGAAAACACAGCTTTCACAAGAAAACACGTAATACTAAGGCCTCTTTCACAGTGCGATGTTAAAGTCGCACGTTAAAACAACACATAACGCAGAATAACTCACAGCAATGGAAAATCAATGGCCTGTTCACAGTGCAGATGTTGCGTTGGAGTCTATCGCTGCACGTTAAATGAAAGTGCTGGATGCTGTGCGTTATACACGGTTTTAGCTGCGTCAGACTGTTTGCACATGCTCAGTATGACTTGGTAACATACTCTCCATTGCCTGTATTTTCTACTGTATATGCTGTATGCTTTTGTAACGCTGCGTTGCGACTTTTTGGCCACGTTCCGTTGTTCGTTTGTGGTGCGACTTTAACGTCACATCAAACTGCAACGTCCTAATGTGGAAGTAGCCTAAGGGTACTCAGGCCGTATTTACCTCACAGGAGCCTATAGGCACAGATGTCCTGGCACTTTAGACTTCACCCTCCATGAACCTACAAACTCCCGCCAAACAGCAACACAAGTGTGCTGGCTGTTCCAGCTGTCACCTCTCCCTTTATTCCATTGCCCATCATAGGTAGCTGCAGGTGTACCTTAGCATAAGTAGCAAGAGGTACTCTCAGGCCTTGTTCACATTGTGTTCCGTTTGCGTGGCCGTTGGGTGGTTTTGATGCGTCTTTTTTTTTTCGACTCCCGGCACTTGGGTGGGCGATTCGTTTTTGTGCTAAGTGATTTTCTAAGCATTTTTCCCGAGCGGTTTTCTGTATGCATTTTCTGCACACCATGCTTGTTTGTATGTGGAAAAACATACACGTTTTATCACAGAAGCTAATGTAATTGGTAGAGAAAATGCCTGCAGTGCTCCACTGCTGTCTGTTTTTATCTGCATGGGGAAAACACATTCAAGTGTGCACTAGCCCACTGAATAACATTGGTTCTCAGCTTACCTGTGCAGAAAGTGCGGCGGTCCCATCCAAAGTTTCACGGGTGGGGGGCAGTGATTTTTAGTTACGCCCCTTCTCCCTTCCCAGTACAATAGCCAGATCTGCTCCTATAAATCATTAGGCAGCCCCCCCCATACAATAGCCATATGTGCTCCCATACAGTATTAGGCAGCCCCCACCCCAGTATAATAGTCAGATGTGCTCCCCTCCCACCCTCCGCTTGTATTGTAGTCAGATTTCCTCCTCCCTCTCCCTCTGTATTGTAGTTAGATGTGTCCCCCGCCCTCTCCCCCAGTATTGTAGTCAGATGTCCACCCCCCCCCCCTTCCCCCCAGCATTATGGAGTAGTGTGGAAGGATTGCAGGCAGCAGTACACTTACTCATCAACATTACAGAGAAAATAGATGGGGCCCACAGTGCAAGGAACTGGGAGGAGATGAGTGAGTGTGCTGCTGGCTGCTTTTGTAATTCTCCCCACTGTGCTCTGTAATGTTGCAGTGGGAGGAGCTTGCGCAGTGGTGGGGTGGAGGGAGCAAGTGCTGACATACACTGCAGGAGGGGGGCCAGAGAGAGAGAGGGAGAATGGATTTTGGTCCCACTCCCTGCACCATTGAAGCTGTGCACCCAGGGGCTGGAGCCTGTCCAGCCTCAGACATGGATCTACTCATTAGACATGGTCAAAAAGATTCAAATACTTGTATTGAAATAACAGGAAGTAGATTTGATTGGCCCAATTTCAAACGACCTGCAATTTGCATTACATTTGCATGCAAGCTAGAATTATTTCCATCTCATCTCTGTCTCCACCCATCATAACAGTCATACAATAAACATCAAAGAATAACTTACTTGGCACCTTCTTCTTTAATTGGCCCCTGGAAAATCCTCTGATCTGGGGCGTACTGTGCATGCATGGCCCCGCTGCGCACGCTCCCATGTCGCACTCACATACCCGTGAGCGTCCTGGTTATTGGAGCATGACAGTGGAGCTTGCATGGCCACACTGCACCTGTGCCGACTGGCCCAAACTGGTGGACTTTCTAGGGCCAGTTACAGAAGAGTTGGAGAAGGGCGGCGAGAGTGCGATGAGTCTGGAGTCTCCACATATGTAACCTCCTTCCCCCCCCCTTTTCATCTTACTTCAGTGCACTTTAAAGTGGACCTGAACTCTTGCACAGGACACAAGGAAAACATAACAGAAATGTATGTATTTAAAGTGGGAGTGTCACTATAAAAATTAAATTTCAACAGCAACTGGTCTGAGTGTATTAAGTGATAAAGATGCTAATCCTGCATTCAGAACTTTCAAAACTTTTTCTGCTGTTATGATTTGAAGTTATCACATACTTAAGGAGCCCTGGCCCTTTAGTAGTCAGTGCCAAACAGTTGCATGCTGGGGGGTCTTTTTATCTATAACATTCCTCCTCTTCCCTTTATTTCCCTGCCAGCTGCTTATCTGAAACCTGATCCCTGCTCACTTGTGTTTACAAGCAAGGCTGAGGTGACTCAGCGATTGGAGGAGAAAAGAAAAAAAGTAAAGGGCAGAAATGACATCACGAGTTAGCCTTAACTATGGGCAAAAGACATGGCCCCCACCAGGAACAGAATTCTCTTCATTTACTATATAACATTCACTGAAATCAATGTCGGCAGCAGCGGCAGCTCCACAGATTGTAATCGGTTTCAGGCTGGAATCGATTCACAATCTGTTTGCAGTAAAGGTGGCCATACGATCCCTCTCTGATCAGATTCGATCAGAGAGGGATCTATCTGTTGGTCGAATCTGATGGCAAATCGACCAGTTTATGGCTACCTTTATTCCCTGATTCGTTATGATTACTCCTATTTTACTCAATACAGGAAACAAAAATGATGTGATCATGAGCCGCAAATCAGAACCTTACAAATGTATCACTTGAAGAAACTGAAAACTTCCCTAGATTCGATCAGAGAGAGATGTATCTGTTGGTCGAATCTGATGGCAAATCGACCAGTGTATGACCACCTTAATCCTACTGCTTTAAAGAGTTTAGCCTGTGTAATTCCCCCTCATTTGTGTCTAATCACTAGTTGTAATTTGATCTGCCGCCTGCATATGCACCATTCTATGCTGGAGGGGAGAGCCTGAGGCGAGGTGCTACCAAGCTCTCCCCTCATGCTGCAACTCCTCCAGCCCCCAAAACAGCCCTGAGCAGCCCCCCGCATGAGCAGGGGCTGCATCCCCTATTGTTACACCCATGATCCTATGCGATTCATCTTCGCTCACTAATCGATCTGACCAGTTTTGTGCCTCTATGGTCTGAATGCAAAAATCAGTTCACTTGATCAAATGACATGTGAGCAGTAGCCGATTCCTGTGCAATCGACCGATAACTTCCGTCCTGCTCGATCGACTAAGCTGGTTGATTTGACAAGATATCGGCCATTGTTCATTGAGTGGGTATAATGGAATACACTCGATTCTCTCTCGATTCGATAAAATCATAGACTTGAATGGCTGATCATACAGTCAAATCACTAGATGTATGGCCACCTTAAAGCAGACCTGAACTCAGAACATCCTCTCTGCTCTAAAAGACAAGCAACAACATAATAACCTGTAAAGAAAAACATTATTTGTTACAGCTGATACAAATCCTACAATAAATCTGCAGTGCATCTACTTCCTGCTTTCATGGAAACAGGCATATTGTTAACATCCTGTGCTTTCAAATGAGCTTATCTGCCGTGGCAGTCAGCTGCCACAGGGGAGAGATCAAATTACAACTTGCGATTAAACACAGATGAGGGGGGAATTAGACAGGCTAAACTCTCTAAATACATACCGGGTGCATTTCTATGTTTTCCTTCTGTCCTGTGCAATAGTTCAGGTCTACTTGAAACCTCTAGTCTAGTAGGGGATTTGGAAAAGATAGAAGCCTCTGTACATGACCAGATATTTGCTGTAAACAAGCTCTTAATTGTACATCTCCTATAGTAAATCATACCCTTCAGAGTATTCTATAGCGATCCTTGCAAACACATACATCTTTTCATTCTGGTGGAATTGTTCTCTGTCTGTCTCGACTGCTGTCATGCCATAATAGGAGAAGACAAAAGCAATGTTTCTGTGACAAAACGTATCTAACATCCCCCTGCTGCTGTCAAATGATCATTTAATGCTCCACTACAGTCTGCTGTCTTTCATGAAACCATCATGTAGGATTCTGTTGCCTCTTACTGTATTGTAAATGCTAGTTATTGCTAAACAACCATGCCAAGTTGTTCCTTAACTGATCCCCAGGATGCGAAACAGAGGAGGAACAATACGCCAAGCCATAATGGTGTATGTGTATGTTTCCTGTAAGGATAGCTCTAAGAGAGTAGGTATAGCACTGCATCATGGGAATTCCAGCTTCCTAATTCTACATAAAGAGCTAACTGTCCTTAATCTAACATGCATTAACAGATTAAAGCATTCCTTTTGATGTTCTTATGACTAAGTATGGCTAGCATTGGTGCCGCAGTGTCTGATTCTGCAAGCACCCCACTGGCGTCCTGCACTATCCAACCGTTTCTTTATATCCACTGAATACCGATAAAATAAGAACATTCGCTGGCCTGGTGCCAGCAAAAAAACACTTTATACGGTAAACACAACTTGTTTTATGTTGCTTTATTAAAACTGAGCTGTAAAGATGTGATTAACAGTCTTCCTAAAATATCGTACAGACTCTTTCAGAGATAGTGACCTTTTCTTATGGCTCATATGCACTTCACCAATAACTCACTCTCCTTATCTTCTAAGTACAATGAAATGTGCAGTTTGTTTTGTCAACTTCATAGATTGCATTTCCTAACCAACAGCCGAGATCAAGGTCACACAAGAATAAGCACAACGCTCTTTTTAGAATTTAAAATAAATATTACGGGAAGAAAGTACAAAGTGGCGTGCGTGGCAAGGCTGAGATAAAAGGTTTTTATGTCGTTTTATATATTTATATTAGTTACAGGCCCGTCATGTTAAATTGTGACTTTTTTGTACTTTGCTTTCATACAAACTGAATAGATTTTATTTTCCTTGTTATGAATGCACATGAGGAATAGCGCTGCTTTTTCTAACCTCTGTATTCATGATTGGTGACTGGTTTCTTTATCTAAACTATGGTGTCTTGTTTTTCTCCAGTATTATCTCTTCCCGAGACCGTCTAAAACTAATTTCTTCTCTTCTTCAATCTTCGCTTGTGTGTTATCAATTTCTACAGTTGTTATTATTGATTTATATAGCACCTATGTACATCTTCTGCAGTGCTGTATAATCTCAGTAGGTGATGCGCTGTGCTAGAACGATTATGTTATAACATGCTCAAATTTATGGAACGGCACATACAAGGTTTCTTGCAAAACTGTTTGGAGATGGAAAAAAATAAAGTTAATAATAACACTGCCAACGTTAGTTGTATTAGTATATTAGTATGAGCTTAGCAGGTGGCTTAGTAAAATGGTTGTACAAAAATGACTGAGCCTGGTATGGCGACTTGACCATATCTTTGTCAGAGTAGTAATGTTTGTGGTAATAAATAATCAATGGGGGTGTTTTCTTCTGTGGGTGATATCAGCAAGCATTGGGCCAACTAAAACACCATCTAGGCCAGGGGTCGGCAACCCGCGGCTCCGGAGCCGCAAGCGGCTCTTTATCCCCTTTGCCGCGGCTCAGTCCCGGCTCCGGTGCTGCAGGGCTGCCCATTCTGACACTACACCGGTAGAGGGTGTCAGTGGTTGCGGCGCGCGTGTGACGTTTGCGCGTGTGACGTCACGTGTGCTGCCGCTGGCCGGCAGCCTATCAGAGAGGCCGCCAGACCAGTGCAGGGCTTCGGGCGGCCATTTTCCCGTAGCCCTGCAGTGTAGTGCAGGCAGGACGTGACGTCGGGAAGGAAGAGGAGCCGACGGAGTTGCGCGCCACAAGGAGGTCGGGACCGGAGGTCGGGACAGGAGGAGATCGTGACAGGAGGTCTTCTTACTAGGTGAGTAAATGGGGTTTTCTTTTCAGATCTGCTGAAGGATTTGTGCATATTGGGGTCATTTCTGCTGAAGGATTTGTGCATATTGGGGTCATTTCTGCTGAAGGATTTGTGCATATTGGGGTCATATTTGCTAATGATTTGTGCATATTGGGGTCATTTCTGCTGAAGGATTTGTGCATATTGGGGTCATATTTGCTAATGATTTGTGCATATTGGGGTCATTTCTGCTGAAGGATTTGTGCATATTGGGGTCATTTCTGCTGAAGGATTTGTGCATATTGGGGTCATATCTGCTAACGATTTGTGCATATTGGGGGTCATTTCTGCATATTGGGGACATATCTGCTAACGATTTGTGCATATTGGGGACATATCTGATAACGATTTGTGCATATTGGGGACATATCTGCTAACGATTTGTGCATATTGGGGACATATCTGATAACGATTTGTGCATATTGGGGGTCATTTCTGCATATTGGGGACATAGCTGCTAACGATTTGTGCATATTGGGGACATATCTGATAACGATTTGTGCATATTGGGGACATATCTGCATATTGGGGACATATCTGCTAACGATTTGTGCATATTGGGGACATATCTGCTAACGATTTGTGCTTATTGGGGTTATATCTGTATATTGGGGACATATCTGCTAACGATTTGTGCATATTGGGGACATATCTGATAACGATTTGTGCATATTGGGGACATATCTGCTAACGATTTGTGCTTATTGGGGTTATATCTGCATATTGGGGACATATCTGCTAACGATTTGTGCATATTGGGGTTATATCTGCATATTGGGGACATATCTGCTAACGATTTGTGCATATTGGGGTTATATCTGCATATTGGGGACATATCTGCTAACGATTTGTGCATATTGGGGACATATCTGATAACGATTTGTGCATATTGGGGACATATCTGCTAACGATTTGTGCTTATTGGGGTTATATCTGTATATTGGGGACATATCTGCTAACGATTTGTGCATATTGGGGACATATCTGATAACGATTTGTGCATATTGGGGACATATCTGCTAACGATTTGTGCTTATTGGGGTTATATCTGCATATTGGGGACATATCTGCTAACGATTTGTGCATATTGGGGTTATATCTGCATATTGGGGACATATCTGCTAACGATTTGTGCATATTGGGGACATATCTGATAACGATTTGTGCATATTGGGGACATATCTGCTAACGATTTGTGCATATTGGGGACATATCTGCTAACGATTTGTGCTTATTGGGGTTATATCTGCATATTGGGGACATATCTGCTAACGATTTGTGCATATTGGGGACATATCTGATAACGATTTGTGCATATTGGGGACATATCTGCTAACGATTTGTGCTTATTGGGGTTATATCTGCATATTGGGGACATATCTGCTAACGATTTGTGCATATTGGGGACATATCTGATAACGATTTGTGCATATTGGGGACATATCTGCTAACGATTTGTGCTTATTGGGGTTATATCTGCATATTGGGGACATATCTGCTAACGATTTGTGCATATTGGGGACATATCTGATAACAATTTGTGCATATTGGGGACATATCTGCTAACGATTTGTGCTTATTGGGGTTATATCTGCATATTGGGGACATATCTGCTAACGATTTGTGCATATTGGGGTCATATCTGCTAACGATTTGTGCATATTGGGGACATATCTGCTAACGATTTGTGCATATTGGGGACATATCTGTTTTATAATGGTTTTGCGGCTCCCAGTTTTTTTTCTCTTTTCGGAAACGGGTCCAAGTGGCTCTTTCATTCTTAAAGGTTGCAGACCCCTGATCTAGGCACTTACCTAAAGCCAGGAAAGCATTTATCCAGGATGAAGGTGGACAGCATGGTTCCTGTGGAAGGGGAGCAATGATGCTGTGACTATTTATAGGCATTTAGAAGCTGAGTGTGGTGACAACGCCATGAAGCACAGATATTTTCAATTGGGTGTCTGGCTTTGCACAGTTGGCTATGCACAAGGGAAAAGTCTGGACTTGGCTGGCAATTTTGAGTCCACTGCTGATAATTTAGTTTGCATCAAAACTGGTCAGAGACACCAAACTTATAACTCTTAAATAGGGATGAGTGAGCTGCTTGTGTTCGAAGAGAGGGCTGCAAAAAAGCCAGTTAATTTACCTGTATGACTGCCTCCTGCCACGGCACTTCATGCTGCTCTCCAATCCTTTCAATACTTCCTTTGACACAGCAGTACTTCAGGCTGTGAAGGAGGAAGTGTTGGGAAAACGGAGCACATTCGAAATTTGGAGACCAGGTTAAAGTGTGACCCGAGTGGTCAGAGCATTAATGGTCTCGTAATTCAGATAAGAGTAAATCAAATACTGATATGTTGGGAACGTCTAATGAGTATTTTTGACCATTTGGAGAATATCTGATGGCTTGTGCAACTTCAGTGGTCCTGGACAACAGTTTGGGAAACACAGCTTTTGACCCCAAAAGAACACATTTAAGTTTTTGTCTGTGTTCACATCATACTTCCCAGATAACTAACCACCAATAACCCTGGGAATTATTTGAGTGGTTGACCATATGCATAAATGTCTTACAATAGTCAGTGTTTCACCATTGTAAAACCTTCCCTCTCCCTGATGTACATTCTGACATTTATCACATGGTGACATTTTTCCCGCTGGCAGGTGATTTCACAGGAAGTAGCTGCTGCTTGTTTTTTTGGCAGTTGGAAACAGTTAGAAAGAGTTGTAAACAGCTATTTCCCACAAAGCAACAAAGTTCACAGACGGGAAACTGCCAGGACCATGGTCCTCACAGTTTCCTGTGGGAGGGGTTTCATCAAAATATCAGCCATGCAGAGCCCCCTGATGAGGAATAGATTTCTCATGTAAAAGGGGGTATCGGCTACTGATTGGGAAGTTCAATTCTTGGTCACAGGTTCTTTTTTAAGTCTGGGAGTGCAGGACTGTAGTTATACCTACTGTCAATTGGTCTATTTAGAATTTACTCAGGAAAGTACAATCCATATAGCAATATTGAGATTTCAGCTCAAAGGAAAACAGGGCACAAATATTTTGGGATGTTGCCAACTTTGCTAAGCAGCTTGCATTTGAGCCTTTGATATAAGGAAAATGTTGTTACTGTAAGTAACAGACAGCACAGTGCTGCATATATTTTCTGAAATGAAAATCTAAGCATCATTCTCTCTGTACTCAATACCATCGAGTGAATCAAAATGGCTTTCGTTATTAACTGCAGCAAATGCTCTCTATACCAGTGTTTCTAAACATTTTATTGGTAAGTACCCCTTTTAAAACCCTGAACTCACCAAGGACCCCCTAGCATAGTAAACATTATCACAAGTACCCCTTGATAAATATATATTTAATTATATTTAATAGTATTACATGATAATTAATTCTAAACAATTTCCAAGCATTTACTATTGCTTTTAATTAGCTAAAACACTAATTTGGTGTTGTTTAAATAAGCTTTACCTTTTTCTAAAACTCTAAATTTGTTATTCTTGGTTAAGTATATCAAGCCCGAGTACCCCCTGGAACCATCAGAAGTACCCCCTGGGGTACACGTACCGCATGTTGAGAACCTAGGCTCTATACTATCTGTAATAAAAGGACAGCAAGAAAATTGAAAAAAAAAAAAATCTGCGCGCACACATGCAATGCACACACACACACACACACACACACACGCACGCACGCACTCACACACACACACACACACACACGCACGCACGCACGCACGCACGCACGCACGCACGCACACACACACACACACACCAATGATGTGATGTTGTAAATTGAATGTAGGAGTAGTTTAATCTTCCAAAACTCTTTTTTTTTTAAGCTTGCATTGCACTCAATAGCTCCTTTGAATCAATTCAATAAAACTTTATTGCCATAGAAAAATGTTCTCGCATAGTCAAGATATTAGAAAGGAAGCTAAATGGATTATGGAATGAGATAGAAAGGAAAAACCATCATAAAGTATAATGCTAACTACAAGGTAACTTGGGGGTCTGCAAACAAATCAGCCATTCTGTAGACAGATGGGTCATTAAATGCTTTCTACACATAAAATAGCTAGGCCTGTGATTGCCAAAATCTGTTAGCAAGGATCAAAATAGTGAAAATAATTACTATTAATATATGCAGCCAAGGACATTTGGAAGAACAGCATAGCAAGCAGGCTGTAGAAATACATCACATTTCCTTAGTTCAATAATAACATCAAACAAGGAGTACAGTAATTCAGCATAATGTGCCATCCTACTCACAAGATTTATGGCCCACTATGTTCCATACTATAGCCTGATTTATTGGAGGATATTCAAGTTAGAGTTCGTAAGGGATCCTGAAAAACTGGCTTTGAATGATCGGTTCATAGGTGGCAACAGCAGCCCATAGTGAAGGGTGCTAAAATGTTACTCATTTAGTAGTCATTATGTAATTTAAACTCATTTTAAGTAAGAATTTCCTCAAAATAAGTCCAGGATTTATATATTAGTCCAGTTAAGACTGAGACAGCTAAAACTAACTATACACCTTCAGTTTCTGCCACCTGACAAGACAGCCATGGGGCGGCAGTCTGTGGTTGAGTTCCATACAAATGCATTACTAGCTTGCAGACTAGCAATGTGTTAGTTGCTATGGAAGGGGCATTGAGCAGTGCACAAGAAAGTGGTTTCAGAGGCAGGAAAATCAGGCGCATATGAGAAGTGGACAAATCGGACGGCACTATTCTCTAATGTTAAATATCGGCTATTGGGCGCGAAACTGGATGATTTCGGCGACCATTAATAAATAGTGGCAATTTTTTTGTTTTGAGAATTAGTGGTTTGTTAAATATAATTTTTAGATTTGTTTTGACAATTATAATTTTTTGTAAATTATCATTTTGACTGTTTTAACATTTTGACAATTGTTTTGAAATGGAAATGATCATTTTAACTGTGTGAAAATGTTGAAATTTGTTTTAAGAATTATAATTTCGTAAATGATCGCTTTGAAATGTATTATCTTACAAATGAACGGCTTTTTGTGTTTACCGTATTTTTGCGGACTATAAAACATACTTTTTCTTCCCCTAAGGGCCCATTTACACTTAATCAGTGTTGGTGTGCGTTAGTGCGCATTAGTGTGCATTAGTACGCATTGGTGCACGTTAGTTCGAGTTTTTTCCATAGCAGTGCATAGTGAAAAGATTTCAGTTAAAACGCGTTAAGTGTGAAAGGTGCCATAGGAAAACATGGGAATTACTTTGAAAATCAGTTTTCTTTCAGTTATTACTGAGAGCAACTGATTAAGTGTAAAAGGGGCCTAAAGGGAGGGGGGAAAGTCAGTGCGACTTATTGTCCAATTGTGTCCTCCTCTGCCCCCCTGTGTGCGTCTCCTCTGCCTACTGTGTCCATCTCCTCTGACCCTGTGTGTCCGTCTCCTCTGCCCCCAGTGTACCTGTCTCCTCTTCCTCCTGTGTCCATCTCCTCTGCCCCCCGTCAGGGCTGTATTTAGGGTTTGGGCTCCCCTAGGCACCCCAAACCTATGGCGCCCCCCCCCGAGGGCGAAATGGGCGTGGTCACATAATACAGTGGGCGTGTCCATAACATACAGTGGGTGTGACCAATTAAAACTTCCTAGTAAGAGTGCAGCCCAAAGTCAAAGGCCATGTTTTCTCCCCGGGTATGAGTAAAGTGACTAGGGTTGCAACGGTATGAAATTCCACGGTATGATAACCGTCAAAAAAAATACCACAGTATGACGGTATACGGTATTATGCAATTTTTTGGACCAGGGCCCCACCTCCTTCCATTACATTTTGTGCCCCTCCACCCCAGTGTGGGGTGCCCCACTCCCTCGGGAACTGTAAAAAGGCTCACCCTATTCCTGCAAAAGTCCTGATGGCGTGATAGGTGTAGCTAGTAATAGGTGGTCGCAGCATAGGTAGCTAGGGATAGGTGAAGCCAGGGATAAGTGTGGCCAGAAATAGGTGGCCGCTGTATAGGTAGCCAGGAATAGATGTAGCCAGTAGTTGGTGGCCGCTGTATAGGTAGCCAGGAATAGATGTAGCCAGTAGTTGGTGGCCGCTGTATAGGTAGCCAGGGATAGGTGTGGCCAGAAATAGGTGGCCGCTGTATAGGTAGCCAGGGATAGATGAAGCCAGTAGTAGGTGGTCGCAGTATAGGTAGCCAGGGATAGGTGTAGCCAGAAATAGGTGGCCTCTGTATAGGTAGCCAGGGATAGGTGTAGCCAGTAGTAGGTGGCCGCAGCATAGGTAGCCAGGGATAGGTGTAGCCAGTAGTAGGTGGCCGCTGTATAGGTAGCCAGGGATAGATGAAGCCAGTAGTAGGTGGTCGCAGTATAGGTAGCCAGGGATAGGTGTAGCCAGAAATAGGTGGCCGCTGTATAGGTAGCCAGGGATAGGTGTAGCCAGTAGTAGGTGGCCGCAGTATAGGTAGCCAGGGATAGGTGTAGCCAGTAGTAGGTGGCCGCAGCATAGGTAGCCAGGGATAGATGTAGCCAGTAGTAGGTGGCCGCAGTATAGGTAGCCAGGGATAGGTGTAGCCAGTAGTAGGTTGCCACAGTATAGGTAGCCAGGGATAGGTTTAGCCAGAAATAGGTGGCCGCAGTACAGGTAGCCAGGGATAGATGTAGCCAGTAGTAGGTGGCCGCAGCATAGGTAGCCAGGGATAGGTGTAGCCAGTAGTAGGTGGCCGCAGTATAGGTAGCCAGGGATAGGTGTAGCCAGTAGTAGGTGGCCGCAGCATAGGTAGCCAGGGATAGATGTAGCCAGTAGTAGGTGGCCACAGTATAGGTAGCCAGGGATAGGTGTAGCCAGTAGTAGGTGGCCGCAGTATAGGTAGCCAGGGATAGGTGTAGCCAGTAGTAGGTTGCCACAGTATAGGTAGCCAGGGATAGGTTTAGCCAGAAATAGGTGGCCGCAGTACAGGTAGCCAGGGATAGGTGTAGCCAGAAATAGGTGGCCGCAGTATAGGTAGCCAGGGATAGGTGTAGCCAGAAATAGGTGGCCGCAGTATAGGTAGCCAGGGAATTGTTCTAATGACTGCATCTGCTCAGATACTGATAAAGAATCGTACAAGGATTTGTAGACAGTCCCTATTCAGTATATGGCAGGCTCTTGTGTACAGCGCCCAGCCACCAACCTCTACCCCTCCCCAAGTGTTCTGTACTGTAGTGATGCTGGAGGAGTCTGCAGAGCCAGTTCTGCTCCATCAGAGATGGACAGCGTGAGTGTAATAAGCTGAGGCTGGGAGCACACTGTATGTCCGTTTTCTGTACGTGTTTTCTGCACACCATGTGTGTCTGTATGTGTGAAAACATGCAATTTTTATCACAGGAGCTAATGTAATTGATCGAGAAAATGCGTGCAGTGGTTTGCTGCGGTCTGTTCTGATCTGCATGGGGAAAACACATTCAAGTGTGCACTAGCCAATTGATTAACATTGGTTCTCCGGTTACCTGTGCAGAAAGTGAAGGGGGTAGGGGGGCCCCATCCAAAGTTTCGCAGGGGGGCCCAGTGACTTCTAGTTACGCCCCTGCTGGGCCCCCTTGCAAAAATTTGGATGGGGTCCCCCCCATAGGTGCCAAATAATCGTAATGGGGCAGCGTTTCACTATAAAATAATCGTAATGCGGCAATGTTTCACCATAAAATAATCGCAATGTGGGCAACATTTCAGCAGAGAATAACCGCAATGAGGGCAACATTTCACCAGAGAATAATCGCAATGAGGGCAACATTTCAGCAGAGAATAATCGCAATGAGGGCAACATTTCAGCAGAGAATAATCGCAATGAGGGCAACATTTCAGCAGAGAATAATCGCAATGAGGGCAACATTTCAGCAGAGAATAATCGCAATGAGGGCAACATTTCAGCAGAGAATAATCGCAATGAGGGCAACATTTCACCAGAGAATAATCGCAATGAGGGCAACATTTCACCAGAGAATAATCGCAATGAGGGCAACATTTCACCAGAGAATAATCGCAATGAGGGCAACATTTCACCAGAGAATAATCGCAATGAGGGCAACATTTCACCAGAGAATAATCGCAGTGAGGGCAACATTTCACCAGAGAATAATCGCAGTGAGTGCAACATTTCACTAGCGAATAATCCCAATGAGTGCAACATTTCAGCAGAGAATAATCACAACGTGGGCAGTTTTTCAGCAGAAAATGTCCCCAGTTTAGGTAGTAGGTTTATAGGTGTCCCCAGTTAGATAGTAGCTAGGTATATAGGTGTCCCCAGTTAGATAGTAGGTACATAGGTGTCCCCAGTTAGACAGTAGGTACATAGGTGTCCCCAGTTAGACAGTAGGTACATAGGTGTCCCCAGTTAGACAGTAGGTACATAGGTGTCCCCAGTTAGACAGTAGGTACATAGGTGTCCCCAGTTAGACAGTAGGTACATAGGTGTCCCCAGTTAGACAGTAGGTACATAGGTGTCCCCAGTTAGACAGTAGGTACATAGGTGTCCCCAGTTAGACAGTAGGTACATAGGTGTCCCCAGTTAGACAGTAGGTACATAGGTGTCCCCAGTTAGACAGTAGGTACATAGGTGTCCCCAGTTAGATAGTAGGTACATAGGTGTCCCCAGTTAGATAGTAGGTACATAGGTGTCCCCAGTTAGATAGTAGGTATATAGGTGTCCCCAGTTAGATAGTAGGTAGGTATATAGGTGTCCCCAGTTTAGGTAGTAGGTATATAGGTGTCCCCAGTTAGATAGTAGGTATATAGGTGTCCCCAGTTAGATAGTAGGTAGGTAGGTGTCCCCAGTTAGATAGTAGGTAGGTATATAGGTGTCCCCAGTTAGATAGTAGGTAGGTATATAGGTGTCCCCAGTTAGATAGTAGGTAGGTATATAGGTGTCCCCAGTTAGATAGTAGGTAGGTATATAGGTGTCCCCAGTTAGATAGTAGGTAGGTATATAGGTGTCCCCAGTTAGATAGTAGGTAGGTATATAGGTGTCCCCAGTTAGACAGTAGGTACATAGGTGTCCCCAGTTAGACAGTAGGTACATAGGTGTCCCCAGTTAGACAGTAGGTACATAGGTGTCCCCAGTTAGACAGTAGGTACATAGGTGTCCCCAGTTAGACAGTAGGTACATAGGTGTCCCCAGTTAGACAGTAGGTACATAGGTGTCCCCAGTTAGACAGTAGGTACATAGGTGTCCCCAGTTAGACAGTAGGTACATAGGTGTCCCCAGTTAGACAGTAGGTACATAGGTGTCCCCAGTTAGACAGTAGGTACATAGGTGTCCCCAGTTAGACAGTAGGTACATAGGTGTCCCCAGTTAGATAGTAGGTACATAGGTGTCCCCAGTTAGATAGTAGGTATATAGGTGTCCCCAGTTAGATAGTAGGTAGGTATATAGGTGTCCCCAGTTTAGGTAGTAGGTATATAGGTGTCCCCAGTTAGATAGTAGGTATATAGGTGTCCCCAGTTAGATAGTAGGTAGGTATATAGGTGTCCCCAGTTAGATAGTAGGTAGGTATATAGGTGTCCCCAGTTAGATAGTAGGTAGGTATATAGGTGTCCCCAGTTAGATAGTAGGTATATAGGTGTCCCCAGTTAGACAGTAGGTATATAGGTGTCCCCAGTTAGACAGTAGGTATTTAGGTGTCCCCAGTTTAGGTATAGGTAGTAGGTATATAGGTGTCCCCAGTTAGATAGTAGCTAGGTATATAGGTGTCCCCAGTTAGATAGTAGTATATAGGTGTCTCCAGTTTAGGTAGTAGGTATATAGGTGTCCCCAGTTAGACAGTAGGTATATAGGTGTCCCCAGTTAGATAGTAGGTAGGTATATAGGTGTCCCCAGTTTAGGTAGTAGGTATATAGGTGTCCCCAGTTAGATAGTAGGTAGGTATATAGGTGTCCCCAGTTTAGGTAGTAGGTATATAGGTGTCCCCAGTTAGATAGTAGGTATATAGCAGTCCACAGTTAGATAGTAGGTATATAGCAGTCCACAGTTAGATAGTAGGTATATAGCAGTCCCCAGTTAGATAGTAGGTATATAGGTGTCCCCAGTTAGATAGTAGGTATATAGGTGTCCCCAGTTAGATAGTAGGTATATAGGTGTCCCCAGTTAGATAGTAGGTATATAGGTGTCCCCAGTTAGATAGTAGCTAGGTATATAGGTGTCCCCAGTTAGATAGTAGGTATATAGGTGTCCCCAGTTTAGGTAATAGGTATATAGGTGTCCCCAGTTAGATAGTAGGTATATAGGTGTCCCCAGTTAGATAGTAGGTATATAGGTGTCCCCAGTTAGATAGTAGGTATATAGGTGTCCCCAGTTAGATAGTAGGTATATAGGTGTCCCCAGTTAGATAGTAGGTATATAGGTGTCCCCAGTTTAGGTAGTAGTATCAGTGCTGCAGCTAGCTAAATCAGCTTACACCAGCAGTGAAAGGGTTACACACTAGAGACAGAGAGATGCTGGACTGTGTGATCAGGGCTGACATGTGACAGGCAGATAAGGCAAATTAAGTTGAGAGGAGGTGTCGTCTTACCATGGAGAGTGCCCGTGATGTTTGTGCAGCCAGTGTCCCTCTTCCCTTGAGCTTGATGAGGCAGGAGGCTGGGATTGAGGGAGAAAACCTGACGCTGCGCAGAAAAGCTGCAGACATCAGGCAAGACAGGGACCCTTGCAGAGTCATTTTAGACGAGCTGCCTGCTAAGCTGTCAGGAAATGAATTATGCAGCTTCAGGTCGCACTTCCGACCCTGCCCGCCTGCAGTTCATTGGCCAGTGGTTTGCTCTGTCACACACTCACAGGCTCAGCCCCGCTGAAGAGGAGGTCGGGACTAAACCACTGCCAGGCATGGATGGGGAGGGCAGGTGCCAGCTGCAGCTACCCTGGGCTGGACCAGACTCGCCCCCAACCCCCCCCCCCCTCCCCCCCTCCCTTAAAAAAAAAATAATAATCCAGAGGTCCACTCCAGGGGACCAGAGGAAAAATTTTAAATACATTAAATAACACACCATATAGGAGGCCGCCCCCCCCTGAGGGGCCGCCCATGGCACCGGCCCACGGGTGCCTCTTAAGAGATACGGCCCTGCCCCCCGTGTGCATCTCCTCTGCCCCCCGTGTGCATCTCCTCTGACCCCCGTGTGTCTGTCTCCTCTGCCTCCTGTGTCCCTCTCCTTTGATCCCGTGTGTCCATCTCCTCTGACCCCCGTGTGTCTGTCTCCTCTGCGCCCTGTGTACATCTCCTCTGACCTTGTGTGTCCATCTCCTCTGCCCCCTTGTGTGCATCTCCTCTGTCCCCCGTATCTGTCTCCTCTGCCTCCTGTGTCCATCTCCTCTGACCCTGTGTGTCCATCTCCTCTGCTCCCCTGTATGTCCATCTCCTCTGCCCCCCTGTTTGCGTCGCCTCTGCCCCTGTGTGTCTGTCCCCTCTGCCCCCCTCCCCCCATGTGTGCATCTCCTCTGTCTTCTGTTTCCATCTCCTCGGACCCTGTGTGTCCACCTCCTCTGCCCCCTGTGTGTCCCTCTCCCGGCGCCCAAGTTTCTTCCAACAGCAGGTGCCCACATTTCACCTTTGCCGTTTAACTGTCACTTGCATATTTTAGATAAAAATCAGGAGGGATACAGATTGAAGCTCTTAACAGGTACATACTCCGGTGACTCCTCACTCTCTTATGTAATGCCAAACCATTGCTATTAGATCTCCCATACCTTTATTATACTCACAGTGCATAAGGTGATGACAGACAGAAGATGAAGTCGTTTGTTGACTGCCTCTTCTTTCTGAACAGAGAACAAACAGGAACACATTAGATGCAGTATGAAGCAGAATTCCTTCAAAGGTGATGGTGTGAATATACAATATCATAACAGCAAAAAATACAAAAACTATATCTATTCATATAAAAATATTCGAGTTCTCTAAAGGCATGAGTCATGACCTTACTACTGTTTTCTTGTTGGTACTGTACTGGCTCTACCAATACAACGTGAACAACATTTTTAAAAATGTTTTTATTGTGTTATGTGTTTAATATGTATGAATCCATGAACATATTTTGTTATAATGCAAGATGTTCCTGTTGTTTGATGCACCTATGGAAGTATTTGATTCTTGGTTCACATTCCTTTGCTATGTTGCCACGTGCTGCAGTAGGCATCAGACACACAATAGATTTATGCAAATAGATCCGTGATTGACCTCAATTTTTTGCCTTGTATGATTGAACATTTAAAGGTGTGATCCACTCTGCAGGGAATCCAATGGGAAAATCGATGTATGTACAAGCACTAGTTTCTGTAGCAAAAAAACCTTGGTTACTAAAATTACCTATTTTGCCCCATCAAAGATGTCACTGAAAAAATTTTACTGAATGGCCCTGAGTTTTAAATATCAGAAGTGGTTTTGTATGGCAATAACTTGCAGGCTGTTGCAGGAGGCATGTAGCTGTTGCAGGAGGTATGTGCTACCATAGCAACTCTTTTAGTGCAGGTTACTGGTGTCATCAAGTTGCTGTATGCTTGCAAAGATAGAAGATTTCCTTTGAAGGGATGTAGAAATTAATTTCTCACATGTATAAAAACTCATAGGGAAGTTTTCAGTTTCTTCAAGTGATACATTTGTAAGGTTCTGATTTGCGGCTCATGATCACATCATTTTTGTTTCCTGTATTGAGTAAAATAGGAGTAATCATAACGAATCAGGGAATAAAGGTAGCCATAAACTGGTCGATTTGCCATCAGATTCGACCAACAGATAGATCCCTCTCTGATCGAATCTGATCAGAGAGGGATCGTATGGCTGCCTTTACTGCAAACAGATTGTGAATCGATTTCAGCCTGACACCATTTATAATCTCTGGTGGTGGTGCTGCTGCCACCGCTTCCCCCCCCCCCCCCCCGCATACATTACCTGCTCCGCCGGCGCGACTCCCCAGGTCTCCGCTGTCTTCTCCGCTCTGGTCTGGTCTCCGGGTCCGGCATGCTTCACTTAAACACTAGAACGCCCTCTACTGTTTAAACTTCCTGCCGGGACAGGAAGACGTGAAGCATGCCGGACCCAGAGACCAGACCAGAACAGAGAAGACAACGGAGGCCTGGGGAGTCGCGCCGGCGGAGCTGGTAATGTATTGCAACTGTATTGCGTCGGTCGTCGGGCACTCGAACGCCGCTAGCAACGTGCTCCCTACCCGCGGGCGATCGACGGTAATTTCCTGCACGGATCGATTGACGGGATCAATCTATTTCGGGACGAAATAGATCGACATTTAGCATGTAGCGTGAACGATGTGACAGCAGATTCGATCCCAGTGATCGAATCTGCTGTCGATCGGCGGGGAATCGGCCTAGTGTATGGCCAGCTTTACACATTGATATCCTGATCAAAATGATCACATTCTTTTCCATTCGTTTTGCTACACATGAGCAACTTAACCACTTGCCGACCAGGGCTTCCTGCAATGATCGATGCTGCTTGGGCTCTCCAGCCCGCAGCACCGATCAGGAGTGAGCCAGGGCGATCAGACTACCCCCCTTTTTTCCCCACTAGGGGGATGTCCTGCTGGGGGGGTCTGATCGCCGCCGGCTCTGTTCGTTCGACGGGGGGGGCTCCTCAAAGCCCCCCTCCGCAGATATTTTCCGCCTCCGTCCCCCTCCGGCGTTTCCCTTCCTCCTATGGGCAGCGCAGGACGGAGATCCGTCCTGCGCCGCCTACAACAGATGCCGGCGAATGAGAATGCGGCGATCCCCGGCCAATCAGAGGCCGGGGATCGCCGATCTGCCTTACGGCGCTGCTGCGCAGCAGCGCCGTATGATGTAAACAGCGGGGATTTCTTCCCCGCCTGTTTACATATTGCCGGCGAGCCGCGAGCGGCGGCTCTCCGGCTGTTCACGGAGACACCCTCCGTGAACTGACATCGAGCGGCCGTTTCCATGGTAACCCGCAGACGACCAGTTTACGCCAATCGGCGTTAGCTGGTCGTCAAGAGGTTAAAGAGCATCTCCAGTGAAAATAGTGTAATAGACAAAAGTGCTTAATTTTTACAATAATTATGTATAAATGATTTAGTTAGTGTTTGCCCATTGTAAAATCTTTCCTCTCCCATATTAACATTCTGACATTTCCCATATGGTGACATTTTTACTGCTGGCAGGTGATGTCAGTGGAAGGATATGTTGCTTGCTTTTTTGACATATGGAAACATCTGTTATTTTCCACAAGGCAAGAAGGCTTCCACAGTGTGATGTCAGCACCATGGTCCTCACATCACACTGTGGGAGGGGTTTCAACACAATATCAGCCATGCAGAGCCCCCTGATGAGAAAAGGAAAATATTTCTCATGGGAAAGGGGGTATCAGCTACTGACTGGGATGAAGTTCAATCTTTGGTCACGGTTTCTCTTTAAAGAGACACTGTAACAAAAAAAAGAGCCCAGGGGATACTTACCTAGGGAGGAGGAAGCCTCTGGATCCTAAAGAAGCTTCCACCATCCTGCTCAGCCATCTAGAGCCCATGCTGGCTCCCCCAGACACAAAGTGGCAATAATATTTACAATTGTACACGTACAAGTACAGCTCATACCTGCGCAGTAGAGCGGACCCAATCTGGCTGGGCTATTTCTGCCAGAGTCCGAGCAGAGAGCTGGTACTTCGCATGTGTGCATGCTAACAAGCGGCTGACAAGGAGATACTCGGGGGATTCCAGTGCTGGGACCCCCCCCCCCCAAGGATCTCCTTGTCGACTGCTGCGCACATCTTTCCGGGCTGTAGGCAACCCGGATCTCCCTCCGTTTCTGTGTGCAAAGTTCTCTGTGTAGAGGGAGATCAGTTTTTGCATTGCCTTTCAGTACCCCTCTGTGCATCCGGGGTCTGTGGGGGTCCATGAAGTCCCCACAAATGTGGACTCTCCATTCAGTTTTTCAAAACGGATCCCCCGGATCGCCCAGGGATCCATTTTTGAAGTGTGTAAAGACGGCCGCTATTTTTAACATTGGTATCCATGGCTTTGGTTTTGGTCCGGGCCAAAAAACGGAGGCACGGATACGTTTTTAAAACAAATGTGAACCGACTCTTACACAGTCTACATTATGCAGGACGTAATGTTTTTGGCTAGTACCTTTTATCACATGCCCACAATGTCATTTTCATTTGAGAATGTTTTTGCTTTGAAAAAATCCTGTTTCAGTCAAAGCACTCTGCCTAGTTAAAGGTAAAGGTCCTCTCTCTTAGAGGAGCAGGGGCTCAGTAACCTAGTCATATCACAGATGGCACCACAACTATGCACCAAACTATACCCGGGGCTACAGCTGTAAATTCTTATGGCAATAAAATAGTCATTTCGCAAGGATTGTTCACTCTATATACCTGGTGGGGGAAGGTTTGCAGCAGTTGCTTCTGCACTCTGTTAGGCAAGGGGGAGCATTACCATTGCACAAGGAATTTACATGACAAAGGCCATTCATGTGTACCTGCTCATTCGAAGGTCTAATGGATAAGAATATTGGCATGTACCTTTATACTAGTATAGTATTATACTGTGCATTGCAGAACTGGAATTATTCCTTTAAAGCCTGTAATAGGAAATGTATATGTTACGGCCAGAACCCGAAGTTTGGCCAGAACTAGAAGTGGCCGGCCACTTCGGGTTCTGGCCGGCCAATGCGCGAACTGGCCGCTGCGCTGCGGCCAATGTGAGAAATGAAACAATTCCTGTAAGGTTAATGTGATGTTGTGGCCGCAGCGCAGCGGGCAAAATGTATCACACATCTTTACTTTATTCAATGGCATTAAGCCGCCCGGCTTTTTCCTCTGCCTCTCTCTCCTCCCCCCGCCTCTCTCTCCCCTTCTCTTATGGGCAGCCGGGCGGGGACACGCGTGTCCAGGAGAGTCGTTCCTTGCGGCAGGAGAGCAGAGCGGGGAGGCTGCAGACATTGCTTCTGCCAGCACCCGCTCTGCAAGAACGGCAGGATTCCCCTGCCGCGACGAACGACTCCGGAGGGACACGCGTGTCCCCGCCCGGCTGTGCCCATAAGAGAAGGAGAGAGAGAGGCGGGGGGGAGGAGAGAGAGGCGGGGGGAGGAGGAGAGAGAGGCAGAGGAAAAAGCCGGGCGGCTTAATGCCATTGAATAAAGTAAAGATGTGTGATACATTTTGCCCGCTGCGCTGCGGCCACAACATCACATTAACCTTACAGGAATTGTTTCATTTCTCACATTGGCCGCAGCGCAGCGGCCAGTTCGCGCATTGGCCGGCCAGAACCCGAAGTGGCCGGCCACTTCTAGTTCTGGCCAAACTTCGGGTTCTGGCCGTAACATATATAATAAATGTACATTTGGAAAGTTTCAATAAGTACCTAACAAGTATTGCTCTCTATATAGTCTTATTTATTTTCTGATAACTGTAACAAAATTATTTAAGAAAGGTAGCTAAGAACTTGTTTCCTATATTGACCATTTTCCCTTTCTGTCTTTCCTTTTTGCTGTAATCTTTTAGAATTCTCGTCTCTTCCCCGATGTTGTCTATATCATACACCGCAAGAAATAAAATTGAAGTTACATAGGTGTCATAAAAGCACCTAACAACTGAATGAATCAACCCACATATAAGAAAATGAAGAAGATAAATCTATAATTCCAAACATATAAAGATAATACAAGTGTAGCCCGCGCAGTAACACAAAAATATCTTATTTTCTTGTAGAGGCAGCAGGAAAACAATATAAAAATGATTTATTCTTATAATATTAGAGCTGTACTGACTTTAATGTATTTATTTTGCTTAAATAAACCAATAGCATCAAGAAAAAGCTACAAGTTTTAAAAGAATGTAAACATTTTTTTATACACCTACCTTATAGAATTAATACATAAACCCTAACCAACTGTTAAATTCCAATGGTGGTGCAATGCAGTTCATGCAGAGCCAACTCCAGTGAAACAGGTTGTTTTTTTTATGGTTGGTTTTGGCACTGGTGCTCACCAAGAACATTGAGGATGCTGTTACCATGGAGATTTCAGTGTGGGGTTCTTGATTTGTGTGCCAGATTTGTGGACACATTTAAAGGACAACTGAAGTGAGAGGGGTATGGAGACAGTTATATTTATTTCCTTTTCAGCAATACCATTTGACTGGCTATCCTGCTGATCCCCCACCTCTAATACTTTTAGCCATAGACCCTGAGCAAGCATATCAAGTATTTCTGACAATATCGTCAGACCTGACAAGATTAGCGGCATGCTTGTTTCTGGTGTGATTCAGACTCTTCTGCAGCCAAATAGACCAGCAGGACTGCCAGGCAATTGGCATTGTTTAAAAGGAAATAAATATGGCAGCCTCCAGTAATCCCTCTAGTAAGAGACTTTGTCACCCTATGTGGATCCCAGTGCCAAACAATGTCTGACACTTTTATCCGCCTCCAGCACCTCAGTGTTGTGTGTAATTACAAATGAAGCTGGCACAACTGCAAGGAGGGCAAAACAACAGCACATGAGCCCCCTGATACTGAATTGCCTCCTCGCTCTAGTGCAAGGAGGTAGGGACCCTCTGGATCCCTGCCGCTGTACCATCTCTGGATCACCCTCATTTCCCCTCCCGCACACTGGAAAAAAGGAAGTGCTGGGGCTAGGGGGCATGGGTGATCCAGTAATTGGATTGGAAAGTGTTAAGATCCAGTACACACCTTCATTAATGATCACTTAAACGTATAATTTTTGGTGGCCTTTTTTCTGTACAGACACATTGGGCCTGATCCAATTCACTATTTGCAAAGTTTTCTCCTTGTAGATAATATCCGCACTGCGTAATATGTTGGCGCTTTATAAATACAATAAATAATAATAATAATATTTCATCTTCTGCTTAGAATTATTTTTGACTCTGCAATTGAACAAGTACTAAAAGCATTTTATTTATAATGTGACAATATCACCTGGGAGAAAACTTTGGATAAAAAGTGATTTGGATCTGGCCCATTATGTATTTGTCTGCCGTTTTTTTCTATGGAAAGATGAATGAAAAAAATAAAATAAAATAAAGGTATCCATATGTTCTGTATTGAATAAGGATTATACTATACTTTTACTTAATGTCAGTGATGTGTCATTCCTGAGATATACTCACTTTCTGACTTGTCAATTTCAGCGTATTTGAGAGTAGATTTAGCTCCCTGCATTGCCTAATATAAACTGAGCTAGGCCTTTTTCCAGGGCTGGGCAACCCGGGTGACCACCCTGGGCACCGTAGCGGAGCGGCGGGGGAGAGTGGGCAGGGGGCACAGTGGCAGGGGAGAGCAGGCATAGCATTTAACTCACCTATCGCGATCCATGCTTCCTCAATCTCCTTCCTCCCAGGCATCTGTCGCGTTGATAACAGTGCCCCTGTGATAACGTAACCCAAATGTCATGATGGGGGGGGGCGCTTTTACCAACATCGCGACAAGACGGGAGGAAGAAGATTGAGGAAGCATGAAACACTGAAGGTGAGTTGTTAAACGCTATGCATGCTCTCTCCCGCTGCTGCCTAGATACCTATTCCCCCAGCTACGAGTGCCACTCTTTTTACCAGTGTACTAGATACCTATACTGGGAGCAACTATGCCTGGCTATACTGGGTGCACCTATGCCTAGCTACCTATACTGGGAGCACATATTCCTCCCTACCTATATTGGCTGGACCTATTCCTCACTACCTATACTGGAAACACCTATGCCTAGCTACCTATACTGGGAACACCTATGCCTAGTTACCTATACTGGGAGCACCTATACCTGGCTACCTATACTGGGAGCACCTATTCCTTGCTACCTATACTGAGTGCATCTATTCCTTGCTACCTATACTGGAAACACCTATGCCTAGCTACCTATACTGGGGGTGCACCTTTTCCTGGCTACCTATACTGCAGGCACCTATAACTGGCTTCATGGGGGAGCTATTTTTACACCCTCACAGTTCCTAGGCAATTTAGCCTAGAAACTGCCCTGAACAGAGATATCTCAGAGATGCATAGAAGAAGAAATGAACTAATTAGAGCCAGATAAAAAGTATCAACTGCAGGTATTGTCACTTTCAAAATGTGAATTGGGTAAAATGTCAGCCCATATGACACACAGACAAATGCATTCTGACGCTCTGGTCAGCAAAGTGAGGAGACACTGTGCATTAGTAAAACAATGTTATTTAGATATGTAGAGCATGGCAAAGATAAGATCAAGGTAGGTTTAGTTCAGATTTACTTTAAGCATGCTGTGATCCATTCTAAGAAGACCACTAATCCAAAAATGCTCAACAATTCCAGTTAGCTTAATCCCTACATGTACAGGGATACAACTAAGGATACACAGTGCATCTTTGTGTAATGCATCTTTGTTCCACCTGCTTTACATCATTTCCAGTTCTCACCCAGAAAGAGAATCAGTGGAAAATCCTGGCAAACTTGTTATACAGAAGTTAAGAATAATTTTATTTTCCTTACTAAAGAATGCATTTTTTTAAAGCAGTAGAATCCGGTCAGGGGCATTAGAAAGTCAATGGTAAGTACAGAGTTAAGACTTTTGCAGGCCCAATTAGCTGGTAGTAGTCAGATTCTGGAACTTACTGCACACTTGACTGTCGTGGAATAAGTAATATATTCATTTTCTCAAATATTTTTCCTTTGGGGCAAGGTTAATTTACACATCTTTTTGGCTTTTAACAACTTTAGTATTCTGTTAATGAAAACCTATTAAAAAGCTGCAAACTGTCTGTGACAGGAGTAGACATTTAGCACTTACATTACGCAACCATTCGGAATGGTTACAGAACATGCACTGTAAAGATACACCTTTATGTTAGGACTAAAATATGTTTGGATTCCGTTGTGCAGTAAAGCTGTACGACTTTTTCCAGCTGTGCGATCCCAACCCTTTGTAATGTTTTTGCTTTCGGTTTTACAATAATGTTAATCTCCAGGAAAAGATGCTGTTTAACATTTAAAATGTGGAACAAAAAAAACAAAACACTTACCTTAGCTGTAAGTATGGAAAGGTCAGTGCAGCGTAATGCTGTGACTTCTGTCAGCATTATTTTTTCATAATATATGTATAAAATCAGTCCCATAATACATTGTTTTTATAATATATATAAAATCAGTTCTATAATACATGACCTTTCAATTTAGAAAATGTGAAGACTGAAAGACGTCAACACAGAATCAACCATTACCACAGCCCCACCACATAATCAGTATTTCCATTTCCCAACATCTGGGGTGCTGCTAAGGTTTTTGTGGCCTTGCAAGCGGCAGGTGATTTGTGGCCTTTTTTCAATCCCCCCCCTCCCATTTCAGTCATCCCATCTCCCATAATAATAGCTAAAGGTGCTCCCACCTACAAAATAATTAGCCCTACAGAATAGGTAGCCAAGGTGCCCTCCCCCCCCCCCAGTCTGGGTAGCCGCCCAGAGTATAGGTAGCCAAAAGTGTGTCCAGGACCCTTTAACGTTCATCTGCGAGGTTTAGGTCTTTTCTCCCTGCACTTTCTGTTAATGTAACTGCAAAATGCCAGTAACAGTTTTTGAAAAACAAAGTATATTGAGAGCCCCAATAGTGCAGTATGTTAAACCAATTGGTCAAAAGAGCAAATATATGAGAATATACACACAAAGGTGGGTTACCTCTGGTAACCATTCAGTAGGCAGGTGGGGAGATTAGACCCGACCCCACTCAGGTTAGAAATGTCGCTCTCCGTAGAAGTAGAAAAACGGGGTAACACCCCTCCACCAAGGATGGATGCTCAGAATAAACAAACGGAGGCGCCAGAGAAAGATAAAATCCTTTAAAAACATTTAAAAGGGGAGAGGTAGTGGTGGACTTACCTACCACAAGTGGACACATGATCAGTTATTTACTAAAAAAATATCTTTATTCAAATATTCTCCAGAGTGATAGCAATGCATTTCATGGGTTACATCCCACTTCATCAGGCAGTATATGGAGCTTGTAAAGATCCAGACCAGGTGACGGAGGTGCTCATACCTAGTCTGGATCTTTACAAGCTCCATATACTGCCTGATGAAGAGGGAAGTAACCCGTGATTTTAGTAAAAATAATACAAGCGCTTCTTCAAATAGTCAAAACTGTTTGCCAGCTGCTTCCGGTAACCACTTTCCAATCTGGTATCATTCAACTTGTACAAAAACCACAGCGCTTTGGCAATCTCCTTAGTGCTCTGTAGGTCACCACAGTGCTCAGAGTAAACAAACGCAGGTGACCATCACCACCAGAGACAGAAAGCACAAATATAAGTCAATCCTTCTCTTGTTAAAAGCAACAGAATTTGTTCCAACCCATAAAACAAATTTGTATACAATAACTTACTTCGACGGTCCTTTCAACAGGGACCCTTAGCATGTACAGCCCATATCGTGCGACAGTGCGCACAGAAAGACAGCAAGTTGTCAGGTCAGCAATGCCCAGTCTCCTTAATTAATTAAATGAGAACAGCTATTGTTTTCTGGAGGAAAATATATACTGTAGAACTCCATTATGACAGCTATAGGGTACTGTAACGTTTGCGAAATAGTTTCCGTGGTCAGCGCACAAGATGCGCGCTGACACAGCGGAAATCCTCCACAAACGTGTAATTTGGAGAACCCAGGTTAGGTGCAATGCGCCAGCAGAGGGCAATTCCCACCAGCAGATGGAGCTGTGGAGTGCAGACGAGCACAGCCTCTGCACGGCTACAGATGCCAGATGGGAATTGTACGGATAATGCAAAGTAGGGCACGATAGCCCTCCAAGAAAGAGAGCACAGAGACAGACTAAATGTGTGTTCCCCAAACTAGTCGCCACCCAGCGACGGTGAACACACATTCGCAGAAACAAAGCGGGAACGCAATCGCAAGAGAGAGACGATTGCCAGAAGTGACACAAGGCTGATCAGAACAGAACACGAGAGTAGCAAAGGCACAGCAAACAACAATGAGAAGGTAAAGAAAATAACAAACGCTAGCTAAACGCGAACACCGCACTAATTCAGCGAACGCGTTTACGGCGCGGTCTCCGCACGATAAGCGCAACAGAGACAAGCGTGCCACCCTAACTAACCAAGGACAGACAAACATGAAATAGAGAACACGAACGCTTGCTAAACAGTTACCTCACAGAGCCTACAGCAAGCGTTCGTACAAGACAGACAGACGAACAGAGAACAGGAACAGGGTAGATAGGATCCACCGCTCTTCCGCCAGAGCGAGTGCGATACGGGTTCAGGGATAGGACAGGAAGGATCCACTTCTCTTTCCGCCAGAGCGAGTGTGAACCAAGTACCGAAACAGAGCTAGCAAGATCCACTGCTCTTTTCCACCAGAGCAAGTGTGATCCAAGTGCAGAAACAGAGCTAGCAGGATCCACTGCTCTTTTCCACCAGAGCAAGTGTGATCCAAGTACAGAAACAGAACTAGCAGGATCCACTGCTCTTTTCCACCAGAGCAAGTGTGATCCGAGTACAAGAATAGGCTTAGCAGGATCCACTGCTCTTACCGCCAGAGCGAGTGCGATCCAGACAGACAAACAGATGGGGCTACCAGTAGTAACTGCTGCTCTGATTAGCACCCCTGAGGCAGAATACAGAAGGAGGCACTGCCACTACCACTAGAGCAAGTGCGATCCAGACAGATGAACAGAAGGGGCTACCAGTAGCAACCGCTGCTCTGGTTAGCACCCCCAGACAGACAGAACGATTTCCTGTTGACCACCGCTGGTGACAGGACAATCGCAGCAGAGAGACAACACAGGCAAAACAGATAATGCAAGCTGACTGCACTAGAGGAGCTGCCTAGTGCAATCCCTTGAATTACTCTAAGATAAACTTTAGCAAACAAACAGGGCTGATACTCTAGGAGAGTTCATCAGAAACAAACCATGAAGGATGACCAGCAAAGGATTCTGGGAGAACATGGCTTTTATACTGCCAGCCTTCAAAGGAGGCAGCTAGGGGATTTGCATAACAAATGTATGCAAATTCCTCAGCAGCAGAGCAGGTCTGAAACTTGCAAAGAAAAGACAGGTCTCTTTTCCAGAGACCTGCAGCCTTCAGACTTAAGGAATGGTCAAACAGCTGTCTGTCTGTGCCGACAGCTGAACGGATCATTACAGGCACATTCAAAAATGTTACCGCGGTGATTTGGGGAGAAAGCCGATAGTGGAATATCGGTAAAATTACCAATATTCCACTACTTAATTTTGATAGCAAAATAATACTGATATTTTACTAACCCTGTGCTCTCATGATCCCTACCTCTACTGATGCCTGACCCTAACCAATACCTCTGCCATAAAATTTGTTGATATTTATGCCTGACTCTAACCTACTCTCTACTGATGCCTAACCCTAACTGATCCCCTATCACTAAATGCTTAACTCCAACTGATCCTCAACCAATGCCTAGCCCTAACAGGCCACCCCACTGCAATTCCCACCACAAAATGCCTAATGGTGCCCATACATGGTACAAGTTGTTCATTTTTTTCAATTAGATCATTTCGTTTGATGATTTCATCAGATCGAATCTAAAGATTTTTCCAACATGTCCAATTGTATTTGTATAAAAAACAAACAAAAATCGGTATAATCATTCATTTTTCATGATCGAAAAGAAAATAATCTTTTCGACTTTCATTTGATTTGAGCGTTTCGGTCAAATAAACGTAAACATTTTTATTGTACTGTGTATGGGCATCATAACGCTAACCACTCCCCCGAACAATACCTAACCCTTACGTTCCCTCTGCCACAATCCCCAGAGATATCCACGCCAGATATTTTTAGCTGCAGTTAGTCCGCAGCGTCATAGGTGCCCAAACTTCCAAAGCGCCATAGGTGCTCAAATTACCTGATTCATGGTGCAGTATTATTTAAAATAATTTGTTTGAAACAAATCTTGTTTTAAAAAAAGTTCTCAAACAAGACTGAATATATGCACCAAACACTAGGCCTAGTCTGTAATGGGAAGCTAATCAGCTCTCACACATATGAGCATCCTTTATTTACAACAAAGAATACAGGGATGCAGCACTTGGAGCTACATTGCTTACTTGGGGATCTCTCACCATGGACTGTTTGAATGAATGGCATTATAGTATAGACAGTATAGGGGGAATTATTCCTTTTTGCCTTACATACATGATATCTGAAATCTTATAGCCTAGGCTGTACACAGTATTGTAACAGCAATCAGATTATCTTCTTGCTTAAAAGAACATCTATGGAAAGGCACATTCATTTTCTTCTTATTTTGTGCTTATTTAGAAATATTACCATTGCCCAGCCTTTCACATGATTGGTCCATTACTAACCAGGACATTTTAATTTGGATTTACAAAAAAATGTGCTTTGCGAACTATAAATTATCATGATACGTTATTTAACTTTAAGAGGAATCTTCAAATTACTCCTAATGACGATTAATGTATCCTGTAAATCACTACTGCATTCTAGGGTTTTATATAATGTACATATAAATCAGATAGTAAGTGTTCAATGTTTGCTCCAAGCATAAGCTGAGCGAGGCTCAAATGTTATTAATAAATGTTAATATCACAATGGAGAATAATCTGTCCAGGTGGGGACTTTATTTCTAAGTTGAATTGTATGCAAATTCACCATCATCTGCTGCGAATACATTCCTTAGGCATCTTTCCCACTAAGTCCATTGTGTTGCATTGCAACAGACAATATCATTGCAACACGTTGTAATGATATTTATGTGGGGCTTTCACATTGTTTGCAGCGCGGTGGGTTCCAACACAGTAACACACACCATGCTGTACGGTAACCAGGTAACGTGTGAGTTTAGAGTTGCCGTGAAGCATACTTTCATTGTAAAGTATTCTTCCATGTACTTCATGGTATAATCACACCGCACGTGTAATATGCAGTGCTGCTTTTTGGTACCGTTGCATTCATATTGTGTTGTAATGCAACCAGCACAGTGTGAAAGGACCCTTACAGTACTTCTGGCGCAATGGACTTGCGTTATGAAAATTTGTACATGCATTGAAGAGCATGCTGATTAATGCCACTTATATGAGATAAACTACTGTAAATATATTGTGGAATGCTCACCTTCCCATACGTTTCTAAAGGTATTCTACAGACTGTATGTAGCGATGGAGTACATAATGTTATGGCATAGGGCGAGCTGAATGATGACTCTCCCTGCTGCCGCAAAACTCTCTGGCAGTGTTAAATACTATTCCCCCTCCGAGTTGTCACAACTCGGAGGGAGATGTAATTCAGGGACCCAAATTACCGCTATGCGCACCACGCAGCATTACATTGCTGCTATGGGGCTCCCAGTCTCGGTGCTCAGCGCTACGCGCCAAAATAACTTGCTTCGGTAGTGGTGGCCTGCAGTTAATGACTGCAGACAGTTTGCCGTGAACGTTCACTATTTTTGTTTACCGCAAATGTTAGTTATTCAAATGTTTATTACGCAAATGTTCGCGTTTGCTGTTAACATTCAAGTCAATACAGCGAGTTTAAAGGTTAATAGTAATGCCGCCAAACATGCTAGAAACATGCTTGATTTTAAGGTTATAATAGCTAAATTTACATCGTGTCTACCTATTGGTAGTGTAAATTTGCATATATCAAAAGAAAAATAAGTGAATTTCATGTCGGGGTTTCCATGTGGTCAGTACCCAGTGTTGCGTTTGCACGGTCAGAACCTTGTTGACCCAGTCACAGGTGGTAGGTGTGGGCTTCCCCAGGGCGTGGAGTCTAAGTGAACCACAGGGTCTTCACCAGTGCACCCCACAAGGGATGATGGGCCCCTACCCCTAGTGGGCAGCCAGGAGACTACTTTGCTGCCTGTGGCCACCAGGTCATGACCCCTGGGTTTGCCCCACTGGTAACCAGGGAGAACAGGAAACGCCACGATGTGGAGAGCCAGGAACACTAAGTAAACTCATAGTCGTGGATGGAGCTGGAGGTCAGGGCAGGCGGAGCAGCAGGAAGGTCAGAAGGCAGGCCGAAGGTCAGGGCAGGCAGCAGAAAGACGTAATGAGGAACAAGCCAAAGGTCAGGACGGGCAGCAATCAGGAATGGTCAGAGTTACAAGCCAAGGGTCAATACCAGGAATCAGGATCAAGATAGTTGCTTGATACGCTAACCGATGGGCAAGCTGTAAGAACTAACAGCACTGTGGTTGAGGGCAGTGCTGTTTAAATACAGTACTGGGTGCCAACAATAACGCATGCGCCTGCGTGCTGTGCGCAACATGCGCCACGCGTGCATGCAACTATTTACGTGCATGCATGCAACCTTTTACGTACATGCATGCACCGCACAATGCTGTGCGTGCCAAAAGACCAGGAGCAGCAATAAAACCCAGCATTCCCGCACGTGTGAAAAGACACACCCGCAGAAACGCCAGAGGTTGCCAGGTTACACACCCAGTGTGTAATGAGCACCTCAAAACCCAGTAGAACTGGCAATGCTTTGGCCAGGGATCGCTTTACAGCCGCAATATTGCTGTATAAGGATCCCCGGCAAACATACTTATTGTTTGCACTATTAACAGTTAAATAAAAAAATGATATGGGTTCCCCCCTCCAAAGCTTTTTTGACCCTTTGTCACCCATGCAGGCTGGTATAGCCAGAATATGGAGCCAGGACCACGTGGGAAGAGAGGGGTTGCAACGCCTCCTCTTCTCTCCCAGAACCCTTGTCCAATCCATGGACAAGGTGCTCATCCCCACCTCCAGTGCCCAGGAGGAAAGTGGGCAAGCCTCTCAGGAAGGATTCCCATTGGTCTGTTAAAAGATCAATACAGAGCACTGGAGAGAGTTTTAAAGATGCTCTGGGGCTTGTTATACTTAGTATAGCAAGACCCACACTGCCATCAGTACTGCCACTGTCTCCTGGAAGCCCTGCTCCCGCCCCCTGCTGTATCATACACTTTTACGTGTGACTCCCGTCATCCACATAGATGTATGTCCCAATACATCTTAGAGACCAATATACAAATCTTTCAGCGCAGACTGTTTCTTAAAATCAAGTATTCAGAAAACAGGGTGACACACTTTTAGTTTTTGCTCTAAAAGTCAAAAATCACAGGGATCAAAGATTGTGTGCTTTTCTAAACAGCCACATGTGCATGTGCAGGTTTGATGCTGTAGTTTACTGTCCTGTACTTCAGTACTGATAGAGGTTGCCAAACATTTCCTTTTCACTGTAAAACTCACGAGTGACCTGGCCCTAATGTAAAGTATAAGCGTATAACCATATACGGTACTATAAAATACAGAGCTTGCATGCTGCAGTCATATATTCCATCTTTGTGTCTCTCGCTACCTATGTGTACTTGGACATCTAAACCTACATCAATAAATAATTATCCTAATTGAATTAAACACCGTTTGAAAAATGTCAGAATTTGCATTTTAGATGTTATCTTTAGTAATGGCAGATGAAAAACATTTGAGAAATTATTAATAATTCTGACCTAGTTGCCTTTGTAAGGCGTACTTTAACTTTCACAGGTGTGACAGCAGGTCAAACAGCGGATTAGCTGTCAAGCTATAGCTAGATTTAGATAATGAATGAACTTATTATTTTACCATAGCATTCTACTCCAGCATTCCTGAACTTACTGACAGGCAGCATTTGTGGAAGAAAAATGTTCACTTTTGTTAATGAATATGCTAAAACCGAGAGTCTCCATTTGTTTTTGAACTTGATAGAATATTTTCTCAGAGCAATCTCAAACTTATTCTATGGAATATTCTAATTACCAACCATAGTTCTAGAACAACAAGGTTTTACAGAGTCTCCAACAGCATCCAGCGGTCCAGACTGTGCTGCCGAAAGAAGGTTTCAGGACTTATCTAGGAATAAATAATGAATACAAGACACACAACAGACAAAATAATGATTATCAATAGTCAAATACAACTAAGGAACCTACACAGAGTGTCCCAAGGGCCCTAATTAGCTCTACGGAGGTAAGGCAATGATTAAATGTGACAAGTTAAAATGTAACAGCGCCAATATCGCATTGTAATATGTAGGTCTCTGCTAAACAAGCCATTCTCCAATTATTTTTTGGTGCAGGAAAGCAAAGACCAAAAGATGCCTATAGACATAACTGTGTGCATCTTGAATCGACCAGTTTAAACAGGATTGGTTGTCAATCATCTTGTGTGTGAGTACCAGCAGCCCTCCCACCTGCAATCATTTGCAAGAGAACAGTGATCATGTTGGTCATGGCTTTTCTCATTATTAACTCCTCAAGGTAAAATGGACGTAGTAATTGCTTATGTCAGTAGATTAACATGAACACCGCAGAGAGAGTGGCCATGTGTCTGTTTCAACAGTATAGAATGGCATAACGCGAGCCTTCCCTTATGGCTTCACAGGAGAGTGATAGTCAGCAGTCACACAGTGAGGCGTTGCCAACTCCTGAGGTAAAAAGTAATTTCCCATCATGTACAAGCACAATGTTAATCTTCCAGTTACAATCTACAGCTGTGAGACTGAAAGCTTGGTTTATGTAATATGCAGATTTTTCTACAATGTCACTTTGGTGATACATGACTTAACACTGTTTGATTACTTAAAAGGGAAAATTCACTTTCTAATAAATATTGCCTTTTTAGCAATAACAATCAGCCAGAAGCAAGCTAACAAGCCTACCAGAGCCTAACTAAACTTTCCCTGTGAGAGTCTGCAGCAGCTATCCCTTCACTCATTACTGCAGGCACACGAGTGAATCCAATGCCTAACGCTGCCTGCCTTTTATAAGGGGGGTGGGGCTCCAGGAGGGAGTGTAGCCTAATTGGCTACAATGCGCCTGCTGACTGTGATGCAGAGGGTCAACGTTGACCCTCATGATGCACTATGGGGGCGAACCGAACTTTCGGAAAAGTTACCGGTTCGCCGCGATCGCGAGCCACGGAAGTTCGCCAGGAACAGTTCCAAGGTGAACCGTTCAGGCCATCTCTATTCACTAAACAATTTACCTTAGACAATTCATAAAATAAGGATTCTCACCTTAAGTTACAAAATGATTCTTAAAACTAACGACTGAATCCTAAACTGGACCGGATGTTGAATCACAGAGAGGAATTCAAGTGATAATGACTTTAAAGTGTCCAAGGGATTATAACCTGGCCCAGGGGCATAACAATAGACCCTGCAAGGGATACAGCTGCAGGGGGGCCAGAAGACAAAGAGGGCACCATCCTAAGAGAATGGCAACTAAGGGCAATTAGAGAAAAAACTTTCTGCTCTCTACACAATTGTTCTAATGACTGCATCTGCTAAACCACTGATAACCAATCATACAAAGTTTTGCAAACAAAGATTTGTAGACAGTCCCTATTCAGTATTCAGCAGGGTCTTGTGTATAGGGCTCCATCCAAAGTTTTTCAGGGGGACCCAGTGATTTCTAGGTACGCCCCTGACTTGGCCTGAGCAGTTGTTAAGTGGAGTGTTACTAGAGACTACAAAGTAAAGTGCCAAAAAAGAGAGAAAATGCCCTAACTGACCCTTTTATGGGGACAGTTAAAAATGACCTTCTGACTATGTATGTTCCTGCAAATCTGAGGAAAATATTGTGTCATTAATTCACCCCAAAAGGTTCTTTGCTAAAGCTCCAAATGGGGCATAGCTGTTTGGTCCTAGAGGTGTTAAAGCGGAATGAGACCCAGCATTTCTTCTTTGCTCTAAAATATTATTTACCGCATATTATATACTACCACCATTTTTTTTTTACTAGAACAGCATTCAATTAGTTAAACGCAGGAGTTACAAGCTCAGTGCATAGAAAGCTGGACGCATCCGAACTGGAGATAATGTTATCTTGTATTTACTTAATAGTGTCAAGTGAAGAATGTGACACATTCTCTGATTGTGCAGACTCTCCGGAACACAGACAGACACTCAGAAAGCATTACTGCCTTCAATACAAGATGAATAAAAACAGTTATGTATAAAATGCACAGGCAGCTTTCAAAGTAAATAAATTGAACTTTGGGAACTTATAATTTCTAAATGAATAATTATAGTTGTGCACAAAAGCAGATGTGATAACTGTATGAGTTATAAAAAGTAGGAAAACACATTTTTATTGAATATTCTATCAGAGTTAAAAACCGCTTTAAAGTGGACCTCAACTCATGCACAGGACACCAGGACACAAGGAAATCACAGACTAATCCTCCCTGTTTGTGTTTAGAGAGAAGAGCCTGTCTAATTTCCACTCAGCTTCAAGTAATTTAAACTCTCAACTTTGCCATCACAGAAATTGTGGCAGCCTTGACAGCCTCATCTAATTTGTAAACATAGGATGTTGTCATGAAATCATGAAATAGACACACTGCAGATTGGTTGCAGGAGTTGTGTGGGCTGCAACAAATAAATATTTTTCTGTAACGGTTATTATGCTGTTTCTTATCTTTTAGAGCAGAGAGGAAGTTTTGAGCTCAGGTCCGCTTGAAGGAGCGACACCAGCCAGATGCATGGTTACTAAAATGTATAACGTTATAAAGGAAACTTTTATTATAATCCTCTAACCAAAGTATACTTAATTTTTTTCTTTAGCTACTTCGCTTCACAATGGAACATTCCTAATTATCCTGCAGTTAAAGAGACTCTGTAACAAAATGTTCATCCTTATTTCTTCTATCCTATTAGTTCCTATACCTTTTCTAATGTGCTCTGTCTTACTGCAGCCTTTTCTGGTTGCACAGTGGCTGTATTATCTCTGTTATATGATCTAATCTTCTCTCCTCTGTTGGCTCTGTCGGGCTGAGGCAGTCAGGCTGGAATGTGCTGTGCTGCTTGTGATTGGATAGAAGCTATACACACCCTCTCCAGGCCCCCTGTACACTCTGTATGACTCAGGCTGCATTTCCACTTGTGCGGTGCGAATCGCCGCGGTAAAAATTTGCATGCGGATGCGAATTTCGCATGCGGGTCTATACGAATGTTGATGCGAATTCGCATGAATGACGATGTATGCGAATTTAACCATGGCAGTTCTGGTGTGATTTTCCATTGTTTCTATGCGAATTCGCATGAAAATTCGCATACCCAAACCGCATGCAAATTTCCTATTAAATGCATTGTATGCAATTCGCATAGCGGTATGCGGTATGCGAATTCTGATGGCTCTGCCATGCGAATTTTTTCTGCACAGAAAAACGCAAAGGAATCCTGACAAGTGGAAACAGTCCCATTCACTTGTATTGCTATGCGAATTTGCATGCGAATACAAATTCGCGATAGTGGAAATGGGCCCTCACACACTGAGCTATGTTTCTTGTTTGTAAACACTGGATAAAATGGCAATTACAAACCAGGACTGCAGCAGGGAGAGGCAAAAACAGCATAGAGGGGCCCAGGAGAACATAAAGAATAGAATGGTATGCCTTTTTTTGTAAGAATTTTAGAGTACAGATTCTCTTTAAATATGCTTCCTTCGGTCCTTATATTCAGTTCACCACCAAATGATGAGTCGTAATAAGTCAAGCAACAGAATTGTTTGAACAAGTAACATACTTTATTGTCTAAATCTATCCATGTCACCTTGTAACAAAAAGAAAAAAAAAAAAAAGGAAAAACAAAATGTGCAGAACTCAAGAAACCACAATATTTCTTAGCATATAAAACCTACCAAAGCAAATTAACCTACATTGTTTGATAGCAGGAGCCTCAACAACACAGCAGGGTGGCCTGTTCTTGCTATCGATGTGGTATAAACTAAGTATATGAGCTCAGGGTCCTGAAAACATTTTGCTGTGCTGTGGCACTTGCACCACTCCTCTACTGTTATTGTATCATACTGTGTTACTGCTTCCTCCATGTTATTAACAATATGCCATCATGCTGACAGAAATACAGCATAAATAATTCTCGTATAAAGCAGCAAGAAAGCAATTTACTTGTGCTGTTACACAGCTGTGCTGTTGTCACCGTTATCGTGCTCCTAATCCGCTATCCTTTTTCAATGATTGGCACTGGATTGACGTAAATGCATTTGGGAAGCCAAGTTTCTATTGAATCCCAATTCCTCTTCCTTTCTTGTCTGAATAATGAATAATGCGTCCTACACTTAAATGTTGATTAGTCTCTTAGCTTTGTGAGCATGATCTTATATGTTACATTTATTTTGTCTATTCCTATTCCGCTTGTGTGTGCTTCTGGTTGTTACTATATTTTTTTTTTACTTTTTTTTATTCAGACAAAAATCATGATATGATATCTTAACCTAACAGGAATAATCCCAGATTGTCTGTGTGTTTCATTGCAAAAGTTATCTTGATTTAAAGGATACTCGCAGTATATTGAGGTCTATGGAGGTTGCCATATTTATTTCCTTTTGGACAAAACCAGTTTCCTTTTGTCCTGGTGGTCTTTCAGACATCGGTAGTGTCTGAATTACTCACCTGAAACCTGCAGCTAATCCAGTCAGACTTTAGTCAGACACATCTCATCTGCATGCTTGTTCAGGGTCTATGGTTAAAACATATTAGAGGCAGAGGATCAGTGGGACAGCCAGGCATTTTGTATTATTAAAAATATAAATAAATATGGCAGCCTCCATATCCCTCTCACTTCAGGTGTACATTAAAAGGGCATAAAGTTTAACCCCTCCAGCATCTCTCTGCCCTGATGGAAGAAAGATGGAAGAAAAGACAGAAAGGTAAAACTTCCAATCTGGATCAAAGTCTCACTCTACTATACCTAATAATTTTAGCTATTTGATTCAAGAAAGCATCACTAGCTGGCATTGTTTACTGTTCATGTTTCTTCTGGTATAATTCAAAACAAGAAGAGAATCGAGAGCCCAATATGGTGCAGTATTGTCAGGTAAAATGAAGTTCAATACAATTTTATGTGTATATACTCACAAACACGGGTTACCCATAGGCAACCACTTTAAATGCAGGTGGGGAGCATTAGGACCTGACCCCACTCAGATTAAGAAGTCGCTCTCTGTAGATAGTAGATGGGGATGCACCCCTCTACCCAGGGTGGACTAGAAGATCAGCAAAAGCTGACAGAGGCGCTCAAACCTACTGCTTGACCCACTGAGTTGTGCTCCCATTTTTGCCTGAGGAAGCGGGGGCACGCCCGCGAAACGCTTTGCATTTGTGGAGTTGAATAAATTATTTGTCAATTCTGTTTTATCGAGACTCAAGTGAGTTTTCTTTTTTGTAAGAGGGAGGTAAGTCCACCCTAACATCCCCCTCTGCTTTTAAAACGTTTTTTAAAACGTTTTACTCTACTCTGGCGCCTCTGTATACCGAGCTTTTGCTGATCTTCTGGTATAAATTCCCTTTCATTATGTATTTTATTGGAATAAACCATGTTATAGAAGAAAATGGTTTCAAATAAGACAGTGCACTGAATAGATATACATTATCTCACTGGTAAAGCTCCTGTGCTAATGCAAAGAGCAAATGTATTTTTATGATCAATTCAAGTTTACATTGTAATGACCAGGAGAGATTTCTGTGTACCTTGTATAAACAAAGTAATGAACAGAAACTGATTCTCCATGACTCATTCTGCTCACAGGCTTAGGTGACACAAGAATGGAAGAAAATGCAATTTGCTCAAATTGTTGACAACAGATGCATCATGGTAGCTCTTATGCAGGCTTGAGTAAAGGTTTGCTTTAAATCAGACTAGACAATTATTTGATTGAATATTAAGTGTGTGGTTTATAGTGCAGGTACCAGCACTGGTGAACAATACAATATACACTAAAGAAAAAGAAAGCAAGAACCAGTATATGCTGCTCAAAAACTGCACATTTATTGTTGGAATAATGAAACCATACACCCAGCATTGTGATAATAAGTATCAGAGATTACTGACACTATCAAGTACTGTAAATACAATACATGGTGCTACCTTGTTCAAGACTGCAAAAAGTTTCACTTAGAATAGTGAATAATATGACAGAATAAATATTACTTATCCAATTATCTAATAACTGTCACAATAGCATCATGGTCATTGATTGATAACTGTTAACGCCTACTCCAATCCCCGTGAGGAACCCAATATGGTACAGTAGATTATAGGTTATAACCAATCACAGAGGGTAGATAGGCGTGACCAATATGATAAAATTACACTTATATGGTTGATGCTTATCCCTTTTTCTAAGAACCTTACCACGCCCCATTGTTGAACTTATGGAGGCAACGTATGCAACGTGACAAGGTTGTGGTAAAGGACCATATATCTATGGGGAATTAACCATACAAACATAGTTACATAGTTACATAGTTATTTGGGTTGAAAAAAGACATACCATCGAGTTCAACCAGAAAACAAAGTACAACACCAGCCTGCTCCCTCACACATCCCTGTTGATCCAGAGGAAGGCGAAAAACCCAATTAGCCCCAAATGGGAAAAATTCCTTCCCGACTCTAGATGGCAATCAGGTAAAATCCCTGGATCAACATCATTGGGCATTACAAAGTAATTGTAGCCATGGATGTCTTTCAATGCAAGGAAACCCCCTTTAAATGCAGGTATAGAATTTGCCATAACTACTTCCTGTGGCAATGCATTCCACATCTTAATCACTCTTACTGTAAAGAACCCTTTCCTAAATAAATGGCTAAAACGTTTTTCCTCCATGCGCAGATCATGTCCTCTAGTTCTTTGAGAAGGCCTAGGGACAAAAAGCTCATCCGCCAAGCTTTTATATTGCCCTCTGATGTATTTATACATGTTTATTAGATCCCCTCTAAGGTGTCTTTTCTGTAGACTAAATAAACCCAGTTTATCTAACCTTTCTTGGTAAGTGAGACCTCCCATCCCGCGTATCAATTTTGTTGCTTGTCTCTGCACCTGCTCTAAAACTGCAATATATTTCCTGTAATGTGGTGCAAAGAACTGAATTCCATATTCCAGATGTGGCCTTACTAGAGAGTTAAACAGGGGCAATATTATGCTAGCATATCAAGTTTTTATTTCCCTTTTAATGCATCCCAAAATTTTGTTAGCTTTAGCTGCAGCGGCTTTGCATTGAGTACGATTATTTAAAGTGGACCCAAATTAAAAATACAAGATTTCAGAAATAAAATCTATTTTCTAACTTATAATAATAAATAGCAGCCTTTTTTCAGCTGCATGATGACAAATATAAAATATTTTACATTTATTGGAGGAACCCCTCCCTTCCTTTCATATTGCCAGGACAGAATACGGCAAACTGATGGAGTAGATGGTGTCCAGCAGGGAGGAATTGCTAATGGCTGCCACCTCTATAACCCTAATTATGAAAAGAGAAGGGTAAAAAACATGCGCTGAAATGCTCATAGGCTTGAAGGAGTGTTTATTTATATTTGTATGTGTCAGAGTGGTGCAACTAAATATTTTGAATTAAAAAAATGTTTGGTTTGGGTCCCATTTAACTTGTTGTCGATGAGTACTCCTAAGTCCTTCTCCAAGTTTAATGTCCCCAACTGTATCCCATTTATTTTGTATGGTGCTAGAACATTGGTACAACCAAATGCAGGACTTTACATTTTTCAACATTGAATTTCATCTGCCATTTATGTGCCCATATAGCTATCCTATCCAGATCCTGTTGAAATATCTCCCTATCTTTCTGAGAGTTGATGATTCTGCACAATTTTTTATCATCTGTAAAAACAGCAACATTGCTTACTACTGCATCTACTAGGTCCTTAATAAATAAATTGAAGAGCACTGGGCACAGTACAGACCCCTGTGGGACCCCACTGCTAACAGTCACCCATTTTGAGTATAATCCATTGACCACAACTCTTTGTTTTCTGTCCATTAGCCAGTTCCCTATCCAAGCACACAGACTCTTCCCCAGTCCTTGCATCCTCAACTTTTGCACCAGACTTTTGTATGGAACAGTGTCGAAGGCCTTTGCAAAGTCCAAGTATATCACATCTACAGCATTCCCAATATCCATATAAGCGTTCACTACTACCTCATAAAAGCTGAGCATGTTAGTCAAACAGGACCTGTCTTTAGTAAACCCTTGTTGATGCTGAGAAATAAGATTATTTTCTACTATGAAGTCATGTATAGTATCTCTTAGTAACCCCTCAAATAGTTTGCATACAACTGATGTTAAGCTTACAGGTCTATAATTTCTGTATCTGATTTTTTTGCCCTTCTTAAATAATGGGGAAACGTGGGCTGAACGCCAATCCACTGGGACTCTGCCAGTTGAAAGAGAGTCACAAAAGACAAGATAAAGGGGTTTATCTATAACTAATCTTAATTCCCTAGGACCCAAGGATGCATGCCATCTGGGCCAGGTGCCTTGTCTACTTTTAATTTATTTAGTCTTGCCTTCACTTCTTCCTGCGTTAATTATTTATTATTACAGTTGGAAGATTGAGACTCTTCTGCATCTGTAATTTGCAACAGTGATGTTTCCTTTGTGAAGACAGAAGCAAAGAAAGCATTTAATAACTCTGCCTTACCTTGGTCATCCACCATTGAGTTCCCAAGGTAAGGCAGCGTTATTAAATGCTTTCTTTGCTTCTGTCTTCACAAAGGAAACATCACTGTTGCAAATTACAGATGCAGAAGAGTCTCAATCTTCCAACTGTAATAATAAATACTTTTTACTTCACTGAAAACCTTTCGCTTCACTGGATTGAACTCGCCAAAATTCCTACTGCAGGCTGGTTTCTCTGTTCTTTATGACATTGCGGCTCCATATAGTTGGACTTTGCTATTATGCAACCGATTTATTATGGCGACTCTGGTGATATATATATATACATATATATATATATATATATATATATATATATATATATATATATATATATATATACAGGATCTTCTCAAAAAATTAGCATATTGTGATAAAGTTCATTATTTTCTGTAATGTACTGATAAACATTAGACTTTCATATATTTTAGATTCAAATACACACAACTGAAATAGTTCAAGCCTTTAATTTTTTTAATATTGATGATTTTGGCATACAGCTCATGAAAACCCAAATTTCCTATCTCAAAAAATTAGCACATTTCATCCGACCAATAAAAGAAAAGTGTTTTTAAAGCAAAAAAAGTCAACCTTCAAATAATTATGTTCAGTTATGCACTCAATACTTGGTCGGGAATCCTTTTGTAGAAATGACGGTTTCAATGCGGCGTGGCATGGAGGCAATCAGCCTGTGGCACTGCTCAGGTGTTATAGAGGCCCAGGATGCTTCGATAGCGGCCCTAAGCTCATCCAGAGTGTTGGGTCTTGCGTCTCTCAACTTTCTCTTCACAATATCCCACAGATTTTGTATGGGGTTCAGGTCAGGAGAGTTGGCAGGCCAATTGAGTACAGTAATACCATGGTCAGTAAACCATTTACCAGTGGTTTTGGCACTGCGCAGGTGCCAGGTCGTGCTGAAAAATGAAATCTTCATCTTCATCTAATGGTGTGCTAACAGTTAGCACCGCATTGTGAAACAAGCCCCACTTTGCAATTTGTGTGCGCAAAAGTCCGTGATCGCTCGAATCATGGCACTTTGCGCGCGCAAAAGTCTGCAAACGGCACTTCACGTGCTAACTGTTTAGCACACCTGTGCTACACAGTTAGCACGGCTTTGTGAATCAAGCCCCATGTGTGTTACAAGGGAGCACTGATCATGCCAACAATTTCATTTGCAAAATGTCAGACCTTGCCACAAATCACAAATAACACTTTTTATTAAACATCATTGCAAAAAACACAGTAAATAAAACCTATTAAAAAACCTATTATAAAACCTATTAAAACCTATTAAAAGCCTAAGTGCAAACTTGCTGATGATAACTGCACAGCCGGCTGTGGAGGCATACCACACACCACTAACAATCACAACTGCCTACACCACACACAAAGATCCCAAATCCCATATTAGATTAGACAATTTTCCCAATACTGCAATGCTGATTTGGGGCATGCTCAATAAGTCGTATGAGTTATTTAATGCTCCAGGTAATTACCATACTCAAAATATTTTAGAATCACAGTAGAATACATATTTACATATAGCTATACATGAACACATGTGTGACACACAAATTGCTTTCACCCTCCACTGTGTTCATAATCAGACACCATAAGGTTACTCATCTGTGTGAAAATTATCCAAGGAATGTTTTCTGAGGGCTGACTGAATAGGGGCAGTTTACAAGTTTTTCAACCTGTGTCTACTTTTCCTGTGAGTGACTTTGTTATGCAGTCATTAGAACATTGCTACAGACTGAGACAGATTTTTTTTTTTATTCTTATGAACCCTGGAGAGCTCAGGTGAAAGGAGGAGGGAATGGACTGAGTAGGGATAGTCTACAAATAGTCTACAAATTCCAAAGTTGGATAATTTCTTATCTGTGTAGAGGACACATGCAGTCATTAGAACAATGGTACAGAGAGCAGACAGGTTTTTTTTTTTATGGACCCTTAACATTTATGGACCCTTATCTGTTATCTGGCTTCAGGTCGCTGCATGGTACATCCAGCTCTGGACACACTGCTCTCCATATTCCTGGCAAAGGAGGTGGGAAGATGGAGAGCGGATAGCATGGGTGAGAGGCGGCAACAAAGATAAATTAACATTTTGTGCTGCAGCCCTCCCCCCCAAAATGTTAGTTCAGTGCAGGCAAAACTATATATTGCTCTCGCCTGCCCATCCCTGCTGAAGACCAGGCAAAGTGCCCAACAGCTTGATAATCTCTGCTTGTTGCTAAAATGTGGCCTTTTTGTCCTTTTTTTCAGGTGGATGTTGGACTCACTTAAATCTTTTTTTTCTTATCATTTAGCTGCCAAATCATTTATCAAATGTAATTTGTTTAATTCAATCGTGTCACTTGTGTTTCATTTTAGATCACAATTCAAAAAAAAATAAATGATAGTTTACGGTATATATATTCTTACTTTTGCTTTTTGCAGACTTGCAGAGTTTGTATTTCAAAGGCTGCTGGCAGAAAAACAGAATCTAAACTCAGCAGAACATTCATCAAAGAAAAAAAACATCTGTTTGAAAGCAATGGGGCTATTGCCTTTGATAAATCTGGAACATTTTGCAGCACTGATTTTGCTCCAAGTTTTCTGCGGGGAATCTTTGAAAGGTAGAAGCACTATATTTCCGTGAGCAGAACCTTTATACAGTGCAGGGTTCCACAGATTTCACATACTGATCTTGTAGAATCATACAGTAGTTAGCAGGGGAAGCAGGATTGGGACTGTTTACTATGCACAATCTGTGCAGGATGATTCCTTTTTTTGCACTTCCTTAACTTTTGCATTAGGGTTACATATGAACAAGATGATATAATAAAAATTATATATGGTATATGTAACCCTCCCAAAAATATGAGGTAGATAACAATGAATAATCTCACAAGGGCAACTATCACATTTACTAAAATGTATACCTAAAGGTTGGTAAAGGTAAATGTTTGTAGATGTCCATCTTTCCCATAAGTTAATATTGGGATGGTCAGTGAGATGCAAATAATTTAGTTGATGCAGTAATATGGAAATTTCTATGCAAATGTATGCAGCTTTAAAATTGGCTAAATTAATCCCAGCTTTGCAAGATTTGATTGGTCCATTTTCAAGCTACATACATTTGTATAATCATGCATCAGCTCAGAATTATTTGCATTTCATTGACCATCACTAGTTAACAATTGCTCAGAATTTAAAGAAACTCTGATGCATTATTAAAAATCACTGTTTACCCTATATTCAACAGGGGCATGTTTGCTCCTGCTAAAACGCTGCTCTTCCGCGGCAGAATGAGGGGTCTTTACCCCCCAAATCCCCTCTGTAGTGCCCAGGGAGCGCTTCCTGTTGAGGCAGGGCCCTGCCTCTCAGCGCGTCTATCAGCGCTGATCGCCGCCTCTCCCCACCCCTCTCAGTCTTCCTTCACTGGGAGCAGCGGGGAGAGGTGGAGATCCGCCGGCTGATAGACGTGCATGGAGGCAGAGCTACGGCCGTTAGCTCTGCCTCCATGAGCAGCAAAATCTATGACCAAGTTGGTCATGGATTTTGCAGGGGGGATTTGGGGGGTAAAGACCCCTTGTTCTGCTGCAGGATAGCGGCGTTTTAGCAGGGGCAAACATGCCCATGTTGAATATAGGGTAAAAAGCGATTTTTAATAATGCTTCAGAGTCTCTTTAAGTTAACTTAAAATGAAGAAGGCCAGCCCGTTAAATAATGGGTGCTAGGCCAAAGGATGCATGCCACATGCACGCCCACGACCCACACATACATCCGTGACCCATAGAGACGCACGGATGCATGCCAATCCACGACTACTGCCCGAGGTCTGCCTGTGTGCTGCACATGCGTGCCAGGCACATCGGATGCATGGACACAGGAGGATGCAGGGACAGGTAAATTATTATAGGATTAATGATACATTAAAAAAAAACTAACAAACAGCTTTTTTGCTCATTTTTTAGCAATTTGTAGCTGCTCCTAAAGTCTTGATAGACCCAATATTATCCAATATATGCATGGAAGGTAGAGATGTCTCTACCAGAGGTAATGGGTGTTTATGAGGCACCATAGGGACTGCAGCCACTAAGGGTGGGCTCCATGGACAACCAGAATCTGTAGGGGAGCCTAGCCCAGAGACTCCTTACTGTTTTACATACTTGCTTGAGCTGGGATTAAAACCTTGCTCAAAGGCTCAAATCCCACAATGGCAATGGACTTATCCAGCTAGAGCCCGGGCAAAGCCAGTATCATCAGTGGATCAAACAATTCAATTGTAAAAAAGAAAAAAAAAAAAGCTTAAAGAGGCACTGTGGAGACATACACTCACCTAAAGGATTATTAGGAACACCTTTTCAATTTGTCATTAATGCAGTTATCTAATCAACCAATCACATGGAAGTTGCTTCAATGCATTTAGGGGTGTGGTCCTGGTCAAAACAATCTCCTAAACTCCAAACTGAATGTCAGAATGGGAAAGAAAGGTGATTAAAGCAATTTTGAGTGTGGCATGTTTGTTTTTGCCAGATGGGCCGGTCTGAGTATTTCACAATCTGCTCAGTTACTGGAATTTTTGCGCACAACCATTTCTATGGTTTACAAAGAATGGTGTGAAAAGGGAAAAACATCCAGTATGCGGCATCCCTGTGCGTGAAAATGCCTTGTTGATGCTAGAGGTCAGAGGAGAATGGGCCGACTGATACAAGCTGATAGAAGAGCAACGTTGACTGAAATACCCACTCATTACAACCAAGGTGTGCAGGAAAGCATTTGTGAAGCCACAACACGCACAACCTTGAGGCAGATGGGCTACAAAAGCAGAAGACCCCACCGGGTAACACTCATCTCCACTACAAATAGAAAAAAAAGGCTACAATTTGCACAAGCTCACCGAAATTGGACAGTTGAAGACTGGAAAAATGTTGCCTGGTCTGATGAGTCTCGATAGAGTCAGAATTTGGCAGAAACAGAATGAGAACATGGATCCATCATGCCTTGTTACCATTGTGCAGGCTGGTGGTGGTGTTGTAATGGTGTGGGGGATGTTTTCTTGGCACACTTTAGGCCCTTAAATGCCAATTGGGCATTGTTTAGATGCCATGGGCTACCTGAGCATTGTTTCTGATCATGTCCATCCCTTTATGATCACCATGTACCCATCCTCTGATGGCTACTTCCAGCAGGATAATGCACCATGTCAAAAAGGTTGAATCATTTCAAATTGGTTTCTTGAACATGACAATGAGTTTACTGTACTAAAATGGCCCCCACTGTCACCAGATCTCAACACAATAGAGCATCTTTGGGATGTGATGGAATGGGAGCTTCGTGCCCTGCATGTGCATCCCACAAATCTCCATCAACTGCAAGATGCTATCCCATCAATATGGGCCAACATTTCTAAAGAATGCTTTTAGCACCTTGTTGAATCAATGCCACATAGAATTAAGGCAGTTCTGAGGGCGAAAGGGGGTCAAACACCATATTAGTATGGTGTTCCTAATAATCCTTAAGGTGAGTGTATAGTAGAATGCAGTAAATTATTCAGGATACCCACTTTTCCTAGTTTCAGCATCAGACATTTTTCCTATATCTATATATTGCTGTATATTGGTGTGTAGCCCCCGCTCTCCTAATGATGCTCAGCCTAGGCTGTTTAGCTATGCAAAATTCTCCTCTAAGGGTATTCTGAGAGACGAGGCATTATTTTTGCTGGCTTTTGAATTTTTCAAAATAAACATAAATAACATATTAATTTATAAATATTTATTTATAAATAAATATTGTAAAAAATATATATATTTTTTTTTTCATTACCTTATTTTCACTAGAGTTCTTCTTTAAATACTAATACCACATTCAAAGAAAGAGTGTCTCGTAACACAATGGTAACGAGTCAATAGCTTGTAGACAAAGCGTAATAAAATTATTGTGGACTCACTTATCCAATAAAAAAACAAGTGAAAACAGTTTGGTTAAAATTTCACTGAATACTGATTATAATCAGCACCCCTCTACAAAAAAGTGCTTTAATAAAATAATATCACAAGAAAGTTAGGTATACAGATGAGGGCCAGCAGCAATGCCATTACATATGCATATATGCTTGAAACAAACAACTAGTAATCAGCAATTGTGCAAAAAGTTTGAATGAAATAACAACAATCAGTACTGCAATCTACAACAATTATAACCATAAAGGGCTCGCTTCACAAAAGGGTGCTAACTCAGTTAGCACGCCTAAAAGCTTTGGGCGTGCTAACTAGGGTGCTAAGCAGTTAGCATACCTAAAGCTTTTATTGATCGCGCGCAAAGTTTAGCGCTGCGCGGTGCGTGCGCAACGTCGCACAGGTGCGACCGAAACATCGCACAATGTGACGTTTTGGGCACACCCGGTGCAACGTTTTAGGCGCACCCGGTGCACCAGTTTCATTGCACCCCGTGCGATGTTTCGTGCACATCGCACAGTGCTAAACTTTGCATGCTCTAACTTAGTACGCAAAACTTTGCGCGTCCTAAAGGCTAAGGGGCTTTTAGGCATGCTAACTAAGTTAGCACCCTTATGTGAATCAAGCCCAAAGTGTCCTTTGCAAATAAATAGTGTATGAGATAAGTCACTTTACAATGTAATAGTAAAGATAAATATAAAGTGCAATGAGTGCTTTAACAGAGTGTATGAGGGCTGGCTTACCCAAGAGATGGCACTGGGAGAGAGGGAGGGAGACAACCTGATATTATAATGTATATTATAGCACTTTAAAGAGTACCCAAGACAGACTGTGTATAGATTATAGGACACAGAGGCATGTTCTCTACCCAATAACATGCCTCAGTGTCCATCTGGTGCCACTGTCAGATCCCCCTGGGCTCTGCTGTCCCCCCTCAAAGCTAGCGACAATCTGATTGTTGCTAGCCTCCTTTTCCCTTCCAGCCTTCAATTACTTGCTCCCCCCATCAGCCCACTCCCCTGTCACCACCACCTCACTACCTCGCCGCCCTCCACCAGCTTTGTCCAATCAGCAGCTAATCCATGACCCAGTGTAACGATTGGTGTCAACACGCAGAGAGAGAATCTGATTATTGGTGATCTGCAGAATCACCAGTAATGCAGATATACACCAGATTATGGATGATCTGCAGAATCACCAATAATCCAGTTATGTCTAACCTCTGGACACCTGAGATATGAGTGTTTGGTGTAACAGTACCACTTTGAGTAAGGACCACCAGATTAGCTGGAGGTTAGAAGAAGAAGGGAATTCACCCTAGACTGTGAATGAATCCCTATAGCCTAAAGGCTCCCTAGGAGAGGGGCCTAGGCTTGGTTGCAGGATGCCCTGCTGCTAAGATGAACAGACTTGCCCTAACTGGATGAGAGATACTAACGCTCTACACTCTGAAAGCGGGCTAACGTAATAAATACACAATGCTAGTCTTGGGTGTGAGGTCCGTAGTCACAACACCCTGGAACTAGTCTATATCATAACATTGGAATGACACAGTTTCCTAGGCTTGGGTGTGAGGTCCATAGTCACAACACCCTGGAACTAGTCTATAGCATAACACAGTAATGACACAGTATCCTAGGCTTGGGTGTGAGGTCCGTAGTCACAACACCCTGGAACTAGTCTATAGCATAACATAGCATTGACACAGTTTCCTAGGCTTGGGTGTGAGGTCCGTAGTCACAACACCCTGGAACTAGTCTATAGCATAACATAACAATGTGAGAATAATCTAGCTCAGTGTGAATTCCCAGGTCCTCCTGGTTACAACACACTGTGGGATCTGACTGAGGTCTGTGTGCCAACACATAGCATTCGCAACGGCAGACAACGTGAGACTGAGGGACTAGTGGTTATATAGTGCAGCGCTGATCAGCGTGGCCCCGTCCCCTCCAGCCAATCCGCATACATCCTGAGATCAGCTGACCAAGGGAGACAGCTGATCCCTCTCTGCTTCCCATAAAGCTTCTGTCTCTCTGCGCGTGCATGTATTCCTCAGCCTATGTGCACAGGAAGGCTGTACTACATCAGACACATGTTGCCGTGCGTAAACCGCCGGACTGGACGCGGAAGTAGCCGCCACGCCGTCAGAGCACGCGGCAGCTATTCCGCAATCCTTCACACCCAGGAAGTACTTCCAGGTCATGGCCATCTTGGATTCTTCTGTCGGTGATCGGAGGATGAATGGGCTACAGAGGATGAATGGAGTAACAGAGAGCGGCACGGAGCTGTGCAGATTAATCCAGGAATGGGCGTGGAACAGGTAGTATGTTTTTTTTTCTTTTTTATGCCGCCTCAAGTTCTCTTTAAATTCTACTGTCGAAACCTATTTTATAACTCTAAGGCATTTTATTTCTCCATAATGAAACCCTTACAGGAGTTTCCAAACCCTAAAAAGTCAGAAAGTTCTTAGAAAACATCTTAAATCCCCTCTTACTTTTTTACATTTTCATGTGTAAGATATTGCATTTTATTAAATCATTAGATGTTTAGCTTTTACAGCTATACAGGAAGTTCTGTTGAATAATCAGAATGATAAGGAGTCTCATCTGTTAGAGCCACAGTGACTGCTTGAAGAGCTAAAGGTAAGCTGACAGCACAAAGTATTCACATTGCATTCAGAGCATGGTCTATGATGTTAGATGGAATAAGCAGTATAAATTCTATAAAGCCGTTGCTGCAGAGTCTGCCTCTGCTGTTTTCTCAGGTCACTGATCTTCAGCTCCCATGCAGTGAATATGTCATTGTAGTGAACTAGTAGCGCATGGTAATTTTACCGATATCTATACTAGTTACGTAGCTTGCATTGCGCAAATAGCACAACTAGTATTACCTAGGTAATTGCACAATGTGCGTTACATAACAGGTGTAAGTATCTAAAATTGTAGCTACATGAATAAACTCCATTGCCTCCAGTAAAAATTCTAAAAGTTGATAAAGATAATATAAAGTGACACTGAGGCCTATACGCAATTCACTTTGGGCCTGATGCAATTGTCAGACTCGCCAGTGTTAAACGCTGGTGTGTCCGATAATTAGGCAACAATAAAGTCGCCTGATCCAATTACATTTAGCCCTAGGCAGGGTGTTAAAAAACTCGCTTGGGCGATATTATTATGCAGGCTTAGACCTGCAAAAAGCAGGTCTAAACATGCTAACGTATGTCTTAGCCGCTGCATCTGGGGGTCTGCTTTAATAAGGAGACCCCCAGAGCTCACCGCCAGCCGCTGCTCAACTCTGCAACCCCCCACGCAGCTGCACAGATACTGGGAAGCAATTTCCCTCCCGCCGCTGAACACCTGCCACAAGTCCCGTCCTGCAATTACAGTGTATGAGTCACTATAATTACTCTCGCTATAGCAGAATCCCAGAAAAGCATCTTTGGATCTGCTGCCGGGACTCCCCATTGGCTCACAGTCTGAGCCATTTTCATTGGTCCAGACTGTGAACCAATGGGGAGCCCTGGCGGCTGATTCAAAGATGCTTTGCCGGGACTCTGCTATAGCGAGAGTAATTACAGTGACTCATACACTGTAATTGCAGGATGGGACTTGCGGTCGGTGTTCAGCGGCAGGAGGGAAATTGCTTCATAGTATCTGTGCAGCTATGTGGGGGGTTGCAGAGATGAGCAGCGGCTGGCGGGGAGCACTGGGGGTCTCCTAATTAAAGGAGACCCCCAGATGCAGCAGCGGATGATAGCAGCGAATGTTCGGCAATATCTTTTAAGCCACTAGCAAGCAAGAAAATACTCAAAGTCATTTTCATAGTACTTTTTCACCAACATTTGGGTACTTTTCCAATTTTAAAATGCTTAAAGGTTATTTTAAAGAGAATATGAAAATGATCTCAGTCCTAGGAGATAACTCAGGAGAAAAAGTTAATTGCATTTGGGTCTGAGTTACAGGAGAACAGTTTAGAAATTACATGCTAGCCCACATGCAATCAACTTTTTCTCCCGAGTTTTCTCCTAGGAGATAATTTTCATCTTCTCTTTAAAATAACTTTTCCACATTTTTCAATTGAAAAAGTACCCAAAATCTGGTGAAAAAGTACTATCAAAATTATTTTGAGTATTTTTTTTTTGCTTGATGGTGGTTTAAAAGGCATTTTATGACAAGGGGACATATGCAATTAAATCCTAGGCAATAATTTTCATCTTCTCTTTAAACTAAGCATTTTACAATTGAAAAAGTACCGAAATGTTGGTGAAAATGTACTATTACATTTATTTTGAGTATTTTGTTGATTGCTGATAGCTTGAAAGGCATTTTATGACAAGTTGTGAAAATATCACCTAGGAGAAAACTCAGGTGAAAAAGGGAATTGCATATGGGACACGGGCCCATATGCAATTCACTTTTTCACCTGAGTTTTCTCCTAGGTGATATTTTTAAACTTGTCAATAAAATGCCCTTTAAGCCCCCACAAGGCAAGAAAATGCTCAAAATAATTTTGATAGTACTTTTTCACCAACTTTTTGGTGCTTTTTTGGTTGAAAAGTACTGGAAAGGTATTTAAAATCAAAGATGAAAAATTATCTCATAGGAGAAAACTCAGGTGAAAAAGAAAATTGCATATGGCCCACAGACCCTTATTAAAATCACTTTTTCTCCTAAGTTTTCTCCTAGGTGATATTTTCACATCTTATCAATAAAATGCATTTTAAGTCACCAGCAAGCAAGATAGTGGAGCTCTAAAACGTCTGCGGTCGCATCCCCCCCCTCCTTAGGCGGTGACCATATGAAAGCAGCAAGGGCGGTGCTGTACAAGTATGGTAGAAGAAAATCTACTCACCAGGATTCCTGGAAAGAAGTGACTTAACGCTGTCCCGATGACGAGGTGAGGGGGCACCTCACTGGGAAGGTGTAAGCAAAGGGTGGAGCAAGCTGCGGGCATTCAGGATGCCCGGGGTATGGGAAAAAGAGATAGAGCAGTGGCAGTGCTATGCCCAGAAAAACACGCCTCTTTCACCCGTCTGGACCGTCCTTGTATCCTATTACCATACCTCCTTTTCCGCCTCTCAGATCTCGCTCCTGAGGACTGCAGTGAAGTGGCACAGGCGCGCATATGCGAGATCTGAGAGGCAGAGAAAGAGGTTATAGTGTACAAAGGGGGGCCAGACAGGTGAAAGAGGCATGTTTGTGCTTCTACTCTGATAGTCTTGGAGACAGGGATAGCTGACCAATCCAAGCAGGCTTTGTATACAACAACCAGCCAATCGCCAGTAAGGTACATTGCTTGCCGTGATTGGCTGGTTGTTTTATACTGGGTACTACATACAGTAAAGCACCAGTATCTGTACCTGTTTATACAGTATAGCACCAGTACATACAGTACAGTATAGCAATGTTCAACAGTCAAGAGGGGACCAGAGCCGGGATAAGGTCCTCCAGCACCCAAGGCTGAGACACCAAAGTGCGCCCCTCCATCCCTCCCACCCCAGCCATCACACACTGATTGCTATTAGACTAAGCGGCGCCACAGGGCCCACAACCTCCCCAACACCTTAATATCTAGTTATCTGGCTTGCAGTCACTGCCATGTATCCCCTTTTCTTATTTCTTTCTGCTTCAAACACAATTAGGAATGACAGCTGAATGAATTCTGCGCCCATTCCTACACTGCGCCCTGAGGCTGGAGCCTCTCCAGCCTATGCCTCGGCCCGGCCCTGAGAGGGGTAGTCTTATACGGCGGCGAGTATATGACAAAATGTATATTTTAACTGGAAAAGTTGGTGGTCGTCTTATATGCCCGGTTGTCTTATATGCTGGAAAACACAGTATTTTTGTACTATACAGAAAGAGAGGCCCATATGCAATTGACTTTTTCTCCTGAGTTTTCTCCTAGGAGATACTTTTTCATCTCCTCTTTAAAAGAACTTTTTCAGCACTTCGCAATTGAAAAAAAGTACCAAAAAATAGGTAAGGAAGTACCAACCAAATTGTTTTCAGCATTTTCTTGCTTACTGGTAGTTTCAAAGGCATTTTATTAAAAACATGTGAACATTTCACCTAGGAGAAAACTCAGAAAAAAAAGTTAATTGCATATGGGCCCTTGTCAATAAGAAGCTGAAAAATTGTGAGCTGGTGCGAATGTTATGTTTATTTTTTGACAGAAATATTAGAGACATGGGATCAGTAGGACAGCCAGGCAATGTGTATTGTTTAAAATTAAATAAATATGTCAACTTCCATATCCCACTCTCTTCAGGTTCCCTTTACCATAAGATTTGTATTAGATAAAAAATATTAGCAGTTCAATGACCATCTCTAACCACATGTATATTAGAAAGCCTTGAATTTCTATGTAATAGGTTTCTTTATAGGTTTTTTAGCCCTAGAAATTAATCTGTTTTTAAATATCTTTTTAAATTTCAAATCTTTATTGTTTTTACATTTGAATATAGAATATGTCACATTTCATGGAGTTCTCGAGTGTGCAGCTTTTACAGCCATAGATCAATATCTAGTTAAAACTCAATATGATAAAGAGTCCTGTCTGTCAAAGGTACAGAGATTGCTTCAAATGCTAAAGGGAGCATGAAGCTGACAGCGCAAACTATTTACATTGCATTCAGGGCATGATGTACGATATTAGAGGGAAACTACAATATATATTCTATAAATTCACTGCTACAGAGCCTACATAAGATTCCATGCTACATTTCATAAAACTGTTTTTAAAAATACCAAACCACTATTGTTTTCTCCAGATACATATTTTCTTCCTTGCAGACTTGTGTGCAATGTTTAAACCCGCATATATCTTAGTAAGTACTGAAAATGTAATTATCTCTAAAGAGATAGATTCTGTTCCTCCCAACCCGTTAAATAAAACAATGTCATTGTGCAAATAAACGCTGCGATCGATATCTACATTCGCATGTAAGATGTTCAGTAAATAAATCAAGAGATGAGCAGGAATGTGTAAAACTTCTAACACAGTGCTGATACTTGGAAGCGCACAGTGAAAAATGGCAGAAGTTTTCTTTTGTATAGTCATCCCCTTCAAGGAGCAAAGCTCTGCGCGGATTTCGGATTTGTTATTTTCTTTGTGTGCTTTTGTGCTTTTTCTGTCAGTTTTGCAAATCTAAAAATATATAAATACAATATCAGAACATAACGCTAAAAAAGTCCCTCCCCCCCCCCCTTTTTTTTCTCCTTTTTCCTAGTTGTGTAATCTTTTTGACAAAGTGCGATGTATTACAGGGAAGTCTCATGAAAAAGAATGAAGCGGTCCAAAATGCATAGAAAAAAAAGAACTGGAGACTACTTTCGATGCTATAGATTTTTCCATCTTGAAAATATCCTTTTTAAAGTTTAGTTTTATGTAAAGATTTTATACAGCCATATGCGAAGAAACTACCTTTTAACCTGTGATGCCTTAAAGAAACACTATTAAAGCTTTCATTTTCATAAACCTTTAGAAGTGCATAAGTGAGATCCATACTCAGCTGTCTCCATCACTGCATCGGTATTCCATTTCAAGTAACTGGGAAATTGCCACAGCAACCAAGATGCACATAGCGGAAGTGACACGATACCCTGAAGAGGAGATATGTGACATGCGGCCTGATTTACATAAGTTTGGTAAAAGTGCAGTGCGTAGGGAGTGCATGGTAATTTTATCAGTACCAACACCAGCATGTGTTACGCTGTTACCATAACCCACTGTACTTAGGTAAGGGCGTGCATAAAATAAAGGCTTTGGTTAAAAAGGGTGCCTTATATAAACAATAATAAAAGTAAAATAGGCATCTGGATATGACGTAAAATATTGTTTATAATACTACTGTTGCCCACTGTAACCTCTATTTTTACGTTTACTAATATGAGGACCAGTAAAAGTGATAAAATATTATTTAATTTACAGATATTGTACTACTTCATTCATATGGTAACATATATTTAATACTTACCAATATTTTACCATAACCTAACCTCTCCCTACTCTCACACAGAACTGTTCCCTGTTGGTGCCTAACCCTAAGACCCCCTGGTAGTGCTTAGTGCTTAGACCCCCCCTCCCTGGTGGTACTTAAACCTAAGACCCCCCAGAGGTGCCTAACCTTAACCTCCCCCCTCCAGAATGCTAACCTTAATTCCCTATTTTGTTTGTGTAATAAAAAATAAAATATCATTGTTTATGGTTTTATTTAACATAGAATTTTTTTATGTGTTGTGAGTTCATAAAGAAAAGATTTGCAATGATTTAAATGAGGAGCCCTTTTTATTAGGTGTCATTGTTTTGGCTACTGGAGTAAGGTGTTCTTTAGGGTAGCCTGGGTTGCAGTAATAGGGTAATGCATGCTACTCCTTTCTGGTGCCTGTACAGATAAAATTGGGAGGTGCTCCTGATATGACAGTTTTACTGGACCTACATGAATTAGGCTCATGGAGTGGACAAAGGACATATAATGTTCAAAATTACATAAACAATGAGAAGACAGTGACCCAGGGTGTTGGAGAGGACTATTAATCAAAAATATTATACATTCATATGTTTTTATGTAGATGACTTTGCACAGCTATGTAACAAAAAAAATTAAGCCTAGATTATCTTTATGGAGAGGAGTGCATCCACATAAAGTAATTTTACATGTATCTGATTTGATATACCTATATATCATGATTCCTGATGGTTTAGAAGAAGAGATCACTGTTTAACTAGAGACTTGAACAAGGAATACATTTAATAAAAGGACAGTATGTAGATGGTAGCGGGATGGCACTACGTTGTAACGAGCTGGGCCTCGGTTGGCCTAGATTCAGTAGTCCACAATCAGCAGTAGCATTGTCAAGTTCATAGTGTGGACATACCAAGTCGAGGTGGGCTTACTGGGTGGTGGTGGATGCTAGGTACTCAAGCCTGACGGCCGTTTCGCACATGTCTGCGCATCTACGGAGGCTGCAAACGGGGGTGGGCGGGTTGCCAGTATTTGTAACCTAATGCACCATGGCGGTGTGACGCCGCTCATCTGCCCCACCCCTCCACTTCCGTTCTGTCAAGCGTGCATCACTGGAGCGCATAGTGGTCCAGAATGCATCCAATGTCATGGCGGCATGCAGGCGCTGTGTACCATTGACCAGCGCTAATGTAAATACGCATAATGCTGAGCGCACGTCTGCGATACCAGTTAGATGCGCAGACGTGCGCGAAACGGCTGTCAGGCTTGAGCAACCAGCACCCACCGACACCCAGTAAGCCCACGTCGACTTGGTATGTCCACACTATGAACTTGACAATGTGATGTTCTGCACATGTATCTGCAATTTTACATTTTGCATAATAAATCAGCGTTTTAGCAGTGCCGGTTCTTTTGCACTTTGCTTCCTTTACCAATCCACATTTGATAAAAGACCCGCTTCTTTGTCATGGGCAGTTGACAGTCCAGAAAGAACACTGGAACTGCACTTCAGACTGATAACTTAATAAATTGCATAAAAACTGTTCTTTTAAAATATACCACAATTCCACAGAAGAAGTTTTAATTCTTTCAAACCTGACATCCCAGATTTTGAACAGCCAGTATAACCAGATCAGTCTCCATGTATTTCTCTTTTCTGATGCTCTGTAACACAAAGTCCCTCCTCAACTTGCACATTGGGCAGTCAGTAGCTAGCTGATGAGCTTGATTCAGCTTGATGATTCAGCTTGTCCCTTCTGTGACCTGCCCAAGCTAACAATGTAAAAATGATAGCACTGAGTAATGCTGTAGAGTTTGATTGGCTCACAATTCAGCCCTCTCCCAAACGTATGTGATTGCATCACCGCAAATGTTACACGGTGCTGATATCAAGTCAAATGCAAAATAATATTTAACATATCAATTACAGCCTGATTGTAAATGAAAACAGAACTCCTCCTGTGTCATAGTTTATACTCTTGATGCCTGCTGTACTTGTTCAGACTTATATATTTATAAATAAAATATAATAAAAAATAACATATACAGTGACTACAGAGTGCAATGATATTTGCTGAAATCACTGATATACATATATCTGTACTGGGGGATTATTTTACTTTGCATTGTTCCTCTACAAAAGGTTACAAACCACTTAAAGAGACACTGAAGCGAAAAAAAAATGATGATATTATGATTTGTATGTGTAGTACAGCTAAGAAAAAAAACATTAAGATCAGATACATCAGTCTAATTGTTTCAAGTGCAGGAAGAGTTGAGAAACTCCAGTTGTTATCTCTATGCAAAAAAGCTATTAAGCTCTCCGACCAACTTGGTCGTGGAGAGGGCTGTTATCTGACTTTTATTATCTGAACTGTAATTGAACTGTTTACTTTTCCTCTAGCAGAGAAGAGTTTATTACTTCACAGACTGCTCTGAAAGACTCATTTTGAATGCTGAGTGTTGTGTAATCTGGACATATTATAGAGTGATGCAATGTTAGAAAAAACACTATATACCTGAAAATAAAAATATGAGAATATTTTCTTTGCTGCTAATCTTCTAGTAATTATTCATAGTACACAACCAATTCATTATATCATATATTTTTTTTCGCTTCAGTGTCTCTTTAAGGGCTAATGCTGTAATACACTGAGCAATTGGAATGTTTGTTTTCCAGCAGTGATAATTGTAATGTGCTACGATAAACGTAATTACAATTTTGCTAAATTTTGTGTATTTTTATAAATTAGATTATGATCATAATAGAAAATTGTAATTGCAAAAAGTTATGTGACATTTCACATAAATACGACTATATGCATAACTTTCACAATTACCATAATTTTCATAATTACAAAAATTATTCATTTAGTCCTAATTATTTTGTTGATAGCTAATTCTAAATTACACATAATTTTTGCATGAGTACGAAAAATTATGATTAATTTTATCATTATGAAGTTTCAATGAACACGAAAATAAACACAAAATTAAGATTTAACACAAAATTATTAGAAAATTAAACATTTTCTAAAACAACATTACAAATGGTGTTACAAAATTATAAATTTATCTCATCACTATATTCCAGGAGATTTGATTTCTACGATTAGGTATGCCTCAAAAAGTTTTTGAGTTCCCAAGAAATCATTTGAGAACAACATGCTGATTCAAAAATGGTTCAACATGGAGGAAAATCAGTCAGTGATGGGTAGATGGAAATTACAGTAAGTCCTTTTTCGAGTGCCAAAATGTACCTCCACTGTAAAACACTCTTGTTCCTCTATGGATAAGGGACTCTTCCCCACAACCAGAATTGTCTAGGAGGTGGAGAAATACAGGAAACTTAAGCATGGTCAGCTAACCACCACACCCAAAACGTGTATATAGGTAAAAGGGATTATTTATGAACCCTTGCTTAAAGAGAATCTGTATTGTTAAAATCGCACAAAAGTAAACATACCAGTGCGTTAGGGGACATCTCCTATTACCCTCTGTCACAACTTCGCCGCTCCTCGCCGCATTAAAAGTGGTTAAAAACAGTTTTTAAAAGTTTGTTTATAAACAAACAAAATGGCCACCAAAACAGGAAGTAGGTTGATGTACAGTATGTCCACACATAGAAAATACATTCATACACAAGCAGGCTGTATACACCCTTCCTTTTGAATCTCGAGAGATCATTTGTGTGTTTCTTTCCCCCTGCAGCTATCTTCCACTGAAGTGTCAGGCTGTTTCTTCCTGCAGAGTGCAGACAGCTCTGCCTGTATGTAATTCATCAGTATGTGAAAGCCCAGCCAGCTCAGAGGAGGATTTATCCAGCTTGTAAAAGATAAGAGAGAAGAGAGAAGCTGCCCTAATCTAAATAATACACAGGCAGTGTGCAGAGAGGGGCCTAGAGGGGAGAGATGCATCACAGAACCACAACACTGAAGAACTTGGCAGCCTTCCAGACACAGACCTGACAAGTCTGACAAGAGAGAGATAAGTTGATTTATTACAGAGACTGTGATAGCAGAAAGTGCTGCAGTAAGCCAGAACACATTAGAATAGCTTTTGGAACATGTAGGATGATAAAAAACAGGATGCAATTTTTGTTACGGAGTCTCTTTAAGCAAAATGTGGAAAGTCCACACAATGCGGCTATCTGAGTGGTTCAGTAATGGGTTGAGGAGGGTGCTAAGTTTTAAATAATAATAAAATAAACAATAATAACCAATATAATGAGTACTCTGACTCGGCTGACTCAGGTTTTTCTGGATTATCCTTATGCTTGTTCCAGGGTTTTGACTCAGACACTACTTATGTCAGAAGATCAACAGGGCTGCCATGCAACTGGCATTGTTTAGAAGGAAATAAATATGGCAGCCCCATATCCCTCTCACCTCAGGTATCCTATAAAGAACACAGTTCTGCAGTGAAGGCTGGGAATCATTGTGAATTTGCAAAGTGTAATACCGGGTGCCACAGATAGGTGAATGATTCTGCCACATTGTTTCCTACCACAGCTGTAAAATACCAGCCCCAAAGAGCTTTGAATTTGGATTAAGATAACATCAAAAGTTAATACTTAAATTAATACTATTTAACATGATTTGTTTGTTCAATAATGGGTTTAGTTAGGCTTTATTTACCCTAGAAAAGCATTTTATGCCATAAACATATTTTTAAATCTTTTTTATCAACACAATGGGCTCGATTCACAAAGCGATGCTAACCCAGTTAGAGACTTTAGGCGTGATAACCATTGCACCACGCTGGTGAAAAGCCAGTTTAGGCATGATAAGTTTAGGTGTGATAAGTTTAGGTGTGATAAGTTTAGGCATGATAAGTTTAGATAAGTTTAGATCGCAAGCAAAGTCCCGCACGCAACGTAGCACCATTAAACTCTATGCGAAGTGCACCAGACTTTGCTAGCGCAAAAGTTTTGATCAGCTGTGCACTGCGGTGCTAACCCAGTTGGTGCTTAAACTTATCACGCCTAAACTTATCACGCCTAAACTTATCATGCCTAAACTTATCACACCTAAACTTATCATGCCTAAACTGAGTTTAGGCATGATAAAGGGCTTTTCACCAGCGTGCTAACTGTTAGCACCGCTTTGTGAATCAGGCCCAATGTATTATTATTATTATTAATAATAATTTTCTACCTCTTTACTCTGAAATGATAAAGAGCTTGTACATGATTGCATTATAGTATATTTACACTGCCAACAATCATATTGTTTCAGCATCTATCTTATCAGTCTTAAAACAAATTTGGTTTCTGGCGATTCAGTGTAATACCTAGTGAGTGAGTTTGTGCACATTGTTTTTTTCTTTTCCCCTAAAATGGATCTGTAGTGATACATGTAAGGAGGGTTGGCTTTCTTTATATGCTGGAGAGCACTATGCCTAGTCATTTACACTCATCTTACACCTGTACATTCATTCATCAACCAATTTATGCTTTTTAGATGTTTCCACTGCTCTTCAATACACTAAACATCATGGGCTTGATTCACAAAGTGGTGCTAACCTAGTTAGCATGCCTAAAGACTTTGGGCGTGTAAAGTAGGGTGCTAACTAGGTTAGCACCGTTTTTAAAATTAACTCGCGCGCAAAGTATCAGCGGTGAGCGCGAAACGTCGCATCGCGGTGCAACAAAAACGGTGCACCCGATGCGCCTATAAGGTCGCATGGGTGCAACCTTAACATCGCACTATACGACGTTAAAGTCGCACCCCATGCAACCTCATTTTTACACGCCTAAACTCAGTTTAGGCGTGGAGAGGGGCTTTTCACAAGCATGCTAACAGTTAGCACCACTTTGTGAATCAAACCCCATGTCTTTACGGTTCTTTGTAAATCAAGCCCCATGTCTTTACACACATATATTATTATTATTATTATTTATTGTATTTATAAAGCGCCAACATATTACGCAGCGCTGGACATTAATTTAGGTTACAGACAATATTTAGGGGTGACAAACAGCAATATGACAATACAGGAATGGAAGAAAACCAGATCACACAGCACAGTATGAGTACAAGGTAATGCTTAGTCAGTCACTGGAGGGGAGCATGGAGATTAGGCAAGTTAGGTTCACTCAAATGTATAGCATGGGTTCACAGTAATGGAGGTGCAAGATCAGGTAGGACACAAAAGAAGGAGGACACTGCCCAAAGGCTTACAATCTAGAGGGAGAGGTAAGGACACGAGAGGTAGGGGACCAGAGTTCAGCTGTGGATTTAGAGCAATTGTGAGGGGTGGTAGGCCAGAGTGAAAAGGTGAGTTTTAAGGGCCTTCTTGAAGGTGTTGAAGGAGGGGGCTGCCCTAATGGGTGGAGGTAGGGTATATATATACAATTCATGCTTGAATTAACCTCATGATGAGACCATAGTCTAGGATAAAAAGATTGTGTTTTAAATGTACTATATTGGAGCCAGTACTGTTTGAAGATTTACAGGGTTCTCTGAGGAAGGTGACCTTTGCCTTCAAATTGCATCAGTTTATGCTTCATTTAACTGAACCTTTCATTTGTTTAGTTATATGGCCATTTTAATTTCTTATGCACTTTTTTATGTTGGGTGCTTTCCAGGAAGATTATTCTTTTATCTAAGTTTTGTCGCCAGTGAATTTAAAATTCATTATTTATGCATTTTTATTTATTTTTAATTGTGATTTATTGGAAAGTTCTTCAATTAATGGATTGACCTTTAATCCTGAATTGGTATTCATTTATGTATTGTTAATTATCCATGAAATGTAATTTTTTTAATGACTGAATTTCTCACTACTGTTTTACTATTTCACTGTTAAGACTTTACTTCTAAATTATAAACACTCCTAAATTATACCTCTGATGGACAAGCCAGGTTTAAATATTTTGCATGTGTCAAGAAAATATACATCATAGAGCAAAGGTTATATATATATATATATATATATATATATATATATATATATATATATATATATGAGCAGAGGGTGCGAAAGTCTAGGCAACCTTGTTAATTGTCATGATTTTCCTGTATACATCGTTGGTTGTTATGATAAAAAATGTCAGTTAAATATATCATATAGGAGACACACACAGTGATATTTGAGAAGTGAAATGAAGTTTATTGGATTTACAGAAAGTGCACAATAATTGTTTAACAAAGATTGTTCACCACCATGGTTTAGGGGAAGGATACAGAACGCTGTCTCAGAGATTTTAGCTATCTGTTTCCACAGTTAGGAACATATTGAGGAAATGGAAGACCACATGCTCAGTTCAAGTTAAGGCTCAAAGTGGCAGATCAAGAAAAATCTCACATAGACAGAAGCAATGAATGGTGAGAACAGTCAGACTCAACCCACAGACCAGCACCAAACACCTACAACATCATCTTGCTGCAGGTGGAGTCACTGTGCATCTTTCAACCATTCGGCACACTTTACACAAGTAGATGCTGTATGTGAGAGTGATGCAGAGGAAGCCTTTTCTCCAAGCACAGCACAAACAGAGCCGCCTAAAGTATTCTAAAGCACAGTTGGACAAGCCAGCTTCATGTTGGAATAAAGAGAAAAAACAAAGAGGAGCGCTCCGTAGTGCATTAACGTTATTTAATCTTGAACACGCAAATGATTAAAAACACTTACTAGAAGACAATAGAAGACAATAAAACTTTAGCATGACCTCACTGCACACGATCACCAGAGGGAAGGCGCCCTTGATCCACCACCATCTGGGAAACCCATCCACTGCAGGCCACAGAGGAGGGACAGGTTGCCACCCATGGTTGTCTAGTTTGGGGTTTTTTCAACCCATGATATGCTCAAGTTTTATTGTCTTCTAGTAAGTGTTTTTAATCATTTGCGTGTTCAAGATTAAATAACGTTAATGCACTACGGAGCGCTCCTCTTTGTTTTTTCTCTTTTCCATTACCACAGTCATCCTTTCAGCCAGGACTGTGGAGCTGCTAGCGGTTGCATTTCATACCCTTTTACGCTTTGGCTGATTAGCGCAAGATTGCACATCATTGTCCTGTTGGTTTCATTTTGGAATAAGGTGCTTTGGACGTATGAAACTAAAATTGAGTTATTTGGACATAACAAGGGCGTTATGCATGGAGGAAAAACAACCCAGCATTCCAAGAAAAACACCTGTTACCTACAGCAGTGTTTCCCAACCTTTTCCGGCCCGGGGAACACTGTCTGACCAAATTTTTCCCCGGGGAACGGCGCGCGCGCGCGGTGGGGGCGATGCGGCCCCCGGTTGTTTGCGCGACCTAGTGGACAGTGCCGCTATGGGGGGGGGGGGGGGGGCTGGGGTGCGGCTGCATAGCTGGCATAGTTGCCCCAGTGTAGGGAGTTTAGTTGCCTCAGTATAGTGCCCCAGTATAGCCAGTATAGTGCCCCAGTATAGCCAGTATAGTACCCCAGTATAGCCCCCCAGTATAGCCAGTATTGTGCCCCAGTATAGCTAGTATAGTGCCCCAGAATAGTGCCCCAGTATAGCCAGTTTAGTGCCCCAGTATAGTGCCCCAGTATAGCCAGTATAGTGCCCCAGTATAGCCCCCCAGTATAGCTAGTATAGTGCCCCAGTATAGCCAGTATAGTGCCCCAGTATAGCCAGTATAGTACCCCAGTATAGCCCCCCAGTATAGCCAGTATTGTGCCCCAGTATAGCTAGTATAGTGCCCCAGTATAGCTAGTATAGTGCCCCAGAATAGTGCCCCAGTATAGCCAGTTTAGTGCCCCAGTATAGCCAGTATAGTGCCCCAGTATAGCCCCCCAGTATAGCTAGTATAGTGCCCCAGTATAGCCAGTATAGTGCCCCAGTATAGCCAGTATAGTACCCCAGTATAGCCAGTATTGTGCCCCAGTATAGCTAGTATAGTGCCCCAGAATAGTGCCCCAGTATAGCCAGTTTAGTGCCCCAGTATAGTGCCCCAGTATAGCCAGTATAGTGCCCCAGTATAGCCAGTATAGTACCCCAGTATAGCCCCCCCAGTATAGCCAGTATTGTGCCCCAGTATAGCTAGTATAGTGCCCCAGAATAGTGCCCCAGTATAGCCAGTTTAGTGCCCCAGTATAGTGCCCCAGTATAGCCAGAATAGTGCCCCAGTATAGCTAGAATAGTGCCCCAGTATAGCCAGTTTAGTGCCCCAGGATAGCCAGTATAGTACCCCAGAATAGTGCCCCAGTATAGCCAGTTGAGTGCCCTCCCGCCCGTCCCCGCGGCCGCCGCTGTTATTACCTTGTTAACAGCGGCCGCTCTCCCCTCTCCGGCGCGTGTATATTCAAGCAGCGTATCTCCGGCTGCTCTGTGTGATGCACTGATGCGGAAGAAAGGAGGGCAGCGGCTTCCTGTAACGGCGATATGTATCGCCGTTACTATGGTAACCGAGCCCTGCCTCCTTCCGCATCAGTGCATCACACAGAGCAGCCGGAGATACGCTGCTAGCATATACATGGTCTGGAGAGGGGAGAGCGGCCGCTGCTAAGGTAATAACAGCGGCGGCCGCAGGGACGGGCGGGAGGGGGGATAAGACCACGGCACACCAGGCAACGTTCCGCGGCACACTAGTGTGCCGCGGAACAGCGGTTGGGAAACACTGACCTACAGTAAAATATGGTGATGGTTCCATCATGCTATGTGGCTAGTGCAGGGACTGGGAATTAGTGTTGGGGCGAACAGTGTTCGCCACTGTTCGGGTTCTGCAGAACATCACCCTGTTCGGGTGATGTTCGGCCAAACTGTTCGGCCATATGGCCGAACTAAGAGCGCATGGCCGAACGTTGCCCGAACGTTCGGCTAGCGCTGTGATTGGCCGAACGGGTCACGTGTAGTGTTGGGGTTCGGGCCGAACATGGCCGAACTCCGAACATAATGGAAGTCAATGGGGACCCGAACTTTCGTGCTTTGTAAAGCCTCCTTATATGTTACATACCCCAAATTTACAGGGTATGTGCACCTTGGGAGTGAGTACAAGAGGAAAAAAAATTTAGCAAAAAGAGCTTATAGTTTTTGAGAAAATCGATTTTAAAGTTTCAAAGGGAAAACTGTCTTTTAAATGCGGGAAATGTCTGTTTTCTTTGCACAGGTAACATGCTTTTTGTCGGCATGCAGTCATAAATGTAATACATATAAGAGGTTCCAGGAAAAGGGACCGGTAACGCTAACCCAGCAGCAGCACACGTGATGGAACAGGAGGAGGGTGGCGCAGGAGGAGAAGGCCACGCTTTGAGACACAACAACCCAGGCCTTGCATGAGGACAAGAAGCGTGCGGATAGCAATTTGCATTTTGTCGCCATGCAGTCATAAATGTAATACAGATGAGAGGTTCAATAAACAGGGACCGGAAACGCTAACCCATCACAGATGTTCATTGTTCATGTTACTTGGTTGGGGTCCGGGAGTGTTGCGTAGTCGTTTCCAATCCAGGATTGATTCATTTTAATTTGAATCAGACGGTTTGCATTTTCTGTGGAGAGGCGGATACGCCGCCGATCTGTGACGATGCCTCCGGCAGCACTGAAACAGCGTTCCGACATAACGCTGGCTGCCGGGCAAGCCAGCACCTCTATTGCGTACATTGCCAGTTTGTGCCAGGTGTCTAGCTTCGATACCCAATAGTTGAAGGGTGCAGATGGATTGTTCAACACAGCTACGCCATCTGACATGTAGTCCTTGACCATCTTCTCCAGGCGATCGGTGTTGGAGGTGGATCTGCACGCTTGCTGTTCTGTGTGCTGCTGCATGGGTGTCAGAAAATTTTCCCACTCCAAGGACACTGCCGATACCATTCCCTTTTGGGCACTAGCTGCGGCTTGTGTTGTTTGCTGCCCTCCTGGTCGTCCTGGGTTTGCGGAAGTCAGTCTGTCGGCGTACAACTGGCTAGAGGAGGGGGAGGATGTCAATCTCCTCTCTAAAGTCTCCACAAGGGCCTGCTGGTATTCTTCCATTTTGACCTGTCTGGCTCTTTCTTCAAGCAGTTTTGGAACATTGTGTTTGTACCGTGGATCCAGAAGGGTATAAACCCAGTAATTGGTGTTGTCCAGAATGCGCACAATGCGTGAGTCGCGTTCAATGCAGTCCTAGGCCGAAGAGGTCATAGCCTAGGGTCACAAAACCTGTTTATTTGGGCAATTTCAATGGTGGCGAGTCTGACGTACATAAATCGCAGCAATGGCCGTTAGCAACGTCTGAATCTCACGAAATGTCTCATGCAGGTAGAAGACATATTGTTAGACTTGGGCTCCAAAGATGGGTTCCCTACATCTCTGCAAACCAGAGTTACAGGGCTCCAAATTTGGTAAAATCCCCCATAGGCTTTCATTGGGCCTCCTATTTACAGTTCCAAAATCTCACATCTTTTCAAAGGGCAATTACTCAGCAGTGGCAATTTTTCTAGCATTGTAGGGACCCTTAGGGGGAACATGACTGGTGAGTTTCGGGCCCCTAGGCCCGAAGAGGTCATAGCCTAGGGTCACAAAAATCTGTTTATTTGGGCTATTTCAATGGTAGTGATGGTGACGTACATAAATCGCAGCAATGGCCGTTAGCAAAGTCTGAATCTCACGAAATGTCTCATGCAGGTAGAAGACATATTGTTAGACTTGGATTCCAAAGATGGGGTCCCTACATCTCTGCAAACCAGAGTTACAGGGGTCCAAAATTGGTAAAATCCCCCATAGGATTTCATTGCCTCCCTATTTTACTTTCCAAAATCTCACATCTTTTCAAAGGGCAATGGCTCAGCAGTACCAAATTTTCTAGCATTGTAGGGACCCTTAGGGGGAACATGACTGGTGAGTTTCGGGCCCCTAGGCCGAAGAGGTCATAGCCTAGGGTCACAAAAACCTGTTTATTTGGGCTATTTCAATGGTAGTGATGGTGGCGTACATAAATCGCAGCAATGGCCGTTAGCAACGTCTGAATCTCACAAAATGTCTCATGCAGGTAGAAGACATATTGTTAGACTTGGATTCCAAAGATGGGGTCCCTACATCTCTGCAAACCAGAGTTACAGGGGTCCAAAATTGGTAAAATCCCCCATAGGATTTCATTGCCTCCCTATTTCACTTTCCAAAATCTCACATCTTTTCAAAGGGCAATGGCTCAGCAGTACCAAATTTTCTAGCATTGTAGGGACCCTTAGGGGGAACATGACTGGTGAGTTTCGGGCCCCTAGGCCGAAGAGGTCATAGCCTAGGGTCACAAAAACCTGTTTATTTGGGCTATTTCAATGGTAGTGATGGTGGCGTAAATAAATCGCAGCAATGGCCGTTAGCAACGTCTGAATCTCACGAAATGTCTCATGCAGGTAGAAGACATATTGTTAGACTTGGATTCCAAAGATGGGGTCCCTACATCTCTGCAAACCAGAGTTACAGGGGTCCAAAATTGGTAAAATCGCCCATAGGATTTCATTGCCTCCCTATTTCACTTTCCAAAATCTCACATCTTTTCAAAGGGCAATGGCTCAGCAGTACCAAATTTTCTAGCATTGTAGGGACCCTTAGGGGGAACATGACTGGTGAGTTTCGGGCCCCTAGGCCGAAGAGGTCATAGCCTAGGGTCACAAAAACCTGTTTATTTGGGCTATTTCAATGGTAGTGATGGTGGCGTACATAAATCGCAGCAATGGCCGTTAGCAACGTCTGAATCTCACGAAATGTCTCATGCAGGTAGAAGACATATTGTTAGACTTGGATTCCAAAGATGGGGTCCCTACATCTCTGCAAACCAGAGTTACAGGGGTCCAAAATTGGTAAAATCCCCCATAGGATTTCATTGCCTCCCTATTTCACTTTCCAAAATCTCACATCTTTTCAAAGGGCAATGGCTCAGCAGTACCAAATTTTCTAGCATTGTAGGGACCCTTAGGGGGATCATGACTGGTGAGTTTTGCCACTCCTGAGCCATTGCCCTTTGAAATGGTGTGATATTTTGGAATGGTAAATAGGAGGCCCAATGAAAGCCTATGGGGGATTTTACCAATTTTGGACCCCTGTAACTCTGGTTTGCAGAGATGTAGGGACCCCATCTTTGGAATCCAAGTCTAACAATATGTCTTCTACCTGCATGAGACATTTCGTGAGATTCAGACTTTGCTAACGGCCATTGCTGAGATTTATGTACGCCACCATCACTACCATTGAAGTAGCCCAAATAAACAGGTTTTTGTGACCCTAGGCTATGACCTCTTCGGCCTAGGGGCCCGAAACTCACCAGTCATGTTCCCCCTAAGGGTCCCTACAATGCTAGAAAATTTGGTACTGCTGAGCCATTGCCCTTTGAAAAGATGTGAGATTTTGGAAAGTGAAATAGGGAGGCAATGAAATCCTATAGGGGATTTTACCAATTTTGGACCCCTGTAACTCTGGTTTGCAGAGATGTAGGGACCCCATCTTTGGAATCCAAGTCTAACAATATGTCTTCTACCTGCATGAGACATTTCGTGAGATTCAGACTTTGCTAACGGCCATTGCTGCGATTTATGTACGTCACCATCACTACCATTGAAATAGCCCAAATAAACAGGTTTTTGTGACCCTAGGCTATGACCTCTTTGGCCTAGGGGCCCGAAACTCACCAGTCATGTTCCCCCTAAGGGTCCCTACAATGCTAGAAAATTTGCCACTGCTGAGTAATTGCCCTTTGAAAAGATGTGAGATTTTGGAACTGTAAATAGGAGGCCCAATGAAAGCCTATGGGGGATTTTACCAAATTTGGAGCCCTGTAACTCTGGTTTGCAGAGATGTAGGGAACCCATCTTTGGAGCCCAAGTCTAACAATATGTCTTCTACCTGCATGAGACATTTCGTGAGATTCAGACGTTGCTAACGGCCATTGCTGCGATTTATGTACGTCAGACTCGCCACCATTGAAATTGCCCAAATAAACAGGTTTTGTGACCCTAGGCTATGACCTCTTCGGCCTAGGACTGCATTGAACGCGACCCACACATTGTGCGCATTCTGGACAACACCAATTACTGGGTTTATACCCTTCTGGATCCACGGTACAAACACAATGTTCCAAAACTGCTTGAAGAAAGAGCCAGACAGGTCAAAATGGAAGAATACCAGCAGGCCCTTGTGGAGACTTTAGAGAGGAGATTGACATCCTCCCCCTCCTCTAGCCAGTTGTACGCCGACAGACTGACTTCCGCAAACCCAGGACGACCAGGAGGGCAGCAAACAACACAAGCCGCAGCTAGTGCCCAAAAGGGAATGGTATCGGCAGTGTCCTTGGAGTGGGAAAATTTTCTGACACCCATGCAGCAGCACACAGAACAGCAAGCGTGCAGATCCACCTCCAACACCGATCGCCTGGAGAAGATGGTCAAGGACTACATGTCAGATGGCGTAGCTGTGTTGAACAATCCATCTGCACCCTTCAACTATTGGGTATCAAAGCTAGACACCTGGCACAAACTGGCAATGTACGCAATAGAGGTGCTGGCTTGCCCGGCAGCCAGCGTTATGTCGGAACGCTGTTTCAGTGCTGCCGGAGGCATCGTCACAGATCTGCGGCGTATCCGCCTCTCCACAGAAAATGCAGACCGTCTGACTCAAATTAAAATGAATCAATCCTCAATTGGAAACGACTACGCAACACTCCCGGACCCCAACCAAGTAACATGAACAATGAACATCTGTGATGGGTTAGCGTTTCCGGTCCCTGTTTATTGAACCTCTCATTAGTGTTGGGCGAACAGTGTTCGCCACTGTTCGGGTTCTGCAGAACATCACCCTGTTCGGGTGATGTTCGCGTTCGGCCGAACACCTGATGGTGTTCGGCCTTTTAAGTTCGGGTTCGCCCCGAACTTCTAATGGCCGCCGAACAGGGCCCTGTTCGGCCGAATACGGCCCCCCTATGGGGTCGCAGGCATAAGGGGGGAGCATGCCCCGATCGCGGGGGGGGGTCGGAAATTCCCCCCACCCCCTCCGCTAGCGCTCCCCCCTCTGCCCGCTTCCCCATAACAAAGTTTCAAGAAGTACCTGCTGTGTCCGGTGGTAGTGTGGGTGGCTGGCAGTGGGCGGCACTATGCAGTGACTGAATGAGGAGGAGGAGTCCGGAGAGTGACGCGTTGAGGGAGGCCGGGCAGCGGGCGGTTCAGCAGTGAACCGCCCGCTGCCCGGCCTCCCTCAACGCGTCACTCTCCGGACTCCTCCTCCTCATTCAGTCACTGCATAGTGCCGCCCACTGCCAGCCACCCACACTACCACCGGACACAGCAGGTACTTCTTGAAACTTTGTTATGGGGAAGCGGGCAGAGGGGGGAGCGCTAGCGGAGGGGGTGGGGGGAATTTCCGACCCCCCCCCGCGATCGGGGCATGCTCCCCCCTTATGCCTGCGACCCCATAGGGCCCCCAAAAGCTGGATGTTCGGAAAGTTCGGGGTTCGGCCCGAACATGCCGAACATCTCGGCCATGTTCGGCGAACTTTCCCGAACCCGAACATCCAGGTGTTCGCCCATCACTACCTCTCATCTGTATTACATTTATGACTGCATGGCGACAAAATGCAAATTGCTATCCGCACGCTTCTTGTCCTCATGCAAGGCCTGGGTTGTTGTGTCTCAAAGCGTGGCCTTCTCCTCCTGCGCCACCCTCCTCCTGTTCCATCACGTGTGCTGCTGCTGGGTTAGCGTTACCGGTCCCTTTTCCTGGAACCTCTTATATGTATTACATTTATGACTGCATGCCGACAAAAAGCATGTTACCTGTGCAAAGAAAACAGACATTTCCCGCATTTAAAAGACAGTTTTCCCTTTGAAACTTTAAAATCGATTTTCTCAAAAACTATAAGCTCTTTTTGCCTATTTTTTTTTCTCTTGTACCCACTCCCAAGGTGCACATACCCTGTAAATTTGGGGTATGTAGCATGTAAGGAGGCTTTACAAAGCACGAAAGTTCGGGTCCCCATTGACTTCCATTATGTTCGGAGTTCGGGTCGAACACCCGAACATCGCGGCCATGTTCGGCCTGTTCGGCCCGAACCCGAACATCTAGATGTTCGCCCAACACTACTGGGAATCTTGTCAAAGTTGAGGGACGCATGGATTCCACTCAATATCAGCAGATTCTGGAGACCAATGTCCAGGAATCAGTGACAAAGCTGAAGCTGCGCCGTGGCTGGAACAAGACAACGACCCTAAACACTGCTCAAAACCTACTAAGGCATTCATGCAGAGGAACAAGTACAACGTTCTGGAATGGCCATTTCAGTCCCCAAACCTGAATAGACCTGAATATAATTGAAAATCTGTGGTGTGAGTTAAAGAGAGCTGTCCATGCTCAAAAGCCATCAAACCTGAATGAACTAGAGATGTTTTGTAAAGAGGAATGGTCCAAAATACCTTTAACTAGAATCCAGACTCTCATTGGAATCTACAGGAAGCATTTAGAGGCTGTAATTTCTGCAAAAGGAGGATATACTAAATATTGATTTCATTTCCTTTTAGAAAGCACCTGCCTAATTTTGTTTAAACAATTATTGCACACTTTCTGTAAATCCAATAAACTGCATTTCACTTCTCAAACATCACTGTGTGTGTCTCCTATATGATATATTTAACTGACATTTTTTATCAAAACAACCAATGATTTATACAGACCATCTATATTAAATGTTTCTGCTCATCAAAAACCGTTAACTATTAGTCAAAGATAACATAATTGAACACAAAATGCAGTTTTAAATGATGGTTTTTATTATTAAGTGAGAAAAAAAACTCCAAATCTACATGGCCCTGTGTGAAAAAGTGATTGCCCCCCCTTGTTAAAAAATAACTTAACTGTGGTTTATCACACCTGAGTTCAATTTCTGTAGTCACCCCCAGGCCTGATTACTGCCACACCTGTTTCAATCAAGAAATCACTTAAATAGGAGCTATCTGACACAGAGAAGTAGACCAAAAGCACCTCAAAAGCTAGACACCATGCCAAGATCCAAAGAAATTCAGGAACAAATGAGAACAAAGTACTGTAATTGAGATCTATCAGTCTGGTAAAGGTTATAAAGCCATTTCTAAAGCTTTGGGACTCCAGCGAACCACAGTGAGAGCCATTATCCACAAATGGCAAAAACATGGAACAGTGATGAACCTTCCCAGGAGTGGCTGGCCGACCAAAATTACCCCAAGAGCGCAGAGAAAACTCATCCGAGAGGCCACAAAAGACCCCAGGACAACATCTAAAGAACTGCAGGCCTCACTTGCCTCAATTAAGGTCAGTGTTCATGACTCCACCATAAGAAAGAGACTGGGCAAAAACGGTCTGCATGGCAGATATCCAAGGCGCAAACCACTTTTAAGCAAAAAGAGCATTAAGGCTCGTCTCAATTTTGCTAAAAAAATCTCAATGATTGGCAAGACTTTTGGGAAAATACCTTGAGGACCGACGAGACAAAAGTTGAACTTTTTGGAAGGTGTGTGTCCCATTACATCTGGAGTAGAAGTAACACAGCATTTCAGCAAAAGAACATCATACCAACAGTAAAATATGGTGGTGGTAGTGTGATGGTCTGGGGTTGTTTTGCTGCTTCAGGACCTGGAAGGCTTGCTGTGATAGATGGAACCATGAATTCTACTGTCTACCAAAAAATCCTGAAGGAGAATGTCCGGCCATCTGTTTGTCAACTCAAGCTGAAGCGATCTTGGGTGCTGCAGCAGGACAATGACCCAAAACACACCAGCAAATCCACCTCTGAATGGCTGAAGAAAAACAAAATGAAGACTTTGGAGTGGCCTAGTCAAAGTCCTGACCTGAATCCTATTGAGATGTTGTGGCATGACCTTAAAAAGGCGGTTCATGCTAGAAAACCCTCAAATAAAGCTGAATTACAACAATTCTGCAAAGATGAGTGGGCCAAAATTCCTCCAGAGCGCTGTAAAAGACTCGTTGCAAGTTATCGCAAACGCTTGATTGCAGTTATTGCTGCTAAGGGTGGCCCAGTCAGTTATTAGGTTCAGGGGGCAATTTCTTTTTCACACAGGGCCATGTAGGTTTTGAGTTATTTTTCTCACTAAATAATAAAAACCATCATTTAAAACTGCATTTTGTGTTCAATTATGTTATCTTTGACTAATAGTTAACGGTTTTTGATGAGCAGAAACATTTAAGTGTTACAAACATGCAAAAGAATAAGAAATCAGGAAGGGGGCAAATAGTTTTTCACACCACTGTATATATATATATATATATATATATATATCTCCTCTATAATAAAATTCAACTGTCTCTGCATCCCTGCGCCTGACTTCCTGTGTGTGTGTCCCGTGCAGGCAGGGATGCAGAGACTGTGTAGAGCGGAGGGAGGACAGGGCCAGAAGGGGCGGGCGTGTGCGCCCGCGGCGGGCAGGCGCGTGCACGATCGGCTTGCGGACGCGGGCACGATCGGCTTGCGGACGTAGGCACGAGCGGTGCGCGGGCATGTGCACGAGCGGCGGGAGCATAGTACAGACAGACCTAGCCTGTTTTTAAACGGGCTAAGGTTACTAGTATATATATATATATATATATACTAGTAACCTTAGCCCGTTTAAAAACAGGCTAGGTATATATATATATATATATATATATATATATATGTATATATATATATATATATTTTAATCAGGTGGATTGTAGAAAAAAATATAGAGATATACTGTAGTCTATAGCATAGTTTAACAAAAACTCAATATTTGACTAATATTTTTATTAAATTGATTTTTACAAATGCTTACAGTTGCTTCCAAAGAACAAAAAGGGACATTTTTGGAAGAGAAATAAACATTGAGCCTGTTTGTTGCTTGATTTCTATACATTTATACATTTGATGAGAGCCTGCAACAGTAAAGAAATTTTATATTGCACTAAAATAATAATTAAAAACACATAACTCCAGGTACATTGCCTCAAATTTCAGAAGAAGTTATTAGGATGGTGTAGGGGAGTGTGGCCATCAAAATGGCAAAATCAGTAACCCTTCGCACACTCACATGCAAATATTCATACAAATACATTCAGAGAAATCAATCATCCTGAAACCACTGCTATTCCTACAACTAAGTTAAAAGCCAGCGTCTTAATACAAAAGAATAAATCAGGACATCAGGATGTGTGCTTCTAATCTTTGGATAGGTTTGATTCAATGAATGTTTGCATGTCTGCACTATGCATGTTACAGGGCCAGAGTTAGGACACCTACGAACACTGGGTTTCCTCTGCGCAGTATAGGTTAGTTAGTATAGGTTAGTTAGTGCAAGAGAATGTATTCTTTTGTACTAAGACCCAGGCTTTAAACTTACCTGTAGGGAGAGCAGTGGTTCCAGGATGATTGATTTCTGAGAATGGACTTGTGTCAACATTTGCATGTGGGTGTGTGAAGGGTTACTAACTTAACTAATTATGGTAATAAATTACAATTAATTTAAAGAAGATTGTCACATATATATTTAAAAAATTAAAAAAGTAAATGCAGTTGCTTCAATAAGCGATGGTAAATTAATACAAAAATATGGTGAATCTATTAAAAATATACTTTGTTTATAGAAAATAATAGGAGACCATTGAAATGACATTGTCAGAATCATAGTTATGTTGCCAAGTACAATGGGGGGGGGGTTATACCTGGAAATGGTTTTGGCACATACAGGGTCAGTGATGGTACAATACAGTATAAGCATTAAGAAAAGGTACAGTAGAATTCACATAAACAAACATTGGATAGTGCAAAAGTAACACAGTGGACACAGCAGGTGATATTTGGAGGGGTGGTAGGGTAGGACAAGGAGGGAAAGGACTGAGAGTCATGGGCAACGGCTGCAATTCTTTGGTGCCATTGGCTGCACCTAGCATCGCCGGCTGTAATCCCCTTTAGGTCAGGGAGGGAAGGGCTCACGGCTCACTGGACAGCAGCAGCGGTGGAGTGCTGGTATCAGTCAGCAGCGGCGGCAGGAGGATCCAGGGCCGTAGATATTTGGTCTGGTGGCAGGCGGGAGGAAAGGCGTCCTGGATAGTACTTGGATACTCTTGCCTGCTGCCTGGACCGACCTCTGTTTTTTCCTGGATACTCTTGCATATTACCTGGACTGACCCTTGATTGTTTTTTGGATAATCTTGCATGCTGACCTTGCATGAACTCTCTCGCTTGCTACTTGGATCATCCACTGCCTGTTCCCTGAACCATCTGTCATTGCTGGCAATAGATGTGGAGGGCCTCATCCTCCTAAAATCAAGGTACTAATCCTGTGTGATACTTATAAACAATTGAACTGTGCTTTGCTTGCCTCAGTGGGGTTCTGGTGGGTTATTGTCCTCTCTACTGCAGTCTCTATGCCTTGCACGTTAAGACCTGGGGGTAGCCGTAGTCAGGAGACAAAAAAAGTGTCCTGTTCATTATCTATAAGTGAAGACTGTGGGCCAGGATAAGAGCCGCGGCACTGGATTTGGGCATAGAGACTGATTGGGGACATAACCTGTCAAGCCTTACAATGTGTAACAAATTTGAAGGCACAAAAGGGTGAGATGAGCCAAAGAATGCATTGCTTAATCATACCTTTATCATACCTTGCCGTCATGGAATAAAATGGACTTTTAATAATAATCTTACAGTGTGCTTACAATGTACCTATAATCTTTTGATTTCAATATAAAAAGAAAAGAGGGAAAAAATCCAGGCACCAGTAAAGAACGTTACCTTTAATATCACCTCAACCTCCCAATATCAATTGCAATAAAATCAGCCTGACAGCTGTTTCGCAGGGAAACCCTGCTTAATCAAAGGCAGTACAATAGGAAAATATTGTACTGTATTGTACTGTGTCTTATGATGCAAAAAATACAGTATATCTTTTTGGGGGGAACAGACTATATTTTCTTTAGATGCCTTTTCCTCACAGGAACTATTTAAGTTCTTATTCATCGTAAAGGAAAGAATACACAGTTTCTTCTCACTAATTATTGTTTTAAAATAAAAAAGCTAGATAATAGGTATGTTTGGCTATGCAATCCATTTATCATAGAACTTCAATTGTTGCTACAATGTATGGAGATGATATTTGATTTTGAAATAAGGTATATATCTGCATAATGTGCTTTTTTCTTGTAGTACTGCAATAATAATAAAACATTTTCAAAAGTAAAAAAGGCAATAAAAGGTTCTTAGAGAGTGTAATTATTTGCATTATTATGCAGGGGTGTGGTCTCAAACATGGGCAGGGTTAAGGAAGTATTTTTATTTTAATTGCCCATGTTTATTTCTCTGTCCCCTGTCTTGTATGTCACATTGACCTTGATTCACTAAAGGGTGCTAAGTGTTAGAATGCCAGTGAAAAGGCACTTAGGATGTGGAAACGTACTTAGCACACACACGGTGCGATGTTTTGTGCGCACCTGTGCGACGTTTTGCGTGCAACGCGCATCGCTTAAACTTTGCACGCGATCTGTAACAGCTTTAGACGTGCAAACTACTTTGCACCCTAGTTTGCACGTCCAAACCTGTTAGGCGTGCTAACTATGTTAACATGCCTTTGTGCATCGAGCCCATTGTTTTTCACATGACTCTGCTGCTTTATTCCCGTTGCATCTTCTATATTATGGTGCTATTACCAGTATGTTTCTCTATTCCATGGGTTGCTTTCTTGTAGTTGGTCACCAGGTTTGCACATATCTCAGAAGGAAATTTAGATCACTCCTCCTTACAGAGACTCTCAATACTTTAAGTTTCCTGGCTGCATCTTGCAGACATCAAACCAACAAGCATTGATTATTGCAATAAACCATGTACAGTTAGTCATTATAGGTGTCACCGGAATCAACGCTTGTTGGTTTGATGCCTGCATTTCTGCTCCTCGACTAACACCGGACCACAGTTCACTTGGCTGCATCTTGGTATCTTGAAGCATGAGCTAGCTTAAAGGACCTGCTTCAAATTTGAATCCACAGAGGACCCCATCCACGCCCTCCATTTACTTCCGCCGGGTCCCCGCTGTTTAATCGCCCCTTGGGCCAGCTCTCGACCCCACAGCCCGGGTCGGGCTCTCATGCTTCAAGTAAAATGGCCACCGGAGCTTGCTGCGCCTGTGCAGTCCGCATAGACGCGAGTGCGGCTGCGCAGCTCTAGGGCTCCTCCTGCCGCATCCTCGCTACAGGCTGTCTCTATGTCTATGTGGACTGCACAGCCGCGGCAAGCTCCGGTGGCCATTTTACTTGAGGCATGAGAGCCCAACCCAGACTGTGGGGTCGGGAGCTGGCCCGGGGGGGGGGGGGATTAAACAGCGGGGACCCGGAGGAAGTAAGCAACGGGCGCGGACGGTGTCCTCCGTGGATTCAAATTTGAAGCAGGTACAGAACTTTTTTTTATTTCACCTCGTAAGTCCTTTAACAACTTTTCTATAGAACTGCTGTCTTAAGACTAGGCAACTCCATGACCTTAGTGTGATTGTTCTTTAGCCACTACTTTGCTGGCAGGATGTTGCAGGCTATAGTCATGCTTGAAGACCATGACCATCCATGATCCATCTTCCGTTTTCTGGCTGAGGGAAGGACATTCTCATCTAAGATTTTATGGTACATGGTTCTTTCCATTGGTCCCTCAATGCGATTACATTGCCTGTATGCCTAGCCTAAACACAGCCCCAAACCAAAATGCTTCCACCTTCTTGCTTCACTGTAGAGATGGTGTTCTTTGGGCTATACTCAGCAATTCTCTTCTTCCAAATTTGGCGACTCAAGTTGATGACAAAAAGGTTGGTTTTGGTCTCATATCGCCACAGTATTTTCTCCAGTGAATTCTCTGAATAATTTAGCTATTCACTGTAAAACTTAAGATGGGTCTTTAAATTTGCTTTTTTGAGCAGGGGGACCTTGTAGGCACTGTAATATTTTAATTTATTACAACATAGTTTGGTATTAATGGTGTTTCTGTGTTGACAGTGGTCTTTAGACCACCTTAAGATCATTAACACACTCCTCATGTGTAAAAGTGAGCTGATCCCTCAGCTTTCTCATGAACATCCTCTCGTTTTGAGGAAATGTTTTGCATCAGCTCCAGACCAAGTGCAATAGTCATTTTATAAAAAAATAAATGTGTATATTCTGGAAACTTCAATGTGAACTACAAAGATTATCCAACCTATAGGCAATATCAGATTATACCATAACTCAGTATCAGATGCACCCCCTGCTCTCCCAATCCTAAATAGCATATACGAATGGTGTTCTTTACCTCCAGCAATAGGGCATAATGAAAAAGGAAAAAAAGAGAACCTTTAATGCAAGGCCCTCACCTAATGGGATTTTCTTCTTGCAAGTCCTATGACTGCAATGACAGTATAGTTTTTGTTTTTTTTTTTTTTATCTGAAGAAACTTTATGGAAAACAGCTGAGTATGAACTGCTCTTATATTTTTTTTAAGAAAAAACAAATATAAAAATGAATATCAAATTATAAGAAAAGAAGATGTGGCCATAGACGTTTATACCAGAAAACGTATAGAGGTCCTTGGCCTGTTCCCTGTTTATGCTGCCAGATGTTCAGCAGGGATGCCAAATCTACAGTCTCAACAAAGGGTAAATTATTATAGCGTGTGCCAGCTGTGCCCATGAGCCAGATGTGCTGCATGACCCAAACCTGCCGGTGTAAGAACAATTTATGTTTAATATGTCTCCATATTTCAATGCATATAGAACTCCACTAATTATGTTCCTTGAGGATAATAATAAGATACAAGTAATTATAAATGAATAACTTAATTCACCTTTTCACTACTTCTAATTTCCCCTGAGAGGTCATAAATCAAACCTTTATCATAGATTGACTGATAGCAAAGCAAAAGATCTGTTTTAGTCACTCTGTGTAACTTTGTAATATCCTCCCTTAAATAATAGATACAAACTCTTTTATACACATACAAGCAGTAATAAATGGGAGATAATGAATTTTCGGCTGGAACCACAACAAACAATTACATCGCTATAGACTTATCATTAAACTCACTTAAAGATAAAATTTTTATCTCACCTAGATATAGTCTATTAGAGTGTAACATCTGACTCCATCCAAAATCAGTCACTGAGGTGCAATTAAGAGCTTGAGAAATAATTGCCTTTGGTGTGCCTAACTGCTAGTGTATTATCTGTTTCCCCTTGTGATCAATGAGCAGATCACTTTATTAAGATATCATTACATTCTAATTTAGCTTTATGTAGTGGGTACATCAGTGTTAATATTTTTAGAGGTGTTTGCAAATTAAACCTTGGAAATTGTACCTATGTCAATATACCTTGTATTGCTCTATGCCAAGATTGATATTGTTATTTGGCTTTTATGCTATCGACCCATTGCTATGATTTAGCCAGTATATATGCAGGCAGGAGAAAAAGGTAATTTTTGTTGCAACTCCTAAATGTTTAGATAATTATGAACTTGAGCCTTCTCAACGGAACTGTGCTGTTTTATTTAAATGGATGAAATCAGGTATTAGAGCTATCATTAAGTTTTGCAATAAGCTGATGTGTTTGTGTTCCAACGCTTCATTTGGTTGATTATGTTGAACAATGAACTACCTTAAAGACGTGATGTACCAACGGAGTTCATTTTTCCATTTAGCCAACTGAAGCCATGCTCAGTTCATTCATCTAATCATGTGCAATGGAAAGTCTCCATCCAATAGTAAATCATCCTCTTTACAAAAGCCAAGAAAATAATGCTCTTAGCACATGCTCTTAAAGAGAACCCGAGGTGGGATTTAATTATGTTAGTGGGGCACAGAGGCTGGTTGTGCACACTAACACCAGCCTCCGTTGCCCCATGGTGTGCCTCTAGGACCCCCCTGCGCGCCGCTATCCCCTTCGCAGTGCTGGCGACACACAGCGTGTCGCCAGCACAATGTTTACCTATGCCTGTCTGTTAGCGCCGCTCCCCAGCCTCCTTCGTATCGACGCTACCCGCCAGCGTCCCTTCCCTCCAATCAGCGGGAGGGAAGGGACGCGGGTGGGTGGCGCTGATACAGAGGAGGCGGGGGAGCAGCGCTAACAGACAGGCATAGGTAAACATTGTGCTGGTGACACGCTGTGTGTCGCTAGCACTGTAGGGGTGTATAGCGGCGCGCAGGGGGGTCCTGGAGGCACACCATAGGGCAACAGAGGCTGGTGTTAGTGTGCACAACCAGCCTCTGTGCCCCACTAACATAATTTAATCCCACCTTGGGTTCTCTTTAAAGCAAATGTATTGTTTTTCTTTTGATCTCAATTAATATTTATATTTATTTTGTTGGAATATATGAAACATAACCTATGACTGTTTCTTTTATTTAATTCCACCAAGTAAGTAAGTGTATGTATGTAATGCTGGGAATAGACGGGTCGCTAGCCGCCGGATCGACCCCAGCCGTGTCCCCGCCGCGTCCCCGCTCGTCCGCGCAGATCGATTATTGCGGATCGATTACCAGGGATCGGGTGGGCGAGGGTCGAGCGGCTTGATCAGGCTAGCTGAATATTATCAGCTGGCCGGATCAGCTGGTCGATACACGGTACAGAAACGTACCGTGTATCCCCAGCATAAGACCACTTGGTTAATTAAGAAAGTTATTGAGTAATAATATGTTAATTGGTTTAGATTCAATCATTTAAATAAAATAGCCTTCTATTTATTAGGAAAATATTTCAGATCTATGCAAATGTACACAAATAACAATAATAATAATAATAATAGCAAGCTGGAGCTTTTGAAAGATGCTGAGATCTTATGCAGGATTTCTCTGGAATAAGAGAATAGGAGTTGCGGAATGGTCTTTTGATAGAGTTCATTGTCAGATAAACCTACACAGAGACAGAGTATGTAAGAGGACCTTTGATTTAAAACATCAGCTACTATAATATTAAAACATTAAGGTATGTACATGAAGTTGTGTTTACAATGTCTTAAAATGAGATTGCAGTGAAAATTACTTGCAATAAATATCAGTGGCGTAAAGTTATTTCAAATTAATTTTTTTTTAAACTGGGACAGAAATCACAAAGCATATCAAACAAATCAAACATTACAAGCATTTGTTCAAGCCATTCACTGTGAGTGGCTGTATGAGTGGCGATTTTACCTTAGCCCTCATGTGGCGATTTTACTTTAGCCCACCAAATGGCAAAGTGTAACAATCGGTGTAACACAGAGAGGATCTGATTATTGGTGATCTGCAGTATCACCAAAATACAGATATATACCTGATTATTGATGATCTGCAGTATCACCGATAATCAGATATATTACTAACCTCTGGACACCTGAGAGATATGAGTGTTTTGTGCAACAGTAATACTTTGAGAACAATATCAGGAGGACAGGTACAAGGCCGTAAGGAATACTGCTAGAGTTAGTACCTTCCAGCAGCCTGAGACTCTCCCGCAGGGAGGAGTGAGACTGGGAGAGGGAAGGACCAGAGCGTGAGTGACACCAATAGGAGGATGTCACTGACTGATCTGTGAACTATCTCTTAACTGGGGAGATAGCTCTCAAGGTCGGACAAGCCAGGTCGGCAACACAAGAACATACAAAGTACAAAGACAGGAGGCTGATTTGGTAATCCTAAGGCAAGCAGGGTTTGGCAACAGAGTATCAGATATAGCGAGGTACCAAATCAGTGAACAGAAGAGTGGTCAGGAAAGCAGAAAGTCATAACAGATAATAAACAATGCCTAGTCTTGGGAGTGAGCTCCGTGATCATCAACACCCTGGAACTAGTCTGAAGTATAACAGAATGGTAACACAAGTCCCTAATCTTGGATGTGAGGCCCTTGATCATCAACACCCTGGAACTAGTCTGAGGTATAACAGAATGATAACACAGATTCTGAAAAAAAGGTCTGAGTGCTTCCACGTAGTGATCGCAACGGCAGACAACCAGTGAATGACCAGCACCCAGTATATATAGCCCAGCACTCTCCAGCGCCTCCCCTAAGTGCTGGACCAATGGGAACTGGCACGATCATCAGCTGCCCGGCCTGGTCAGCTCACTCCCTTCTGGCTTTCATAAAAGCTCTGCCTCTCAACGCGCGTGCGCACGTCCTTCTGAACCTGTGTGGACTATCAGTCCCAGCCACACCAGACATGTCTTGCGTACCACCCGCCGCGCTGGACACGGAGCCAGCCGCACCGCTATCAAGGCATGCGGCGGTTTCTCCGCGTTCAGCCATACTGGCAGATGTAGGCCTACACGTGCAAACCGCCGCGTTGGACGCGGAATCAGCCGCCTTGCTCTGAGTGCACGCGGCGGCTTTTCCACATTTTCTCACAGGACCCCCCCTGAGGAGTGGACTCCGGACAGCTCCTACCCGCTTTCTCAGGATATAGGGCGTGGAACTCCCTCTTCAATTCATCCGCATGCATGCGGCCCTCAGGTACCCATGTTCTTTCCTCAATGCCATAATCCTGCACATTCTCTCACATACTCCTTGCAGCAGAGCCGGGACAAGGTCCTCCAGCACCCAAGGCTGAGACACCAAAGTGCGCCCCTCCATCCCTCCCACCCCAGCCGCCACACACTGATCGCTATTAGACTAAGAGACGCCACAGGGCCCACAACCTCCCCAACACCTTAATATCTAGTTATATGGCTTGCAGTCACTGCCATGTATCCCCTTTTCTTATTTCTTTCTGCTTCAAACACAATTAGGAATGACAGCTGAATGAATTCTGCGCCCCCTCCTACACTGCGCCCTGAGGCTGGAGCCTCTCCAGCCTATGCTTCGGCCCGGCCCTGCCTTGCAGTCAGTTGCCAATGAAGGCCACCATGCACACCTAGCAACAAGATCCTGTGTTCTGGTGGCACCAGGATGTCCAGCATTCTTGTGGGAGTGGAGAATCTGCAAAATCTGGAGGCGGAATGGCAACGGTACACACATGACCCCTTCAGGCTTTTCCTCAGGGACCTCCTGTTGGAAAGGACTTAAAGTTTCAGTCCAGTTCCTCCCGGTCTCCGTGGCTGCCAACACCACTTTCTGTGGGAGACTAGTCTCTGGGTCTGAGGGCTGTGCTGTCTCTGGCTCGAAAAATCTGGATAAAGCGTCTACTTTAATGTTTTTACTACCGGGGGTATACGTGATTATAAATCTGAATCTCGAGAAAAACAGTGACCACCGAGCCTGTCGGGGACTCAATCTCTTAGCCCCCTCGATGTATTCCAAATTTTTGTGATCAGTGTAAACTGTAATCGTATGTTCTGCTCCATTTAGCCAATGACGCCATTCTTCAAAGGCCAATTTAATGGCTAGGAGCTCCCTGTTGCCTATATCGTAGTTTTTCTCTGCGGGTGAAAATCTACGAGAGAAATAGGCACACAGGTGTAACCTTCCCTGCAACCCAGAACGTTGAGACAGCACAGCCCCTACCCCAACCTCCGAGGCATCCACCTCCACAATAAAGGGATAGGAGATGTCAACGTGTCTTAAAATGGGTGCAGTACAAAACAATACCTTCAGGGTAGAGAAAGCAGCAAGAGCTTCGGAGGACCAGTGGTTAGTATCTGCCCCTTTCTTTGTAAGACTGGTAAGGGGTGCGATAACTGTGGAGTACCCCTTTATGAACCTTCTATAGTAGTTAGCGAACCCCAAGAATCTCTGGAGAGCTTTCAGACCCACGGGCTGAGGCCACTCCAGAACAGCAGAGACCTTGGCAGGGTCCATAGAAAGGCCCGTGGTAGAAATTATGTACCCCAGAAAGGTGACAGATGTTACCTCAAAAATGCATTTCTCCAATTTGGCATATAACATGTTTTGTCTTAGCTTGTGCAACACAAACCTGACATGATCCCTATGCTCTGAGAGGTTGGCTGAGAAGATTAGTATAGCATCCAAATATACTAGGACAAATTTGCCTAAAACCTCTCTGAACACCTCATTAACCACCCTGGCGTTCTGATTAAATCGCCAGGGTGGCTGCGGGAGGGTTTTTTTTAAATAAAAAAAAAACTATTTCATGCAGCCAACTGAAAGTTGGCTGCATGAAAGCCCACTAGAGGGCGCTCCGGAGGCGATCTTCCGATCGCCTCCGGCGCCCAGAATAAACAAGGAAGGCCGCAATGAGCGGCCTTCCTTGTTTCGCTTATATCGTCGCCATAGCGACGAGCGGAGTGACGTCATCGACGTCAGCCGACGTCCTGACGTCAGCCGCCTCCGATCCAGCCCTTAGCGCTGGCCGGAACTTTTTGTTCCGGCTACGCTGGGCTCAGGCGGCTAGGGGGGCCCTCTTTCGCCGCTGCTCACGGCGAATCGCCGCAGAGCGGCGGCGATCAGGCAGCACACGCGGCTGGCAAAGTGCCGGCTGCGTGTGCTGCTTTTTATTTCGTTAAAATCGGCCCAGCAGGGCCTGAGCGGCAGCCGCTGGCGGTGTTGGACGAGCTGAGCTCGTCCAGACCGCTCAGCTGGTTAATGAGTTCCTGAAAGACGGCCGGGGTGTTACACAACCCGAAGAGCATCACCAGGTACTTGTAATGCCTGTCGGGTGTGTTAAAGGCCGTCTTCCATTCATCGCCCTCTCTCATCCATACCAGATTGTATGCACCCCGCAAATCCAATTTTGAGAAGATCTTAGCATTGGTGACCTGAGTAAATAAATCGTCTATCAAAGGCAATGGATAGCGATTCTTTACTGTGATTTTATTCAGGCCCCGATAATCAATGCACGGCCGAAGGCCTCCGTCTTTTTTCTTTACAAAAAAGAAACCTGCACCAGCAGGCGACCGGGAAGGGCGAATGAACCCTTTAACTAAATTTTCACGGATGTATTCCTGCATGGCCAATATTTCGGGCCCAGATAAATTGTAGAGATGACCTCTAGGGGGCATACAACCAGACCGGAGATCAATAGGACAATCAAAAGGGCGGTGTGGAGGAAGTTTATCGGCCGATTTAGGACAAAACACGTCTGCAAACTCAGAATACTGATCTGGCAATCCCTCCACATGAATCTTGGTCTCACCCAAGGTTACCTTCGCTAAACAATGATGAAAACATTGGGAAGACCAGCTCGTTAGCTAACCAGTGGCCCAGTTAATCTGAGGTGAGTAAAGTTGTAACCAAGGCATGCCAAGAATGATCGTGGAGGTTGTCATACGTAACACAAAAAAAACAAATTTTCCCTATGCAACACCCCGACAGTGACCCGTACTTCTGGAGTCTGTGACAGAGGACTGTTACCCTGCAGAGGAGAATCATCTACTGCAGTAACCTGTATCTGTGGTTCTACCGGGGTGACTGGAATACCCAATTTTTTTGCAAATTCAAAATCCCTAAAATTAGCCGCTGAGTCCGAGTCAATGAAGGCTTCAGTGACTTCAGACCTATCTTCCCATGAAATAGTACAGGGAAAAAGCAAACGTTTATCATCTAGGGGTACAAATTGCATGCCTAGGGTATTACCCCCGAGTCCGACTACAACTAGGCAGTAGCGTTTCCCGACTTCTTAGGGCAATTCTGTACTTTATGACCCCCCTCTGCACAATAAACACAGAGACGCTCTGAGATTCTGCGTTTCCGCTCCACTTGAGACAACTTTGACCGACCAATCTGCATTGGCTCCGGTGGAGGTGAAGCAGGTGAAAGTGGAGTCACTGGGGGAGCAGCATGGGACACCATTCTCACATGGTTTTTACCCCGGGTCTGTCTCAGATATCGCAGCTGGCAATCTATCCTGATGGCCGATGAAATGGCTTCATCGATGGACTTAGGTTCCGGCTGACTTAACATAAGATCGGAGACCTCGTCTGACAACCCTGATAAAAAACAATCTAAAAGGGAAAAAGTGTCCCACCTGGCCGATACTGACCATCTCCTAAATTCAGCAGCATAATCTTCAACCAGACTCTTGCCTTGACATAAAAGTTTGAGCTTCCGCTCAGAAGTCGAGGCAATGTCTGGATCGTCGTAAATTATAGCCATAGCTTTAAAAAAATTCCTCTACAGAGGTTAGGGCCTGGTGACTGGTGGGAAGGCTATACGCCCAGGTCTGAGAATCACCAGATAACAAGGTTTTAATAAAGGTAACCCTTTGGGCCACAGTTCCTGAAGAATTAGGTCTTAACTCAAAGTATGATAACACTCTACTTCTAAAATTTCAGAGTCAGATCTGTGACCAGAAAATTTTTCAGGTACAGGCATACGTATGTCTGTGCTAAGAGGAGATCGCACATCCTTCACTGCCGTCTGGAGGGTTTGCCGTCTGGTGACTGCCCAGCACTATATTGATGTTTTCCACAGAAGTGGTAAGTGTGCCCAGACGGCTGGTGAGTGCGTCCATTTGCATTTTTTGGTCTGCCGTTCTGTAACGATCGGTGTAACACAGAGAGGATCTGATTATTGGTGATCTGCAGTATCACCAAAATACAGATATATACCTGATTATTGATGATCTGCAGTATCACCGATAATCAGATATATTACTAACCTCTGGACACCTGAGAGATATGAGTGTTTGGTGCAACAGTAATACTTTGAGAACAATATCAGGAGGACAGGTACAAGGCCGTAAGGAATACTGCTAGAGTAAGTACCTTCCAGCAGCCTGAGACTCTCCTGCAGGGAGGAGTGAGACTGGGAGAGGGAAGGACCAGAGCGTGAGTGACACCAATAGGAGGATGTCACTGACTGATCTGTGAACTATCTCTTAACTGGGGAGATAGCTCTCAAGGTCAGACAAGCCAGGTCGGCAACACACGGACATACAAAGTACAAAGACAGGAGGCTGATTTGGTAATCCTAAGGCAAGCAGGATTTGGCAACAGAGTATCAGATATAGCGAAGTACCAAATCAGTGAACAGAAGAGTGGTCAGGAAAGCAGAAAGTCATAACAGATAATAAACAATGCCTAGTCTTGGGTGTGAGCTCCGTGATCATCAACACCCTGGAACTAGTCTGAAGTATAACAGAATGGTAACACAAGTCCCTAATCTTGGGTGTGAGGCCCTTGATCATCAACACCCTGGAACTAGTCTGAGGTATAACAGAATGATAACACAAGTCCCTAATCTTGGGTGTGAGGTCCTTGATCATCAACACCCTAGAACTAGTCTGAGGTATAACAGAATGATAACACAAGTCCCTAATCTTGGGTGTGAGGTCCTTGATCATCAACACCCTGGAACTAGTCTGAGGTATAACAGAATGATAACACAGATTCTGACAAAAAGGTCTGAGTGCTTCCACGTAGTGATCGCAACGGCAGACAACCAGTGAATGACCAGCACCCAGTATATATAGCCCAGCGCTCTCCAGCGCCTCCCCTAAGTGCTGGACCAATGGGAACTGGCACAATCGTCAGCTGACCGGCCTGGTCAGCTGACTCCCTTCTGGCTGTCATAAAAGCTCTGCCTCTCAACGCGCGCGTGCGTCCTTCTGAACCTGTGTGGACTATCAGTCCCAGCCACACCAGACATGTCTTGCGTACCACCTGCCGCGCTGGACGCGGAGCCAGCCGCACCGCTATCAAGGCATGCGGCAGCTTCTCCGCGTTCAGCCATACTGGCAGATGTAGGCCTAGGCGTGCAAACCGCCGCGTTGGACGCGGAATCAGCCGCCTTGCTCTGAGTGCACGCGGTGGCTTTTCCGCGTTTTCTCACACAAAGGAGTTTTTATATAATTTATCCATAAAGGCCTAGGCATACTGTTGTATTTTTTTTTTCAAACCATATTTTATTGAGGGATAAGATTAATACAGCAGAATGGTCATCACGTTATACCATTGAGTAGGCTCATCGGTTCAATATCTAACAACTCAACTTTTCAATACAATATATGCACCCTACATACATTATAACAACTAGTATTAGATTTACTTAAAATACCCCCTTCGTTTTACCCCAGCAACTTCCCTCCTCCCCTAATAAACCACCCCCAACCAATCCCCTTAAACATCCGTGGATAGGCAGCAACAGGCCTAGGTACCTTGATAGGGCATTATCCTCAAAGTTATTTATCTTATTATCTTCAGTCCTTAATACATCTCTCTAAGAGAGGCTAGATCCCAGATCAATATTTATTATATAGCAGAACATTCTAGTTTTCCTAATGTGCCATGTTGTTCCACACAGTACCACTCTGTGTATTTAAACGGTTCCATAATTAGGTCAATCTCTTGTCTCGTGTAATAAAATATTATAAATTTCTTCCATTTAGAGAAAAATCTCTTGGTATATTTTGATTTATGTGCCATCACTATAATTTTCTCTCTCTCAACAATAAATCTTAGTTCCTTTCTCAATTCTCCAATTTGTGGGGTTGTTGGAAAAATCCATCTATTGAATATCACTTTTCTGACTGCTAAAATGACCGTGTGGACCAATCTACTTGGCGCATCCCTAGGATTGTCCCTATCCCTCCCATCAAAGTAATTGAATAACAGCAAAAGTGGATCCTTAATAATAGTTTTCCCACACATCCTTTTGACCAATTTACATACAGAGTCCCAAAATGATGATATTATTGGACACACCCACATACAGTGAAACAAGTTTGCATTTGCTAGATGACATTTTGGACATTGTGGCTTATAGCCAGTTGATGGTGGATTTCTGTACCTGATCATACCGTTGTATTTCATTGCTGAGCTGATTTCAGCAATATGTCTAGGGCCTCATTCACAGTGGTGCATTGTGGTGAAACAGTCACTTTGCACCACAGCACTGCGATGTACCACCTATGCAACGTTTAGAGTGCGGCATTAACAGGTTGTGTTATGGTAGCGCACTGCATATTGTTAAATGCATGCTTTAAAGAGATCTGAGCAGCTCCTGCTTTCAAATAGCTAAAAGGGCTGCAATGTTTGAGAAACTAACTCCCCTGCTTCCTTTTCACTACAGTTATCCAGCCTTGGTGTGACGTTCAACAAGTCACCCGGAGAAAGAGAAATACTGGCTGTAATTTAACCCTTTAATGTAAAACGATGAGGTATAATGAAAGGTTTTTTTTTTAAATAATGAACCATATTTTTAGTATGCATTTTTAATTTGCTGTCGAGCAGAGGTGTAGCTAGGCTTTTCAGCGCCCGGGGACAAAGAACGTTTTTGCACTCCCCTCTGGACAAATTGGGCATGGCCACGCATCAGGATGTAGGTGTGGTCTTGGGTGTAGCCAAATGTACAAATGCTGTTTAGATAGCCAGATGTGCCTCCCTTCCCCTGTTTAGATAGCCTAATGTGCCCCCTTTAGCACGGTGGCGTAGTGGGTCACACGGTGGCGTGGTGGTTAGCTCTCTTGCCTTGCTTCGCTGGGTTGCCAGTTCGAATCCCAGCCAGGTCAACATCTGCAAGGAGTTTGTATGTTCTCCCCATGTCTGTGTGGGTTTCCTCTGGGTACTCCAGTTTCCTCCCACAACCCAAAAACATACAGAGAAGTTAATTGGCTTCCCCCTAAAAAAATTAGACTAAAAAATATACACGCACTACACAATATATGCATAGACATATGACTGTGGTAGGGACTAGATTGTTGTGAGCTCCTTTGAGGGACAGTTAGTGACCAGACTATATATACTCTGTACAGCGTTGCGGAAGATGTCGGCACTATATAAATACTAAATAATAATAATCGCCAGAGATGTCTCCCTTCCCCTCATTTAGATAGACAAATGTACCACCTACAGTTAGCCAGATGTGCCCCCCCTTGTTCTGCTGCTATTAACATTTCTGCACTCCTCTGCAGAGGGAGGGAGAGAAGCAGGCGCACTTAGGGCAGCCAGCGAGCTGCCTCTCACTCACTTGGGGGCGCGGTGGCCATACTCTGCACTTACTTACATTGCTGCGCCTGGGGACATGTGTCCACTTTGCCCACCCATAGCTACGCCTCTACTATCGATCTAGCCAGGGAGTTAAAAATGATGCTCGGTTCCCTTTAACAGGTACAGTGAAGCATACTTTTTATAACTGCATGCTTTATTGTATGTGACACAATGTGGCCATACATGCGGTATGATTTTTGTGTTCTGTTGTGTTCCTGTTATACATGGGACACAACATAACATCTCACCGCGAACGTGGCCTCAGTGTGCAATGCACTAAGAAATCAGACAATGCATAGATAGTAAACATTTTTTCAGATATGCTGTACACTTTCCATTTTATTGTGGCTTGTTGATGTAGTTGCCCTCTAGAGAACCTAAAGAAGCAAACTTTTTTCTTTTTAATGGTGTTTGGCGTTATCGCTGTTAGGTCAAACTACTCATGATTAGACTTGGGGTATGTTAGAGTAACACTAGTAATTTTCACCTCAGTATGTTCCAGCTAAGAGCCAAGCACTGCTTGAATGAATTTGGTTCCTCCTACCTGTTCAGTAATTGAGAAAGCTTTTAAATTCATGATAAGCAGTGATTACTTAGGAAAGGTGTCATTTCTTGAGAACTATACACTTTTACTGTGTTTGTTAGATTATTTTAAAAAATAAAACATTACAACCAGCTCCATTCCACAGGATTTTAATATTTTGCACTGTAACCATTGCGTCTTAGCTCCTGACAATGATCATAATGAAAAACAATTATGATATGTATTAATGGACATGTCACAGGAAAAACTAGGAGGTTACATAATGATACAGACTTCACAGGAAGAAATAGGAGGACTCATATAGGTAGAGCTGCATGCAAAGTTGAAGCCCCTGCTATGAATGGGTTAGTTTCTGTCTGCTGTATACAGAGAGTCCCCGATTTATGAACATCCGACATACAAGCGAGGACAGAGGTCAGAGGAGAATGTGACATCAGTTGGTGTTTCTTTCAGTACACTGGTTGTGATCCCATGCTGCGCCTACTTTGTTGAGTATCTCCTGCTGCTACTAAGTGTCTGTTCCCGAATGCTGTAAATTCCAATCTCCGCAGCCAGACTGAACTCTTCTGGAGGTAACTAAAGTTACATACACACGGGGCACAACTGTCCCCGTTGCATGCAGCCGAGAGACCAGGGAGCGACAGCTATCCACACGTCTCACCAGAAAGGCAGAGATGCGGCGGAAGCTGTCTGTGAAGGGAACATCCCCCGGCCGGATGCTCCATTCACTTGCCTTTGTCTCCTGTCGCTAGCCCGCATACACACGCAGTACGCGTGGCGGACTAGCAACAGATGCGGAGACAGAAGTTGCCGGCGACAGTTCGTGGAGCGCGTGTCATACACACGGGGCAACTGTCGCTCAGATATGCGCATGCCACGTGTTTGTGGCGACAGTTGTTCCCCGTGTGTATGGGCCTTAAGAGCTTTCACATGGCAGCAGCCCCATTCTGACTTCACAGTACTGTAGTTTGCAGTGATTAGCTGATCCTTGTTATTATTTTATTTGGTATTTATATAGCGCCAACAGCTTCAGCAGTACTGTACAGAGTATATATTGTCTTGTCACTTAACTGTCCCTTAGAGGAGCTCACAATCTAATCCCTACCATAGTCATATGTCTATGTATGTATCAGGTAGTGTATGTATCATAGTCTAGGGCCAACTTTGGAGGCAAGCCAATTAACTTATCTGTATGTTTTTTCGGATATGGGAGGAAACTGGAGTGTGCAAAGGAAACTCACGGGAGAACATACAAACTCCGTGCAGATAGTGCCCTGGCTGGGACTTTTACCATGGACCCAGCGCTGCAAGGTGAGCACGCTAACCACTTCACCACTGTACTGCCCATGACAGGAAATGCAGAGACATGGGCTGGGTACAGGAGAGCTTTGTACGCAGTGCCCCGAATGCATAAGTAGTACAGTGCAAAAGGGCAGACAAGCAGCACAAAAGCACCAGGAGCAGGCAAGCTGGCAAACCAGGAAATCCAGAGATCAAATAAATTAGAGTTCAACTTTAAAATATCAATTTCATTAAAAAAAAAATAATCACATAATACCTTGTTTTGTATATTGGATATCCTTAAATATGGCACAATTTTCATGGAGGCAGAGTGTGGAAATATGTTGGGTGTAATGGATGGAGACAGAGTGTGGGATGTGATGGGTGTAATGGATGGAGGCAGAGTGTGAGATATGGTGAGTTTAATGGAAAATGGAAAACTCTTTGCAAATAACATGCATACAGTATATCTTCATTTAAGAAAATTACAAACATCTAAAAGAATTACTGTATATACTCGTATAAGCCGACCCGAGTATAAGCCGGCCCGAGTATAAGTTGACCCTCGAATTCAGCAGATTGCAATAAAAAGCCAATGGAGATGGACGTGCAAAGAACTCCTGTTGTAAGGTTTAAAGGATACTCGAGGGGACATGTGACATGATGGGATAGACACGGGTATGTACAGTGCCTAGCACACAAATAATTATGCTGTGTTCCTGTAACGATCGGTGTCAGCACACAGAGAGAATCTGATTATTGGTGATCTGCAGTATCACCAAGAATACAGATATATACCCGATTATTGATGATCTGCAGAATCACCGATAATCCAAGTACAACTAACCTCTGGACACCTATATAGTGTGAGTGTTTGGTGCAACAGTAATGACTTTGAGTAAGACCACCCGAGGAGCAGGTGGTCTTTGGCAGTATGGGCGATACTGCCTTCTGAGAAGTGCAAAAACCTTCCAGCAGCCTGAGAACTCCAAAGGGGTGGAGTCCCATGCTGAAAGTAGGAAAGACCTGTGGGTGAGTGACACCTGAAAGGTGGATGTCACTAACAGGTCTGGAGGTCGGGCAAGCCAGGTCGGTAACACATGGACAGACAAGGTACAGAGACAGAAGGCCGATTCAGTATCCAAAGGCAGGCAGTGTTGGCAACAGATAATCAGATATGCGTACGTACCGAATCAGAAAGCAGAGGGATAGTCAGAAAAGCAGTAGGTCATAACAGATATCAAACAATGCCTAGTCTTGGGTGTGAGGTCCGTAGTCTCTACACCCTGGAACTAGTCTGGAGTATAATATGATGGTACACAGTATCCCTAGTCTTGGGTGTGAAGTCCGTGGTCTCGACACCCTGGAACTAGTCTGAAGTATAACAGAATGATAACACAAAGTCCCTAATCTTGGGTGTGAGGTCCGTGGTCTCGACACCCTGGAACTAGTCTGAAGTATAACACAATGATAAACAGAAGTAATCTGGCTCAGTGTGAATTCCCAGGTCCTCCTGGTTCTAACACACTGTAGGATCTGACTAAGGTCTGAGTGCTTCCACGTAAGTGTTCGCAACGGCAGACCACTTGAGACTGACCAGCAATAGGTATATATAGAGCGGAGCTCTCCGGCGCCACCCACCGCTGATCAACCAATGGCCACTAGTTCTGGGATCAGCTGACCAACCTGGTCAGCTGATCCCTCCTCGTTTGGCATAAAGGTTCTGCCTCTCAGCGCGCGTGCGCGTATTCCTCAGTCTGTGTGCACTAACAGGCCCATCCACCTCAGACGCACGCTGTTGCGTGCAAACCGCCGCGCTGGACGCGGAATCAGCCGCCTCGCCACCAGTCCGCGCGGCGGCTTTTCCGCGTTCCATTACAGTTCCTTTTATTCTTTCTCTGCCTGAAAGAGTTAAATATCAGGTATGTAAGTGGCTGACTCATTCCTGACTCAGGAAGTGACTACAGTGTGACGCTCACTGATAAGAAATTCCAACTATAAAACACTTTCCTAGCAGAAAATGGCTTCTGAGAGCAGGAAAGAGATAAAAAAGGGTCACTATGTAATACATTTTAGCTCTGGCATACTTCAATAATTGTGTCATTGAGCAAAAACAATAAAACAGTTAAAACTTAAAAAGTAGATTTAAATATAAAATAAAACTGGGGAATATCTTAAAAGATCATTTTTTAGGAGGAAGATAGATACAATTGTTTATTTCATTAGTTTATTTTCGCCTCAGGTATCCTTTAAGCTGACATAAAGATAAAGCAAGGAATGCGGAGCCACATAGTAATATATTCAAAACTTGATATACAGTGGGTTGCAAATGTATTCGGCCCCCTTGAAGTTTTCCACATTTTGTCATATTACTGCCACAAACATGAATCAATTTTATTGGAATTCCACATGAAAGACCAATACAAAGTGGTGTACAGGTGAGAAGTGGAACGAAAATCATACATGATTCCAAACATTTTTTACAAATCAATAACTGCAAAGTGGTGTGTGCGTAATTATTCGGCCCCCTTTGATCTGAGTGCAGTCAGTTGCCTATAGACATTGCCTGATGAGTGCTAATGACTGAATAGAGTGCACCTGTGTGTAATCTAATGTCAGTACAAATACAGCTGCTCTGTGAGGGCCTCAGAGGTTGTCTAAGAGAATATTGGGAGCAACAACACTGTGAAGTCCAAAGAAAACACAAGACAGGTCCAAGAAAGGTCAGGGATCAAGTTATTGAGAAATTTAAAGCAGGCTTAGGCTACAAAAAGATTTCCAAAAGCCTTGAACATCCCAAGGAGCACTGTTCAAGCGATCATTCAGAAATGGAAGAAGTATGGCACAACTGTAAACCTACCAAGACAAGGCCATCCACCTAAGCTCACAGGCCGAACAAGGAGAGCGCTGATCAGAAATGCAGTCAAGAGGCCCATGGTGACTCTGGACGAGCTGCAGAGATCTAAAGCTAAGGTGGGAGACTCTGTCCATAGGACAACTATTTGTCATGCACTGTACAAAGTTGGCCTTTATAGAAGAGTGGCAAGAAGAAAGGCATTGTTAACAGAAAGCATAAGAAGTCCCGTTTGCAGTTTGTCACAAGCCATGTGGGGGACACAGCAACCATGTGGAAGAAGGTGCTCTGGTCAGATAAGACCAAAATGGAACTTTTTGGCCAAAATGCAAAACGCTATGTGTGGCAGAAAACTAACACTGCACATCACTCTGAACACACCATCCCCACTGTCAAATATGGTGGTGGCAGCATCATGCTCGGGGGGGGGTTCATCTCTTCAGCAGGGACAGGGAAGCTGATCAGAGTTGATGGGAAGATGGATGGAGCCAAATACATGGCAAACTTGGAAGAAAACCTCTTGGAGACTGCAAAAGACTTGAGGCTGGGGAAGAGGTTCACCTTCCAGCAGGACAATGACCCTAAACATAAAGCCAGGGCAGCAATTGAGTGGTTTAAAACAAAACATATCTATGTGTTAGAATGGCCCAGTCAAAGTCCAGATCTAAATCCAGTCGAGAATCTGTGGCAAGATCTGAAAACTGCTGTTCACAAACGCTGTCCATCTAATCTGACTGAGCTGGAGCTGTTTTGCAAAGAAGAATGGGCAAGGATTTCAGTCTCTAGATGTGCAAAGATGGTAGAGACATACCCTAAAAAACTGGCAGCTGTAATTGCAGCAAAAGGTGGTTCTACAAAGTATTGACTCAGGGGGCCAAATAATTACGCACACCCCACTTTGCAGTTATTTATTTGTAAAAAATGTTTGGAATGATGTATGATTTTCGATCCACTTCTCACATGTACACCACTTTGTATTGGTCTTTCACATGGAATTCCAATAAAATTGATGCATGTTTGTGGCAGTAACGTGACAAAATGTGGAAAACTTCAAGGGGGCCGAACACTTTTGCAACCCACTGTAGGAATGCAAGGATTCTCACCACTCAGTAGACACTGTCCCTGTATGCCTTCCAAAGCTACAACTTGAGATGAGGTTAGCTGGGACCTCTCAAGGAAATGTCAAGTGTGTGGTGTCCGTCAGATGATGCATCACTGTGCATATAGTGGGGGCACTGTGGGGATTACTCAAAGAGTAGTGACTCTAATATAAGCTGAGACCCCCACTTTTGGGCCACTTTTTTTGGCCCCAAAATTAGGTTTATACTCAAGTATGTACAGTAAGCATAATTGTAAACAACCCTTAGTGTAAATCTGTGGGATATCTTTTCCAACCCAAAAACTTTTACCTATTTGATGAAATCAATTTGTGAATACAGCAGCCAAAGTCTGTTCCCTTCTTGAAATGTTTGGCATCATGGAACAAAAGATTGCACTAATAATAACTAATAATAGTAAATACAATATGATATATTAAGTTACAGTATATCCAGAGCTGTTTTGCATTTTGTATGTATTAAATCATATTTCATAAAAGTTTAAAATGCTTAATCATCATTATCTTCTTATACTTGGTTAGTTGGGATCAGGGCTGGGACAATGCTCCAGGTTAGGGACTTATAGGCACTTACAGGATAAGGGGGTTAGGGATACACATTAGACACTAGGTTGTTTTTAGGCACTTATGGGGCAAGTTAGGATTAGGTATTAGGTGGGGGCTTGGGGTTGGGCACAAGGGGGGGGGGGATAGGCATTACGTGAGGGAGTTAAAGTTAGGCACTTACAGAAGAACATTAAGATTAGAATAGGTGCTAGGTAGTTTATAGTGAAATATAGGTAATTTGAGTTACCAATATTTTACTATTAGCGGCATCTCCTGGTGCCCAACTGATATGGTGGTACCACAATATATACTCTTTGTGACCCACCTCCCATAAGATATCAGTATTAGGTAGCTTTGTGCCACCTAAATATTAGTTTTAAGTAGTCTTTGTGCTTTCCACCCTAGATAAGCAGTATTAGACTATTAGGTAGCTTTTGTGCTCTTCCCCCAGAAGGCTGTATGGGGTATGTCCCCACCTCTCCCCAGATAGCAGTATTATGCAGTGTTTTTGCCCCATCCTAGATTAGGGAATTAGGTGGTCCACCTCCACATTGCAGTGATAGGAATTATTTGTGCCACTTGTACACCCTTCCCCCTATTACCCAGATAGAATTACATTATAAGATATCCTTTGTACCCCTAAGATATTAGAATTAGGTAGCCTTTCTATCCTCCTCCATATAACGGTATTAGGTAGGCTTCCAACCACACACACTCATGCACTCACACACAAGAGTTTGTTAGTCTTTGTTCTTAGCTAACTTAGCTATCAAAGCCCTCAAGAGCGAGTCAGATGAATTATTTTCCTATACAATTGATGTCACTTTAAAAGAATGTGTTGCCATAGCTCATGAGTTGCCATAGCTCATGGTAACCCATGTTATATAAAATTAGGCATCTCCTGGATCCATCTGGCCATCAAGTGCTGGTCTCTGTCCAAAGTTATACATTTATAAGAAACAAAAATAGTTATGCTAACACATATTCCTGTATTATTATATAAAACGTATTAAAGCTCAAGAAAGCAGTTTTCTGTGTCTCCATGCTTGTATGAAACATGAAAATTGCAGAGACATACCATTTTCTAAATTTGCACTAGAGAAATCTTCTTTCTTCTACTACCAAGGTGAATGCTTTTAACAAACCAGTTCCAGAAAGGAAATTTAAATGGAGTAAGCAATGAAAAGAAAAATTAGGAGACTGAATGGATGCCAGTGTATCAACAGAATAACCATATGATGCAGCTTTTGAAACAAAATATTCTGAGGCTGTGAATATAAAAAGATTAAAGGGGAGAGGGAGAGACAGAGATCAATCAGCATGTAAGTCTTTACTGAGATGAATGAAATTGAGTTTGGCAGACAACAGAAAAGTGAAAGGATACAGAATTGTATGTAACAATGAAAGGTACAGGAGATGGGCTCTTCGGCCTGAAAACTGATTTTGTTACACTCCCAGAATGCAGCAGCAGCAGCCTAGGCTACTTACAGTATACTAGAAAAAAATTTGAAAAAAAATAAATAAAAAGGTAAATGTACTTTTATTCAAATTATGCTTATGCTGGGTACACACAGTGCGTTCCCGCACTCGATTCCCGTCGATGCGCTGCTCGATTTCCATCAATTCGTTTATTTCCGACATGTCCGATTCGCGTTTCGATGGATCGTTAGGTCAATTTGCCATACTTTACATGGCATTCGACCTAAAAATCATTGAAATGCGCTCGGAAATGCTCGGAAATAATCAAATAGTCGGGAATCGAGCGGCACATTCGAAGCGGGAATGCACCGTGTGTACTCAGCGTTAGAGTTGTTGCAGTAGGACCAGGCTACAGATGAAGAATACGCATTTTGATTCAGGTCTGCTTTAAGAGTCATGTACTAGGTTCATCATGAATAGTAGGTATATTGAATCCATGAAGTACATTGCTGTCAATGTCAAATTCTGACCCCACCTACTATGTATAAGAAAAAAAAAACAATGGCTAATCAACTACACATGGATAAGAAAAAGAAGCCATCTTTACAAGAAATACCAAGTAAACCCTCTCTACTCCACCATGTTATAGATGGCACTAACCACTGCATAAAAACAGGATCTATACAACATGTAGTCTGCTCACTTCTGCTCAAAAACAGGAACAAAATATATACAGTATACACTTGAATAGCTTACATCAGCACTAAAACAGGGACTGTCTTGCTTCTGCTACAAAAACAGGGATATTAGTTTCAATTAGTGCTTAAGCTGGTGAGTCCCAGTGGTGTACGGATAATTTATAGATAGCGCTCCACAGTATGTAATACAGCCAGCAGTTAGCATCTCATATGGTAATGCACTCACCCCATCCGAGTGACCACTGCTAGATTGGTCAGATATCGCTCGTGTAATGTCATGCACCGTCTGTGCCCTTGATGCTTCTCCTCCACCTTCTCCCAATCCGATGATCAGTGGATCTCAGTATCAAAAATACCTCATAGGATGAGAAAGCTCACATAGTACAGCTCCGTATGTTAAAACACACTTTTATTATAAAATTGCACTTACAGGTTTATGATGGATATAAGAGCGTTCAAAGTATTTGTGAACAGGTTCTCCCCCGTGCCTCCCGAGCAGGCTGGTTGGTAGATCTCGTCACCGCCGCTTGTTACCCTCGTAACGCCGCAGTGTGTGCTCCGTGGTTCCAATAGGGTGGAGCCTATCGGACTGCCAGGCTAGTCTGTGATCATTCCACGTAGCTTTCTTGGCAGTATTGACCAGTGCCAGACATGCACATCTGTAGTTAAAAGGACCACTATCAGAAATGCAAGTTAATTTTAAAATGGCACTATGAGAAAAGCAGTATTGCAGTATGCATGGCTGCGTTATTTTTCTGAGCACCCTTTCATTCCCAGAGCTGAATTCCTGGCTCTGGTTCTTATCAGCTCATTAATTCACTGGCTAGCCAGATCAGGACCTAATTAGACCCATATAGTTAATTTACACACTTTTTGTTGATCATAAGCTAATTGCATTTCTGATAACTGAGCAACAGGGCAGATTACCGAAGAGAACAGAGAAGTAAATTCTGGGATTTATTCATACTGGGGCAAATTTTTATCTGCTTGATATGACCATTATACTTCTTTAAATTGTCTCTGCAGAATGTAGCAAGTTGTATTAAAAGAAAAAGAAGTTTAATTGAAATACGTATAATATCTGTACACTTTACACACTATAATAGATTATTGGTGGGTAATTTTTTTTTACCTGTCATGTGCCCCAATGGGACCCGCCTGCTTACCATTGTGCCACCCAAAACAATCTGAAGCTGGAAACAATGCTGCCTAATGTCCAGCACCCACTGTTTGGCTCTAATCTTTACTCCTGTATGTCTGAAATTTGTTTTGAACTTCTGCAGCAACATGTACATGCATGCAATAAGTTTGCGATTCTACTAATGGCAGTGCCAGGTGTCAACTGTTTATCTTTACAGTACGATGCAAGTCCAGTTTACGTACTGTGTGTGGCACCTAGAGCACGCTCATCCACATAACTGCCATAGAGTACCGGTGGCCACTAACGGTCCAATTATATCAAAAAATCGTTCAAGCGATCAGAAATTCTGATCAAATGAAAAATCGTTCACTACACCATCAACTAACCAATCATTGCTTCCTATCTATCATGACCAACAAGAAAATCCAAATTTTGGTTTGACGAAAATTCAATCGGACGATTTTTTTTATAATCGTTCATAATCGATTGTGCCCATCAACTGAAATTATTTACAACCAATCCAATCAGAATTTCTGATTGCTCAAACAATTTTTCGCTAGAAATTGGACAGTTAGTGGCCACTGGCCAGCTTTACTCTTTTTCATCTATTGCTAAATAGTGTGACATTGTAGTGCCAGTTGACTGTTTCTCTTATTTTGAAGCTATACTCTAACAGCCCACCTGGTACCAACAAGGATAGCATGGTCAAATTCACTGAGATCATATAATTATCCCCACTGTGGTGTTTGATATGAACTAAAGCTCCTGATGACCTTTAGCTGCATGATTTTATGCATAGCACGACTGCCATATGATTGTCTCATCAGATATTTGCAATAATGAGCAGGTGTGCCGGTATTTCTAATTGAGTGCATATCTTACAGTAAACACTTGCGCGGTTCTGTTCCTTGCATTGAGTAAACAAGGTTGTTAAACTATAAGTAAATACATTTGAACTACAAGTTCATTCATTTTTAGGTCTGTGCAAACAGAGACGTTCCTGCTTTTCCAGTATTTGGTGCAGAATTTAAATGATGTCTTCTTGACATTAACAGCATAAGTCACATCTCAAAGACAGCCAGTCTTTCAGACCTGTGGATAATTGAGCTACTATGACTGAACTACTGATGCAACATTTTCATTACCAGAAAATGCCCTTTACATCATGCATTTAATGTACTGTTAAATATATGTGGACTTTTATATTGTAAATTAGCTCATTTGTATCACTTCTAAGCAATGATATAAGAAAATAATGATTTTTAATTTGACACTCCTTAATATATGTTTCCAGTAAATTAACTGTCCAAATGAATGCAGAGAGATGTGAAGACTTTTTGTTCCTGGTGTCACCAATAGTAAGAATCTTTGTCTCCAACTGATAATTAATAGATGATAGCATTTTCTTGCTACGGATGGCTGACACAGCTGCTATGTTTCTCCCTAATAGTGTGAACATTTTCAGAAACAAGATTAAATCCTTTGCATATGATTTATAACTAGAAACAGTCATCAATCAAAGTCAAAGTTATCCAACTGTCATAATTGTGTCACTGGAAAACACACACACACACACACACACACACACTAACACACACACTAACACACACACACACACACACACACACACACACACACACACACACACACACACACACACACACACACACACACACACACACACACACACACACACACACACACACACACGCGGTAACTAGATTAAACATATAACTACATATATATATATATATATATATACATACACACACACTACTGCTAATTCTGTTCCTGTATGTTGATTTGGTATTGGTCTGCTTACCCAGTTTATACTGGGGATCAAATGATGAGGGGGAACAAGTGTTCCCTAGAGCCAACCAAAGACCCTGTGAATGAATCAACATGCCTCAAATCATGATCAATAAAACTGAAAGTAAGGAGTTGCAAAAAAAATAAAAAAAAAGTTTGAGCATGTACTGGTAACTACCAGGATAGTGCTTAGTGCCAAAAAGTAAAATTAACTATTAACTATAGTTATCCCGATAGGAGCCGCTGAAGTTTATCTGGACGTGTATTCGCATCCGGTGTTGTTGTGGCTGATGAGTGCGCCTTCTGCTCGTTCCCCGTAGCACTTACAGGGGATCGGTTGATGAAGGGGAACAAGTGTTCCCCAGAGCCAACCGAAGCTCCTGTGAATGAATCAACATGTCTTAAATCACGAGGCATGTTGATTTATAAAACTGAAAGTAAGAAGTTGAAAAAAAAAAAAGTTCAGGCACTTCCTAGTAACTACCAGGATAGTGCTTAGTGCCACCTGGTAGCCAAAAAGTAAAATTGAAGTAAAAAAAAATGAAACAAATACATTATTTATTTAATAAAACCTTATTAATGTTCATACCCTAGGGTAAATATTTATGTATTTTATTTAAACTGTCGCTTTTTAATTGTTTGTGTGTGTGTGTGTCTGTGTGTGTGTGTCTGTGTGTGTGTGTGTTATTAAGTGTTTTCCAAATGATATATTGTTACCATACATTGTACTAGGAACATAATTTAAATGTTGAGACAGCTGGGACTAGGGGTGCTCGGAAAATTCCGCGGAATTATTAATTCCGTGATTCCGGACGGAATTGGATTAATTCCGATTCCGGTAGTCAACACGGAATTCCTATACCTCTCAAACGGAATTCCGTGGAAATTTTATAATTCCGGCGGAATTTTCCGCAAAATCTCTCTCTCTCTCTCTCTCTCTCTCTCTCTCTCTCTCTCTCTCTCTCTCTCTCTCTCTCTCTCTCTCTCTCTCTCTCTCTCTCTCTCTCTCTCTCTCTCTCTCTCTCTCTCCCTCTCCCTCCTCCTCTTCCTCCTCCTCCTCCCTCCCTCCCTCCCTCCTTGTGGCACGCAACTCCCACGATCCTCTTCCTTCCCGATGTCACGTCCTGCCTGCATTACACTGCAGGGCTACGGGAAAATGGCTGCCCTAAGCCCCGCACTGCACTGGTCCGGCGGCCTCTCTGATAGGCTGCCGGCCAGCGGCAGCACACGTCACACGCGCGCCACAGCCACTGACACACACTACCTGAGCCGCGGCCTAGGAGCCGCGGCAAAGGTGAAAAAGAGCCACATGCGGCTCTGGAGCCATGGGTTGCCTACCCCTGGTCTAGGGCGTAAGACAGATACCTACTACACACTGAGTCCTGGGTTCAAATCCCAGCTATGGTATAAAAGCATGCTTTTCAAAAAGTACAAATCCTTAATTATGCTACTTTTACTATCGAATTGATCATAATGGTAGTATGCTTTATGCTAGGCCAGCTTTAGCATGTAGTGTGGTTCATGGTCTAGAGGGTAAGACAGATACCTACTACACACTGAGTCCTGGGTTCAAATCCCAGCTATGGTATATAAGCATGCTTTTCAAAAAGTACAAATCCTTAATCATGCTACTTTTACTATCGAATTGTTCATAATGGTAGTATGCTTTATGCTAGGCCAGCTTTAATATGTAGTGTGGTTCATGGTCTAGAGGGTAAGACAGATACCTACTACACGCTGAGTCCTGGGTTCAAATCCCAGCTATGGTATATAAGCTGTTTTGAAAATCTGCAATTCTGTACTGGATGGATGGAGGAGAAGGGAGATTTTAAAATTTTTCCGACGGAATTCCGTATACCACGGAATTCCGCGGAACTGGTCCGGAATATCGCCGGAATTAAAAGGAAGCGGAATTTGGGATTGGCGGTATGCGGAATTACTGCGGAACGGAAAATTTGCAATTTCCGAGCATCCCTAGCTGGGACTAATGGGCAAATATAATGTGTGGCTTTTATTTACAGAAGCAATGTTTATTTCACAACTATATTGGATGGAAGTGGAGAAATAGTGTATTTTTCCTTTTTTCCTTTTTTTCCCCTTTAAAATGCAAGAAACACAATATACTGTAGAATAGATCATTTAGATTATTTAGATGGGATGAGTAGTGATGAAGTTATTGGTGAATGAATGGGAGGAGCGCTACAGGGAAAAATTGCTTCTGTCCTTAAAGGGGCAGTATGGCAAAAATTATGCTTTTCTATTAACCCAATATCAGTTATTTAAAATGGAGAGCATAACTTTCTCCATAGACTGTCTCACACACTACAGAAAGCCGTGCTGTTTTCACATGTAACTAGCTAAGTAAATAGATAAAACTGGCTGCTAATTAGGTACTTACGTATTTAGGTCAAATAACACAGGTCTGCAAAAAAAATTTTCATGTAATATTTGTGTTTTTTGGTATGCTGAAGCATCTGAAAATGACCTCTATTTTGTCATAGGACGTCACGTTTCCTGACAATTTATGTAACTATGTTAACTAAGGCAGTACCTCAAAATAAATGAAAATAGACTTTACAATTTAAGTTTTATGACAATTTTTTCATGAAAATTCATGAAAATTCTTATTTGAACTGCAATGAGTTAACCTACACACAATAAACTTGATTCTTCTTCCCTCTCCTCTTGGTGCATTTATGCTTGTGAGTATCATCTGGAAGGTCTCTCTGAAGCATCCAACAGTAGTCTGCCATCATTGTAAGGCTCCATTTTCCCTGGTATCTCCTTTCCATCTCTTTAATGTCTTGGTGGAATGGTTCACCTCGTTCCTCGCTCACAGCTCCCAAATTTTCAGGAAAGTACATACCTCCCAACTTATTGAGACAGGGAGACACCTAAGCAATGCCCCTGCCACACCCATAACCACACCCCCAGCACACCCTTAGTCACACATACCATAAAGATTTCAGAAGAAAAATATGTTGCTCTTTTTAATTCAAACCACACTGGTCCTTTCTATCCTGGTTCATTATCCTTCATATTAAGATTTGAAAATAAGAAATAGATTAATTTAAAGGATGGGTGAGTCAATTAAAGTCTTATTAGATTAGAGTCAATTAAACACATATTTCAGTAGATAAAATACAAATATTTACATGAGTCCTGAAAGAGGGACAAATGAAGGAGAAAGAGGGACAGAGGGACTGGGTTCCCAAAGACTGTCCCTCCAAAAGAGTTGGAAACTATGAAAGTAGTCAAGGTGGAACTGGAAGGAATGCACTTTCAAACTCATCAGGCAATGTAGTGATGGTCTTTGTTATTGCCTAAAATGTTCTGTACAACTTCTTTAAATGCAATCCACCCTTCTTTTTGAGGATCCAAACATTTTTAAAACTTTGATAAATTTGAAGACAATTTTTCATGTTGTGGAAAATCATGACATCTAGGAGTTTTTTCAATATTTTATTTATTTTCAGAACACCAAAATACATGGAAATTTGATATAATCAAACATAGTGGTGCTCATCACAAGCTCATGAATGCCGATAACGAATGCACTCGTGATTGCACTCGTTACCTGACTCGTGATCACGAGTTACTCTTGATCACTAGTCCGTATTCGTGTTTAAAAACCCGCCGACTTTAGCGGTTAATCGCAAAGCCCCCTTACATGCTAGAAACAGAGATAGTAGAATATTGGTATAATCACCAATCTTCTGCTCCGATGGTTGTAGAAAAACCATCGGAGGTTGTAGAATATTGGTAAAATTACATATATTTTACTATCAGTATTACCTGGTGCCCATTTCTCCTTGTGCCTCTATTGCATGTACGCACATGAACTTACATATGGTAATATAGTCACTGTACTAACATTGTTTTTTTCAGGTGTCAGGCCTGACTTCAGAGTGCCCTTTTCAGTTCTGCCAGTGACAAATTATATTCAACAATAGCTTGCTTATCTTTAGTGCCCTTCTGATAATTATGCCAGGCTGCTAAAAGATAAGAAAACAATCAGGTTGTGCATGTGTTCCACACCGGTGAGCACATTGCTTTGTTCATAATCCATTAAATGAGAGTGTAATTAGTTTGTCATTTATATATATTTACTACTGTAATGCATGTATTTAGCAGTTCCGCTATTTGTGATCTGTCTTTAATGGAATAAATTGAAAGATTAATATACTATATACATTTTTATAGCAATCTATGAATTCTCTAAAAAGTAGTTTCTAATGTAGAAATGAGCTGCAGGCGTCATTGTCACTGATCCATCATGTTAATAAGACAACATTCACAAACATGATGCTTTACATACAAAGCGTCCTTGAACAAGATGAAAATTAAATTACGTGTCACACTGTTGCTCCCGCTCATAGATGATCAAGGTCACATCTTTGTTCTATTAATCTTTCATTGCAGAATTTCTTAATTAAGCTGAACACACATTAGAATCTGCACTTTAAACTTAGAACTTCTTCATTTACAAGTAACATGATGATCAGAGCTGTGAATCTGGAAATCATTGAACGACGGAAATGGAAAGTGTCATGTTAGAGATTGAGAACTACAAGACACTGCGTTGATTTGTAATTATATTTGAATTTAATTGGTAGTTGAAGTTATTATTCATCCTTCAGAAAGTTTGGGTGTAAACACCTATCCTACGTTTATAGCAGATTGCCTGTGACTTAATGTACAGGGAAGAATCATGCCATTATCACATTGCCGTGTTGTGATAAATATAGCCAAGACATGTGATGAGTTTAGATCGCTACAATGAAATGTTGTCATTCTGTAACAGAAGAATCTTCAAGATGTTTTCATTTACATATTCAAAATATAAAATGTTTGTCCTGTTATCTTTGTTTTTGCTTTCAATTAATTTAAACAATTGAAGAAATATGATTGCTTTATTAGTTTTGGCAAAGGAAAATTATGTTGATGGTTCTTTATCTTGAATCACTGAAAGCAAAGTTAAAAAAAAATAATCATAAACAGGACGACTGTTAAAAGGAAGCGTTATTAATGCCTACCTAAAATGTTTTAATTTCTATTTTTTTTTTATTTTCTTTCTTCAGGTGTATTTGCATATAAAAGCTGAAATCATGATGTAGGCCATTCATGCACATTCTAATCAAATACACATTATCCAGATGAAAAGTAAATATGCTGGTAACAGTGCTACTCGGATACCATTTTTCACTGTCTGGAACAAATTCAGATCCGGTTACCCCTCTATGCGATCCGGGTCGGATATCTGGATCAAAAATTTTCCAATCCGAATCCGGGTAGGATATCCGACCCCAGTATCCGGGGTATCCGGCCGGATTCGGATATCTGGATAGAAAAAACGGAAGTGCCCTTTAAATTGCTTTAAAAAGGGTTTTTAGGGTTAATGAGGCATGTATCATCATTATTTTGCAAAGGGGAACACTAATTGATGATGTGGAGACTTAAAATCCCCCCCCCCAAAAAAAAAATGTCTGTCAATTAACATCAGGCCTAGGTTCCAGACAGCAGTCGTGCAGCCCACATTGTGTCCAAAGTCCAAAATGCAAAGTGCAAAGTGCTATGTGCAAAGTGCCAAGTGCAAAGTGCCAAGTGCAAACTCGTGCAAAGTGCCAAGTGCAAACACCTGCAAAGTGCAGAATGCCATGTGCAAAGTGCAAACACATTCAAAGTGCAAAGTGCCACATGCCAAGTGCCACGTGCAAAGTGCAAAGTGCCACGTGCAAACACGTGGAAAGTGCAAAGTGCCATATGCAAACACATGCAAAGTGCAAGGTGCCATGTGCAAACACGTGCAAAGTGCAAAGTTCCACGTGCAAAGTGTTGCATGCAATACTTGAAAAAAATATGAACCCAAAGAAAGCCTAGTTTGTCCTGAAAAAAGTCAATACACGTATGACTTTGATGGCAAAGGTAATAAAACGTTATTGCTGTATCAAAAGTGACACAGTTGATATGCCAAAATTGTCAGGACCCATCAGGGGTAAAAATCCCGGAACCTGAAGTGGTTAAGGTTAACCACTTGAGGACTGCGGTGTTAACCCCCCTAATGACCCGGCCATTTTTACTTAATTGGCCCACTGCAGCTTTAAGGCAAAGCTGCAGAGCCGCAAAACACAGCACACAAGTGATTCCCCCCTCCTTTTCCCCCCACCAACAGAGCTCTCTGATGCTGGGGTCTGATCACCGCCACATTGTTTTTTTTATTTAATCAATATTTATATACAAGATTCTTAAATAAATTTAACTCACGCGATCGGCTCTCATAGGCTTCAGGCTATGAGAGCCGATCGCTCTCCAGTGTCGGACGGGGGACAGCCGTGTCACATGGCTGTCCCCAGTACAGCGCTGCTGCAGATCGCAGTGCTGTACAAAGTAATTAGACGGTGTCACAGGAGCCCTAGTGGCTGACCGCACTTAGCCCTCTAAACGGCGCCAGCGCACAGATCGTGCGAACTCTGGTCGCAGTCAATGCGCAGGAACCGTTAAGAATTAGCCGCAGACAACTCAGAAGGGAGCCTGTGAGACACGGGTAATTACACGTCACCCACTGGTTCAGAGTAAACTGCCACCACCGCGGTTACCATGGGACCGTGGAGTCCACTAACTGACTGACTAGTCCTGCAAATAAAACGGTTAAACACACGGTATTCTGTCTAGCCAACAACAAACCAACAGTAGCGTATCTTCAGAGACCCGGGATCAGTTCTGTGTGTGCTGATAAGCAGGGTAGCGGACAGTGAATGACTTGGAGAAAGTCGTTTATTCACGCAATATAAATAATTAATATATACAGACAATTATTAAAATCACAATTATTAAGACAGTAATAGCCAGTATAAAAAATAAAAGAAGGGAGAAAAATACTTAGTTCCTGGAAAGATGTCCTTTTTGTGGGAAAAACAGAGTTCTGGGTTTCAATCAGAGTTCAGAGTTCAGACCAGGTGGATGCCAGCATATCCTCAAGCTGGCACCTGATGAGTTCAAGGTGTTTTCAGGGTGGAGGACACTGAGTTTGGGTCCTCTGCCATTCTTATGCCCCTGCTCTAGTAGGAGGGAGTGAGGGCGGGGAGCCATACACCCCCTTAGAAGATGAGATGAGCCCTCCCCTTGTCCTGGGGGCTAGAAATCATATCTACCCATATATGGGCTCTATCTCACAGAACCGTACAGGTCAGGGCGGATTTATTAACATTTTCAGGTCTGTCTCGATTTACCCAGCGCCCTGATACTAGACATGAGGGGTGGGACCCCTGTGGTATCATCAGGGCATTTTCAAACTGCCTAACTGGCAGTCCTTACCTCAGAATGTTCTGAAACTTCCTCAGAACCAGCACCGGGGCTCATGCTACACTTCCCCGACGTTTGGCGAAGCTGCCATCTCAGGAACCCCAGAAATATGACAGATCTGGGAAGTTATGGATATGCTATGAGACTCAGGTTATTCCCAGGCAAAGGCTCTTTGAAGTTTGGAGCAGCCAGCTAGGTGTCACCTCCCCTGCTGGGAGGGAGCCAGTGGGTCTGGCTTCCCCCCCAACTAGATTGCTTCTGCCATGGTGCTTGTCACCTTATACCTGATGGGTGGGCCATCAGCACAGCTTGAAGCCAGGGACTCTCCAGGGCAGATTAGGCTCAGGCTCATTAGCATATCAAAAGAGCCATCCAGCCTTTAGGATGGTGCTCTCTCTGCTAAGAAAAGGACTTCAGCTGCCCCTACACACTCAACCCAGATTGTATCGATTTGAAGCGCAATCGATGCAGGGAATCGAGTGCGATCGCTTTTTCTTCATGGGCGGTTCCAGGACGCGTCTGCGGCCCTGCAACCGTCCGTGACAGCACCCCCTGGGGAGAAGGCAGATAGACATGCATCAGCAAGATGTGTGGCGGCGCCGCTAACCTGGCTGACGGGCCTCGAGTTGCCGGTACGGCGGGAAAACCTATTGGAGCCTGTGGCTCGGTTCCCCTGGACCGGTCGCGGTCTGCTACCCTCAGGGTTGACCCGACATGGACCGTTCTGGACAGGGCGTTTGCGCCACTGCAGTCGGACGTAGTGTCTGCCGGGACTGCTGACAACGGGCAGTGGGTTGGTTAGGTCAACAGCCAGCCCACGCAGGGTTCCCCTGCTAAGTGGCTGTGGACCTTCCCAGCTCCTGACAGACGGCACATGCTCTGCAGTAGTTTGCTACATCCCTGTTCATCCTGGGCCAATAAAACTGTTTCCGAATACCGGCAAGTGTCTTGCGGACCCCTGAGTGCCCTGTCAGAGGATTACCATGTGCGGATTTCAGCACATGTCCCCTGAACGCACTCGGGACCACAAGCCATTTGGTATTCGCGTGGGATCTACCTGTAGGGGGCTGCACAGACTCACTGTACAGTCTCCCACCTTCCCAGTACACCTTGAAAGCGGCCCCATCTGCGAGGGGCTCAGCGGCTTACTGCCTGAGCACCTCCAGGCTTGGGTCACTTTGTAGTGCAGCTGAGAATACGGCGCTGTCAGTTTCAGCCAACTGGCTCATGTCACACGAGGGCAGCGGCTGAAAGGTCTCATCCCTGCGGTCAGAGGAGGGGGAGGAGGCCGGAACCCCCTCCACCTGTTCTGAGCTCGGGTTCTGAGCAGTGCAGCTGCGCGGTACTGCTAGCACAGGTACACTGTCAGAATGGCACAGACGGACATTACTCAAATCATCATTGCATGCAGTAATGACATTGACAGGTATAGACATTTTTTCATTACAGACAGGTTGTACAGTAAACTCAGGTACAGTTACAGCATCATCACAACAGACAGTCTGTACATCAAACTCAGGTGCCTTTGAAGCAGGCACTATTGAACCTGGTACTCTTGAACTGGGCACATTCAACCCACCTCCCCTTGGTGCTCCCCCAAGTGTATAAAGTACCTGGTGGTGGGTGGAGAGTCCGTCTCCTTCCGTGAGCGACAAGGCGGTCGTGGCAGGTTCATAGTAGGACACAAGCTTGTCCAAATCAGTCCCAAGCAACACAGGGACTGGGAGATCCTTGATAACCCCAACAACCCTTTCTTGGATTCCTAATCCCCAATCCAGCTTCACTGTCGCGTGGGCTATGTGAAAAAGGGTGCCCTCTACTCCAGTAAGGGCAAGGGATCGGCTGGAGCTGATGCTCTCCTTTGGCACAAGGTGTGAGTGAACTAACGTGATGTCAGCTCCGGTGTCTCGAAATCCGGTGACAACTTTGCCGTTCACTCTAACAAGTTGCTGCTGGTCGGTTCGGTCGCGGATTTCCTTTCCGCGGGCAAACAGGACAAAATCTGATGATCCAGGCTGTGGTTCGCTGGCGGGTTGCCTCTGCTGTGGGTGAAGTGCAGGTGATGCAGATGATCCAGGTGCTGGTGGTGTCTGTCTCCGCTCCGGACAGTCGAATTTCATGTGTCCGGGCTGGCGGCAGTAGTGACAGGTGACCTCTCCAGGCGCTGCAGGCCTGGGTGCAGCAGCTGCGCTGGGTGGCCTCTGTGGCGGACGGCTCACAGGGGCAGGAGGGTCTGCCGAGGTATTGGGCTGACCTCCTCTCCAGCTGGATGGGACAGTTCTGCGGGTATCAGCCACCCGGGTAGTTGCAAAAGTCTCAGCAAGGTCTGCAGCGACAGTGGCTGAAGCCGGCCTGCGTTCTAACACAAACTGTCGTACATCAGCAGGGCAAATGTTCAGAAATTGTTCGAGGACTATCAAGTCCTCCAGGACGCCATAAGACCCTTTGGTGAGGCCTAGAGTCCACTGGCGTAGTGTGGTGAGCAAGCTGCTGGCCACATCTCGGTACGAATCAGAAGACTTTTTCTGCCAGGCCCTGAACTTTTTCCGATAGGCTTCTGGCGTCAGCTGGTACTTAGTAATGATAGCGTCTTTTATAGCAGCATAATCATTATCCTTCTCCGCAGGCAATTCTGCGAAGGCATCAAGCGCTTTGTAGCGCAGCAAAGGTGTCAGATGTCTGGCCCACTGGTCTTGGGACAGACGATACTGACTGCATGCTTTTTCAAAAGACCGCAAAAACAAGTCAATGTCTGTGTCTTTTTCAATATTAGCAAATTTAAATTTTGCACTTACGGGTGCTGCAGCTCCTTCAGCAGGGAGGCTGGGCGGTGAACTCCGGCTGGCCTGTTGAACCTTTGCCATGTTGAGCTCATGCTGTCGTCTCTCCCGCGCCTCTGCGGCATCCCTCTCCGCGTGGCGTTCCTCAGCCGCCTTGCGTTCTGCAGATTGGCGCTCCTCACGCATGTACTGCAGGTACTTATCCAGGTCAGTGTCCATCAGCTTTCGTAATGCCTGGTGCATTAGCGGATCAGTACAACCGGATAGTCCAGTACTGGCCGGTTCCAGGCGAGTACTTTCAGAAACCCTGGGATTGGGGTCCATACTGACAGTCTCTGGCGTAACTGTTGCAACAGGGCCCGCAGGATGCTCAACCTCTGTACGCCTAGGATCTTCAGCCTCTGGTTCCCCTCGATTGTCAGATGGGCTGGTATCCACCTCAGCGGACACTCCCGGCTCCCGCAGTTGCTGGGTATCCCATCTGGACAAGTCTGCTATCAGGTCCTGTTGTTTCCTGTGGCCGACGTCAATGCCTCTCGCTTGGCAAAGATTTTGCAGGTCCGACAGGCACATGTTCTGGTAATTCCCGGACATTTCCATGCCAAATAAAATAAAACTTTTGGGGAGGGGTACTGGCTACACAGTCTCTCTGTATATATAAAAAATATATTGCCTTCCAGCTACACCAACGAATTAGTTCGTTTCTTGATAGCGCTAGCGCTATCTTAGATACTTTCAGCACAACACAGGTCCCAACCGCTGCCTACCACTGTCACAGGAGCCCTAGTGGCTGACCGCACTTAGCCCTCTAAACGGTGCCAGCGCACAGATCGTGCAAACTCTGGTCGCAGTCAATGCGCAGGAACCGTTAAGAATTAGCCGCAGACAACTCAGAAGGGAGCCTGTGAGACACGGGTAATTACAACGTCACCCACTGGTTCAGAGTAAACTGCCACCACCGCGGTTACCATGGGACCGTGGAGCCCACTAACTGACTGACTAGTCCTGCGAATAAAACGGTTAAACACACGGTATTCTGTCTAGCCAACAACAAACCAACAGTAGCGTATCTTCAGAGACCCGGGATCAGTTCTGTGTGTGCTGATAAGCAGGGTAGCGGACAGTGAATGACTTGGAGAAAGTCGTTTATTCACGCAATATAAATAATTAATATATACAGACAATTATTAAAATCACAATTATTAAGACAGTAATAGCCAGTATAAAAAATAAAAGAAGGGAGAAAAATACTTAGTTCCTGGAAAGATGTCCTTTTTGTGGGAAAAACAGAGTTCTGGGTTTCAATCAGAGTTCAGAGTTCAGACCAGGTGGATGCCAGCATATCCTCAAGCTGGCACCTGATGAGTTCAAGGTGTTTTCAGGGTGGAGGACACTGAGTTTGGGTCCTCTGCCATTCTTATGCCCCTGCTTCAGTAGGAGGGAGTGAGGGCGGGGAGCCATACACCCCCTTAGAAGATGAGATGAGCCCTCCCCTTGTCCTGGGGGCTAGAAATCATATCTACCCATATATGGGCTCTATCTCACAGAACCGTACAGGTCAGGGCGGATTTATTAACATTTTCAGGTCTGTCTCGATTTACCCAGCGCCCTGATACCAGACATGAGGGGTGGGACCCCTGTGGTATCATCAGGGCATTTTCAAACTGCCTAACTGGCAGTCCTTACCTCAGAATGTTCTGAAACTTCCTCAGAACCAGCACCGGGGCTTATGCTACACTTCCCCCACGTTTGGCGAAGCTGCCATCTCAGGAACCCTAGAAATATGACAGATCTGGGAAGTTATGGATATGCTATTAGACTCAGGTTATTCCCAGGCAAAGGCTCTTTGAAGTTTGGAGCAGCCAGCTAGGTGTCACCTCCCCTGCTGGGAGGGAGCCAGTGGGTCTGGCTTCCCCCCAACTAGATTGCTTCTGCCATGGTGCTTGTCACCTTATACCTGATGGGTGGGCCATCAGCACAGCTTGAAGCCAGGGACTCTCCAGGGCAGATTAGGCTCAGGCTCATTAGCATATCAAAAGAGCCATCCAGCCTTTAGGATGGTGCTCTCTCTGCTAAGAAAAGGACTTCAGCTGCCCCTACACACTCAACCCAGATTGTATCGATTTGAAGCGCAATCGATGCAGGGAATCGAGTGCGATCGCTTTTTCTTCATGGGCGGTTCCAGGACGCGTCTGCAGCCCCGCAACCGTCCGTGACAGACGGCGACTGCCGATCGGAGACTGAAGGCGGGGCGGAGCTCCGCCCCCCCAAGCAGGAGATGCGCGCATCCTGCGCGTGATCTCCTGCTAGCCCTACAGAAGACCGTTCATGCCAATGGGCGTGGAGCGGTCCTGGGGCTGCCGCACTGCTCACGCCAATTGGCGTGGAGCAGTCGGCAACAGGTTAAGCATCCGTGTGGGAGGGTTTAAGGTTAAGGGTGGGGGGTTATGGTTAGATGTGCGAAAGGGCGGGTTTTAAGGTTAGAAATCAGCGGTGGTTAGGCATATGCATTGGAGAGGGGGGAAGGTTTAGGTTTAGCTGTAGTAAAATATTGGTAATAGTTACAAATATTTTCCTAATAAAAATGAACACACTAAAATAGCCGAATAGCAGCAAATATTACCGAAATTCTACTATCGGCTGTATCCTGGTGCTCAAATTTCCTGGTGTTTTTATTTCATTTATGCGTATTTGCTATGTCACTGTTAAAAATATATAATCACAATTAGACCAGAAGCTGATGTAGGATATTAAAAGATCCTAAAAACATCCTCTTTATACAAAAAAAGTAAGGAGGTTGGTCAGCACACCGGCTTCTTCAATGAAGTGAAGTTTTAATCAATCACATGTCAACACTTAAGTTAACAATTGTTTCGGGGCCACCAAGGGTCCCCTTCATCAGAACAGTCTGCACTGTTCTGATGAAGGGGACCCTTGGTGGCCCCGAAACAATTGTTAACTTAAGTGTTGACATGTGATTGATTAAAACTTCACTTCATTGAAGAAGCCGGTGTGCTGACCAACCTCCTTACTTTCTGTGATCACTATGGATGTTGCTTAGCATCCCAGGTCATGCACCCGAAATTCACCACTGGGACAAGTGTGCCTCCCCGCATCCTCTTCACTTACTTTATACAAAAAAAGCGCTCCCAAATTAAGTTTTAGTGGGAAAGTGTGTTTTTAAACTGACAGGAGGTGAAATTGCAGTAAAATTTAGCTCATTTGCATCTACTTGCATTACCTGGTACAAAATTAAACATTTAAAGTGACAGTACATATCTTAAAGGACAGCTGAAATGAGAAGAATATTGAGGTTGCCATATTTCCAACACAGACAAAACACAGACCATTTATATCGCACTTTTCTCCTGGCGGACTCAAAGTGCCAGAGCTGTAGCCACTAGGACGCGCAGTAGCAGTGTTAGGGAGTCTTGCCAAAGGTCTCCTACTGAATAGGTGCTGGTTTACTAAACAGGCAGAAACAGAGCCGAGATTCGAACCCTGGTCTCCAGTGTCAGAGGCAAAGTGCCAGTGCTGCAGCCACTAGGACGCACAGTAGCAGTGTTAGGGAGTCTTGCCGAAGGTTTCCTACTGAATAGGTGCTGGTTTACTAAACAGGCAGAAACAGAGCTGAAATTTGAACCCTGGTCTCCTGTGTCAGAGGCAAAGCCCTTAACCATTACACTGTCCAGCCACCACCTTTTAAACAATACCAGTTTCCTGCAACAAATCTTGTCAGATCTGACGTTACTGCCAGAAATACCTGATCTGCTGCATGCTTGTTCGGGGTCTATGGCTAAAATTATTAGCGTCAGAGAATCAGTAGGATAGCCAGGCAACTGGTATTGTTTAAAAGGAAATAAATATGGCAGCCTCCATATCCCTCTCGCTTCAGTTGTCCTTTAAAAAATATATTAAAAAAAGAGTGTGAGGTCCTGTATCTTAAAGGACCACTCCCGCAAATCAATTAATTTTCAAACATCCAACAGTAGCTATATCTAGTACATAGGAGCCGTGCTGTGTCTTTTTTTTTTTTTTGATGTACCTTTAATGTACTGTATGTCACTGAAATTGGAGTCCGTCATTCCCTTGCATAACGTTGATGGACTTTTGTATCTAAATAAACATAGCAGGGGGAGCCTTTTGAGGTTTTGAAAAAAAAGACAAATAGTTTAGCCCTGCAATCTTAACAGTCATTATTGTATTGCTGAGCTTACCCTCAGTAGTAGCCGTTACTCTGAAGGCCCCCCCCCCCCCCCCCGCACTCAGGCATCCCGCAGGCTTTGAGGGAGGCAGCTGTCAGCGCAGACTTTGCTGCGGAATGAGCCGCTCTCCCTCTTCCTTGATTCTTCTGCGGGTCTGCCAATAAAAGATACTTTCTGTCACATGAGTCAATACAAGCTGTACTGCCCCATGGCATATGAAGAGAACCTGTGCCCGCTTCCCCCAAGGGGCCGCTCTTCCGTTTGCAGCTGAAATTCCTTTACTCTCCCCCAGCCAGACCAGAGCGGGATGCAAGTGTCAGCTGTGACCCCCCCCCCCCTCCTCCTTGGCATAAGAATGTGCGGTGGGGTATTTCCCCCGCCAGACTGGAGCGGCATGCCGGCATCAGATAGGTCCCTTCTTCTTCCCGGTATATGCAGTGTGCACGCAGCGGAGCTTTCACTTAACGCTCCATACCGGGACTCCTTGTAAGCTTGCATGTCACGTCTCTTGCCTATGACACCCTGCACTAGCGCATGTGATGAGAAGCGCCACTACAGGGTGTCATACTGTTGGATGTTTGAAAATTAATTGATTCGCGGGAGTGGTCCTTTAAGCAATCCTTTGTCCCCAAAACTAGCTGATATTCCCCAGGAATTCTCAGCTCAATGATTGTGGGGCTCCAACCCTTGAGCAATACCAACCCACATGGTCTGCAACACTGGAAAGTACCCTTTAATGTTTTCACAAGTATCTCCAAGCTAGATAGCATGGTCAATTAACTACTAAGTTTAAAATTCATTCTAAATCGAAGTTCCATAGAGTTTTGGAGTTAATTCTTTTAGGCTAGGTTCCCAGTAGAACGTTGCATTGTGATGTGACATTAAAGTCGCAACACTACATTACAATGCAACAAAAAAAGTGGTAACGCACATTAATGCTGTGTTACCATAGCATAAAGTAGGTACCGTAAAGCATACAGGCAATGAAAAGTATTCTTTCCTGTACCTGGTAATGTGTGTGTTTCCAGGTAATGCACTGCAACAGTGCATTACCATAACATAACACATCACCATGCAACGCTAACATAGTACTGTGAATGTTGCATACACTTTTAATTGCAGTGCAGTAAGCTGCGTTAGAAGATAAGGTTAGAGAAACCGAGAGCCCGATATAGTGTAGTATGTTCAGCATAAAATTAGTAAAGATAATTAGTGAGAAGAGTATACTCACAAACGTGGGTTACCACAAAGGCAACCACTGTATAGGCAGGTGAGGAGATTAGACCTGTCCTCACTCAGGATTAAGAAGTCGCTCTCTGTAGATCAGAAAAGGGGTAGATCACCCCTCCACCAGGGGTGGACACGGTACAGCAAATGGGGAACAGAGGCACCAGCACGGTAAAAGTGGATAAAACCTTTAAAATTTGCTTGGAGGAAGCGGTGGACTTACCTCCATAAAGCAGACACGAAAGACTGTCTGTATAATAGTAATCACATTTATTATATAGTACCCCAAAAGTGCAACACGTTTCGCAGGCCACGCCCACTTCATCAGGCAAAAAACGTGGGGACAAACAGAATTTCAGCAGTAGCAGGAGTAGCCCCTCAGTCAGAAGACTTCGTAAGACTGCGTTAGAAGACTTTCGTAATGCAGCTCAGCAATGCCTCACTGTGATCCTAGCCGCAAACTAAACAAGCCATCCGTAATACATTTCAATGGTATTTTGCAGACAACAAAGCTTCATAGCCACACATGTGGACAAGCATACTTAATTTAAGCACCACAGGCCATTCAGTTTTATTAAATTTCTACAAAGTAGTGCTATCAGGTCAGATGCATGCTCTTGGTCTCCCTATGGTATAGCGGAATGGTTTGTGTGTGCAGACATTACCATTGCCATCATTGGTGTAGCTAATGAGCTGTGGGCCCCAATGCAAGTTTTACATTGGGGCTTCCCAAGCACTCTATACTTAACAATTTATACGGCGCACCAAAACCTGCCAATGGCAACTACAGTGTCAGAGGTGCAAGAAGGGGATGGGGAACAGCTTGTTAATGATTACTACTTTTCAGAGTATCTATAGAAGTAAATATTATGACCACAGACAGGACACAGGACCAATAGAGAGCTAATATTGCAGTTGAGGGAGAGCCCTTCGGGGCCCCTCTGGCCCAAGGGCCCGATGAGGTCGCAACCTCTGCACCCCCTATTGCTACGCCCCTGATTGCCATCTTACCAGAGAACAATAATACCAACCAGTAAAATATTTCTATTCTTACCATTTAGTTTTCCCTAAGACTTAATGAAGCTTAGGTGACATCTGAAATGACATATGTGTGTACAGTGCCAAGCACACAAATGAATATGCCGTGTTGCCTTTTTTCTTCTTTCTCTGGCTGCAAAAGGTAATGTTCAGCAATGCAACTGACAGGTTTTTTTTTCCAGTCAGGACCCAGTTTGAATATACCATAGTACCCCTCACTGGTAAGTATTTACAGACATAAAAATCTTTCCTGACAGAGAAGTGGGCTTCTAAGAGCAGGGGATATATAAAGAATAAAGGTCAATAGCTTGTATATTTTAGCATTCTGAGACACAGGCCATTCTTGTTCATTAAGCTGAGACAAAACAATATTGTTTTTTAAGTTTTTAAACATAACATAAAACTGTGGGATATCTAAAAGTCCTTTTTTTAAGAGTAGGAGGATAGAAACAACTGTTTATCTCATCAGATTATTTTCACCTAAAGGAATACTGTAGGGGGTCGGGGAAAATGAGTTGAACTTACCCAGGGCTTCTAATGGTCCCCCGCAGACATCCTGTGCCCGCGCAGCCACTCACCGATGCTCTGGCCCCGCCTCTGGTTCACTTCTGGAATTTCAGACTTTAAAGTCTGAAAACCACTGCGCCTGCGTTGCCATGTCCTCGCTCCTGCTGATGTCACCAGGAGCATATTGCACAGGCAGAGACCATACTGGGCTTGCACAGTCTGCTCCAGGTGACATCAGCGGGAGCGAGGACACGGCAACGCAGGCACAGTCATTTTTAGACTTTAAAGTCTGAAATTCCAGAAATGAACCGGAGGCGCCCCGCATCGGTGAGTGGCTGCGCGGGCACAGGATGTCTGCGGGGGACCCTTAGAAGCCCCAGATAAGTTCAACTAATTTTTCCCTGACCCCTCTACAGTATTCCTTTAAAGTTTAATACAGTGCCTGCAGGACCCCTACTGACATGAAATCATCACCCAAAATAGTTGAACATGGCTAGACTGGGCGACTATCATCTTATGTATATTGGGTGTCCATCATAACATGCATGTACAAACTTTGACTACTCCTAGAAGTTAGATGTTTGCTGTACTTTTTACTTAGTATTTCAATAATTAACAGCATAAAACACATCATAATACAGATTCTTTCTGTGACAGTTTTTCTTTGTTCTTTTTTCATAATTATTTTAATTCATAAAAAGGTGTTCAAATAGCAATATTGTTAATTGTTGTACTTCCACATGAATGATACAGAAAAGAGTAGGAGAGATATATAGTATTTCATAGTATTATAAGAGGTGCTCAAGCATTGAGGTCGTATAAGCAAATAACCGAAGAAGACCACACAAATATATTAATATGGATACTTTTCTATGACAGTTCTTCTTTATTTCCTTTTAATAAATATTTTAATTAATGATAAAGGATATAAAATAACAGTATTGTTGTACTTCCACATGATTAATAACAGAAAGGAAAGTAGGAGAGACATACAGTATCTCATAATATTATAAGAGGTGCTCAAGCATTGTAGAAGTATAAGCAAATATCTAAAGAACACCACAAAAAAAAACAAAAACAAAAAAACTTAGTAAAATTTTGTAAACTAGTTAACTAGAATATTTCTACAAAATTTGTAGTTCTTGGAAAGCAGCACATATGCCTTATAGATGTCTGAGGATATTATTTCATTTAAAGTGAACCTGAAGTGTAAATAAACTTATGAGCTAGTGAACTGTATTTGTAGTATGGATGATAAATAGAAAATTATTATTATGATTATTATTATTCAGTTTGATAGCTTTATTTTTAAGATTGCATCAGACTGTCACAACTACTGTTTACAATCCACACTTTGCCATTTAAGCTGAAAAAGAAGCAGAAGTAATTACCTTTTGAACTTTCCTGCACTAAAACCTTGTCATTTGTCTTCTTCCTGACAAATATTAGGTTTTTTTAGCTTCTATTTACATTTCAGGAAACTGGACTGAATTTGGCAAGCTGTTCAACAAGCTTTTTTACATAGATACCAACTCAAGATTTTAAAATCTTGCTGTACTGGAAAAAAAGTACTTCAGATGCTTTCTTAGTAGGGCTAGGGATATATGTGTATATGTATATGCTTATCTCATGTCACATGTCACTTCAAGTATGTTTTAAAAATGTAGAGGTCTACTGCCCTACAATCAAACTAAATTGAGATACGACACCTGAAATCCTTTAATCCATTTGCTTCACATTAGGCAGGCCATGCCCTTTCCAAATGTCCAATTCTTTGTTTTCTAATTTCTCTAAGCATAGAACCTTTTTAACATTGTGAGTCAGCTAGGGGAGTAACTAAATACCCTTTGTAAAACAGTAGATCATACTTCATTAAAACATTTCTAGATCAAGATCCCTCTCTGCTAATTCTGATAATATACATATTTTAACAGAATCTTCATATTGCTGCACATACACCATACCTTTTTTTTAATATGTTTGCTGCTAATTGGTGTTTGAGGAAACCAACTGAGACTGGTCTAGTCACATTTCTGCATATATGGTTCTAGGCATATGTTTCTCCACAGACACAAGTGCTTAGCATGGAAACTGAATTTAAACTGTATCAAAACTTTATGTGAAACCAAAGAGAGGTATGAGTGATGCCTAAGAGACTTATCTCCAGCCCAAATATTATTTCTCAGTTTTTATAGCTTTGAAAAGTCAAGAGGTTTGTCAACTGTTTTCCATGTCCCAACTGCAGAGGAATCCATTCATTTACATTCCCAGCGGTATCTAATTTGAAATGTGAGATTCAGGGATAATAATAAAAACACTCTCTTTCCCACTTTACTGAGAATCTTTTTTTTTTTAATTATCATTTCTGTTTGTTTTGTCTTTTTGTTTGGGCATATTTATAAATAAAAGATGAAATTACATGTACACATTCTGATAAAATATTCTATAGAGATACAGTGGGAACATATTTGCAAATTTACTGGCTAATATATAGTGAATGTTGTCTAATGATAGGATGTAAGCATTCCAGCACACAGCACAAACCAAATTCCTGATTCAAACTTTCTTTATTGCATTAAATATGTTCATAATTGCATACTTTTTTTTCTTGCTTTGGCCTGGTGCCCAGAAGGGGTGCCCTACCAGTGTGGCCCTGTGATTCTGACTAATTTAAGATGATTATGTCTGATTATTGTACAGTACATCAGTTCTATTCTGAATTCCATATATAGATCCCAATGGAATGTCAGTTTTGTGCAAAATAACATGAACAATTTCTCTTTTGTGTTTTATTCAAGGTTAACTACAAGGTTGAACAATCAAAAGGTATGCTGAACATGTTGAATAAGCATTCATGGGATATAAAGTGCCTCTGTCTGTGCATACTTGAAATACTTAGTGGACAGTAGCAATTCAGTCTCAATTGTTTTGTAGGAAATACTATAAACTATATGGAAGCTTGAACTGTTCAATGTAGCAGGCACAGCTTACTGTTTCATCCACGGCTGTGTATTGGATGTATTCACAAGAGTTGTCATCTAATGATGGTTAATGTCATCCAGCACTGCAGTAGCAATGTCCGAAGAAGGGCAAAGATAAGTTGAATAGCTTTCATTTTGCTCTACTAAAACTTCTAAAAATGGTACCTTGTTCAACTCACATTGCGGTCCAACAAATGGGGCTTGATTCACTAAACTGTGATAACTCATATCACGGCCGTTTTCACCCGCATTTTCATGCTTGTGCGTGATTGCAAATTTGCACGCGATCGCGAATTTGCGCATGCAATTGTGAAGCGTTAACTTTTGCGTGTGAAAACACACAATTGCACGCACAAATTTGTGAGCATGCATGAAAATGGCCATGAGTTATCACGGTTTAGTGGATCAAGCCCATTGTATCTAATAATTCTTGAAGTTCTTTCATACCTCCTCCCACCCCAAGAAAGATAAATGAATAAAATAGTAGGTTTGTAGATCCATTACAAGCAGAACAGGGGAAAGGGTACGGTAGCCAGACACTGGAGACTGCAAGGTAGGTGGGCTGGCAAAAAATTGCATAATGAATGGAAGGTTTAATGTGTAAAGGGTAACCTAGGTTGAGAGGCATACCATGTGTTTTGCCACGCTCTACATACATCATGTGTCTTTGTAAAGTCCGCTGTGCCTGGTGGAACGCAGGAGGCTCCTCAGACCTCATTGGATAGGCGGAGGATGCATTCCCAGTACGCGCTCCGCAGATGTAAGCAGTAACTCTTATGTTCATGCTTGCGTGTCAGCTGAGCCAGCTGACACGCTGGATTACTATTGGTTTGTTTTCAATTCTACTTTTTGTTGATTGGATAGTTCTAGTATTTCAACCTGGCGAGCACCCCCAGTCGTCGCCCGTGATAGCATTTAGCTTTGGCTTGTTGTTGGGTAGCGCTCACTGTCATTATTGATTCCTGTTGCCGACCACTGCCTTGTATCTTGACCACACTTAACCTCTGCTTGATTCCTGTTGCCAACCTTATCTTGTACCTCGACTACGCTTTGTCTTGCCGCCTGGATTGACCTTTGCTTGGACAAGGATTTGCATGAACCGTGCCTGGACTGACTTTGGCTTGCTTTGACTACGCTACCTCTGGAAAGTTCCTATCTGGACTCCCTCGCTGTCACCAGGAGCTCCTGGCTCTCCTGCCACTTGATTTACTCATCTGTATAGCCTCACCCACTAGGTCTCAGGTGACTATCTTGCATATATATATCCATTGTACCCATAATTGCATTGCCAGGATTTATCAGGTTTTGTCTGCTGAATTAGCTATCTGTCAGACTGTATGCTACATCTACCCGCAGGGTGTATTGTAGTTTTGTGTTAGGCAGGAGTTTGTGCAGGTGTTATGGGCTGGGCTCTTGGTCAGTTATATGGGCATACAGTCTGAACTGTGGTTATTGACCAGACAAGCCTGACAGTCTTTTATTGCATTGCTTTGTAGTGAGGCACTGCAGAGGTATCATTAGCAGTGTTGTTATCAATAAAATTATGAGGATTTGTGCTGAAATCTGTTTGAATGTAAAGAAGTATAGCATGTAAAGTGGCTATACCTTATACAGTCCGTTCAGTGTTTGCTGCACATTTTCAATACAATGACTGATTGTAAAGAAAAACAAAAGTTTGACTTCTTAAACCAAAAGGTATTTGTGATTATTCAGGTTGGAGTGAGCACAGGATGTCTCCCAGGATACATCACTACTGAATATGCAAAGCATCCTTTGTTGTCCTTGTCAGCTAAACTAGTGTCCTATTTCCTAAGGGACAGATACTGTACATTTAAATTGTAATATATTCAACTTAATCTGTATGGCATTTTTCAGGTTTTCCAGTATTTCCCACACAGAGGCAATGCAATGGAATTTTAGGAGCGTAAACTAAGGATGAAGGCGTAGGTGGGAGCAGAGAGCACATATAAGATAGAAGGTCCTTAATGTTGGACAGAGGGAAATTGTAGAAAGCTAGTTGAATCGTTCTTCCGGTTAATTGGCTGCAGTAAGACAATTGGGTGGGTAAAGTATAGAAGAAACGTGATCCAGTGACTGTCTGCTCGGTTTTGTTTAGAAAAACAAATATGGGGCTTAAATAAATAAATTACACATTGGTTGTGTAATGCTGTAATCATGTAGAAGTTGAAATGTGGTCAGGAGTAAAAACTTGTAAGGAACGTTTTTAGAATAGTTTGGAGTAAGGATCACGATGGCGGGGGGGGGGGGGGGGGGGCTGCACAAAGTGCTTTTGTTTGCCTAAAACTTGTGTGAACTTTTCATCATCCGTGTGGACATGTTATAGACCAGTGGTGCTCAAAATTTTTTGGCCCGAGGGCCGAACTTCAAATCAAGAAAAATCTTGAGGGCCGGAACACATGCATACAAAATTTCGATGTAAAACGTTTAACGTTTTTCTAGTAACAGTTACATGGTGTTGGAAATGGAAAGAAAACGACAATATAAGAATTGTTGTACTCACCATTTGATGCACATTTTCTTAATGAGAAGTTTGTGGCTGTTTGGGTGTATGCACAGGGCAGATTAATGCAGCAATGGTATCAGAGTCCAGTACGGTACCTGGGTGTATGCACAGGGCAGAATAATGCAGAAATGGTATCAGAGTGGCCTGTAGTGTGCTAGCTGAGGAGGCTGTCAGCTCTGCTGAGGAGGAACAGAGGCCAAATTACCCACACATGGCCTGTAGTGTGCTGGCTGAGGAGGCTGTCAGCTCTGCTGAGGAGGAACAGAGGCCTAATTACCCACACATGGCCTGTAGTGTGCTGGCTGAGGAGGCTGTCAGCTCTGTGTGGGGTTGAGGAGGTTGTCAGCTCTGTGTGGGATTGAGGAGGTTGTCAGCTCTGTGTGGGGTTGAGGAGGCTGTCAGCTCTGTGTGGGGATGAGGAGGCTGTCAGCTCTGTGTGGGGATGAGGAGGCTGTCAGCTCTGTGTGGGGCTGAGGAGGCTGTCAGCTCTGTGTGGGGCTGAGGAGGCTGTCAGCTCTGTGTGGGGCTGAGGAGGCTGTCAGCTCTGTGTGGGGCTGAGGAGGCTGTCAGCTCTGTGTGGGGCTGAGGGGGCTGTCACAGCGTGTGCCCCGGTGTCTGCCCGCGGTGTCCTGCAGAGGAGAAGAGGATCGGGTGGTATTGCGTAGTATGGCACTCGGCGGGACGCGCATACACCAGCGTGTGCTTGTATTCAGCCCCGGGTAGTGCTGGGATAGTTAGAAAGCCTCGCTCATTGTTTACTGCAGGAACCTTCCTCCAATAGGAATTAGGCCAATTCCTATTGGAGGAAGGTTCCTGCAGTAACCAATGAGCAAGGCTTTCTGACTATCCCAGCGCTACCCGGGGCTGAATACGAGCACACGCTGGTGTATGCGCGTCCCGCCAAGTGCCGATACTACGCAATACCGCAATACCACCCGATCTTCTCCCCCTCCGCAGGCAGACACTGCGCGGGCCACAGAAACTGGCTTTGCGGGCCACAAATGGCCCACGGGCCGTAGGTTAGGCGCGGCTGTTATCGACAGTTCACTTGTTATTGCAGAGGAACTGAAGTAGAGGCGTGGCAAGTTACTATTTGCAATATATAATATGGGTGGGATAAAAACAAAGAATAAAACTGTCCCGTGGTAATTAAAATCCTGCAGTATGTGACTTGAGCTGCATCACAAAAGAGATGGTACATGGTGATCTGTGTGAAGGTGCTATGGCTTGTTGCTAAAGAAACTTAGATGAAAGACATAAATAAGGATGACCGTGTGCATTGTTCTTTTGAAATAACTGTGTATAAAGCAGACTCTGTGCAGGATTTACATATTTGTGTGCTGTAGAAGAGCAACCTGTCATGTGTAGTAGATTAAAGTAGTAACTGTGATTATATTTGTTTTCAGTTCAAAGGTGCAGCCATCTCATTTATTTAGTTTTCTTTTATGCTACAGCGTTATGTTTTGCATTCTTTGGTTCAACTCTCAGGTTTATAATCATGGTTGAAAGTGGAATGTGTGTTTTTTTGTGCTGCAGCACAGTGTGTGAGTGTTTGTGCCTGCTTCCAAGCTGTACAGTGTAACACTACTGTTTGTTTTGCTCTCTGTTTCAGTGCTGCAGGCTTACTTTGCGGTGTGTGTTATAGGGATGGCCGGTGAACTGTTAATTAGTCCAAATGGTTGAAAATTTGATGCTGTTATACAAATGTATGCAGATTTAGAATGAACTTTTTAATGGAATTTGATGCTTTCCTTGCTTTTAAGGACATCCATGGTAATTCCTGGCAGAGTAGATTAAAGGGGTTATTTCGCGAATTATGAAAAAAAAAGTGGTTTATGCATAACCTAATAAAAATCCTTCTAAGGCCTCTTGCACACTGCAAGCAAATCAGATTCAGATTCAGATTTTTAATCTGTTTTTACATCCGATTCCGATTCAGATTTTTAATCTTAACTGCATGCTGCGTTTTTTGATCCGTTTTTCTGTTGAATGTATTCAAGGAAAATCGGAAACGGAATCGGAATCGGAATCGGAAACGGAATCGGAATCGGAATCGGAAAACGGATTTGCAGTGTGCAGGGAGCCTTAAATAGTGTGAAAAGTTTTTCAAAAAAATGAATGATTTAATCTAAGCAACATGTTATCCTCAGTGTAGGTAAAACACTGACGGATGATGGACTGGGAGGCTAATCCATTTGTTAAGGGTGTTTTTTACTTGCACTTCACAAACACAACTCCTGCCTACCTAGTTTTTAAGTGGTGTAATCCACTGCTGTCAGGAGTTGCCGTTACAGTGATAACGGCTGATCTCCTCCTGTATTTGCTTCTTGTACTCACACACAGTTTAAGGACCCCCCACCCTGCAGGAATGGCTAAAGCAGATGCCGGCAACTATTGAGCGAGTACATCATGTATTTACATAGTTGCCCAGAAACCAGACTCCGGCATCTGTGCAGAATAGTTTGTATCTTCTGCAAGCAAGTCATCTGCTGTCAGCTGTAGTGAATTATTATTGAACTCTTAGTTCTCCTGGCAGCTAAAACAAGAAAAGGGGACTCACTCGCTTGCAGAAGATGCAAACTATTCTGCACAGATGCCGGAGTCTGGTTGCCGGGCAACTATGTAAACACATGACGTACTCACTGAATAGTTTTCGGCATCTGCCTTGGCCATTCTTGCAGGGGGGTCCTTCCTCAGTGTGTGAGTACAAGAAGGAAATGCATTCGCAAAAGAACCCCTTTAAGGTATTTTATCTAACTGCCATTTGGAATCAGAAAATAATGTTTCCCTTTTAACTTGAACCTGAAATGAAAGTGATATGGCTGCCATATTTATTTCCTTTTAACAATTTCCCCATATTGCGAAAATGCAATGTATTCTCACTGAATTTTTCCAAAATCGAAAATGCCATTTTTTAATGCGAAAATGACGTTGGCAAAAATTTGTGAGCAACACTGCCCAGATCAATCAAAATGGGAATCAAGCCCCACAAAAATATTTTGTCTGGAATTTTACAAACACTTTCTCCATGTCCATCGGAGTACCTCAAATATTGCCTGCTGAGCTGAATTGGGTAGATTCCCATTACTGCTTGAGATACAGAGTGCTGTCCTACTGGGCCCACCTGCAGAACAGAAGCCCTTACTCACCCCACTAAAAAGCCATGTTGCACAATGAAGGACAAGAGAAGCTATGTGGCATGAAAGGAGTGATTAATTCTATTCTCTCTCCAAACCCAGACCCATAGGTCCTAACAAGAGCCCAGATAAAACACACCGCAGCCAAGAGCAAAGAGGACCACATGGATAAATGGAGGAGTGAAATAAAACAAAAACTAACCATATTGTTCCTACAGAGAGGGTAAAATAGCCCCATGCTTGGGAAATCTCCAAATTTCTCAAGAGAGGCAAATCCTGAGTCTACAGATTGAGTGTTCACAACCTTGAAATCAAGTCTGGGAGGCACAGACAGACACACAAACCCAGGGAGAATAGACTATGCCAAAACTGTGAGCAAAAGATCCTTGAGAATGAGAATGACTTCCTGTTGCACTGTCCCAAACATACTGCAGCCAGGGAAACCTTCTTCAAGAGACTGTTGGAACTAATTCCAGACTTTTATACATTAGAGGATGATAGAACATTTTACTGGGAGAAGAGGAATCCACAGTGACAATCGCTGCACACTATGTCATAATGTCACAGCATGCCACGGACGGAGGAGCATAAACGAACTGTAAAACTAAAATAGCCGTATACGGAGGAACTGTTCTCATCTGGATGACTACTACTCCCAGTCAGGTAAACTGGCCAAGAGGTTTGTTGAGAAGGACTATGACCCGCTTATGATTTATCAGCAACGTGATCAGGTTGGAGAATTAGATAGAGCCCTCACATTTGAACCACGCTCTCATGGTAATACCAATATGGATTTTTCATTCCTTACGGGATATAGCTGACATCCCTGAATGCCCTGGGTTCATCTATAGGAGGGCAAAGAATCTAAAAGATGTTCTGGCCCTGAGCTGCGTTGACCCCCCTAAAATCTTGACAAATCCCTGGCAGACGGCAGGTTTCTATCCGTGCCGGGCCTGCAGGGCCTGTCACGAAGGCTACACTGTTAAAACCAATATGGTTCAGTCGTTCCACAATGATGCTACTTTCAAAATAAGAGACTTCATCACTTGCAACACGCCATATGCTGTTTACGTATTATGGTGTGCATGTGGTCTCCAATACATCTGGGGGACCACTAGAGCACTACATAAGAGATGGGGGGAACATATATATAAAATTGGGAAGGGGTTCCAACAGCATAGTGTCCCTAGACACTTCTCCACCCACCATGGCTCTTGTACTGTTGGTTTAAAAATGTGTGGGGTACAGAAGGTGCAAACTTACTGGAGGGGGAGTAACCGCACACGGGAAGTATCCAAATTGGAAACCCAATGGATCAACAAAATGGGGGTCCTGGAACCTGGAGGTTTAAATATTGATATTGATTTGAACTGTTTTATAAGTACTAATTAAATATATGGATGGGTATTGGGGGGTAGAGGTGATGGGAAGGGATATATTACCTGTTGTGTTCATTATCTGCTGTGTTTAACTGTATATTGCCTGTGTTTAGCGTTAACCCATTGGGATGGACTATGCTTTTGGCATGTACAAATTAATTTCTTTACATTGTACAATTGCATTGTACATCTGGGTATTTGCAATGGTACTGCCATCTTGTGGCCTTTGTTTTTATTGCAACCAATAATTCATTGGATGTGTATAACTATTGAATATATTTATATATGCAACTTATTTTAATTTTAATTTTGCTAATCTTATTGCTAATGTTACTAAAAAATTGTAACTTGTGGACGGGGCCACGGAGTGGGCTTTGCAACAGCCATTTGCGCGCGCATGTCAGCCTTTAAAAAACACACCGCTCTCATGGCTCCGTAGCCCCTGAGGTGTTGCCATAGCGACGAAACGCGTAGGGCGGAGCTACGGAGTGGCGCAATGTCTGATGTCACCAGACGCGGTGACTGGTCTGACGCGCCTAATTTTGCACTGAACAGCGGGGACCGCAGGTTTATGAGGTGGGGAGACGCCGGGTCGGCTGAGGCTCTAGCGCTACCAGCTGTTGCTGTCCCCACACTCCTGCGTAGCCGCCAGATTAACTCTGTACAGGCTGCGCCTGTTGTTTTTAAACTTTTTATCAATAAAACTGGGACGATTCCCTCTAGCACTTTTACGCTATGTGAGGCTTCTCATTTTGCATGGAGGTGGTAATAACCTAATTGGCCAAGTGAGGTGGAAGCGGAGAGTGCTGCAATCCAGCGGTTGCCAGAGAGGCTGAGGGGTGGCCTATACCCCTGAGGTGAAATCGGGCCCATTCAGGCCAGAAAGTCTGGTGAGTCTTTTCACGCTGGTGGGGGGGGGGATATGTCCCTATGATGTTTACTGATGTCAGCCTTCATTGAATATATTTAAAGACTACAGCAGAGACTTCATTTCTGAGCGCTTATCCACTTATATTTGCATTTTAAAATAGCCATGGCTGATTACCCATTGTACACCTATCCCCCCCCCCCATGTTCCACATCCCCCCCTGCTTTGACAATGTCTGTATGAATCCTGGTCCCGCCAATTAAAGTAAAGTATTTTTAATTGTATTTGATTTGAAGTAGTATGAGGGTGTATAATGGCAGTCCATCTATTGCATGTGCAATACCTTCTCTTCAGCCACTGTCAAGGGATGACTCCTTGGTCACTGCTAAGGAACACTAAGTCCGAATTTTAGCTTTACTAAAGATATCTCAGATGTACCTCCTACCAGGTTATTGTATATTATTTGTGGTACCCATATTTGGCTATGTAGTTATTGTCATGTAATATGTTTGTGCTGTATATGTTTTTTCATAAAAATCTTTTCCTGTAGCATATTTCTTTCCACTTTTCTACTCGTCTTAAATGTTCAGAGAGAAGAGCGCTGTTGTTTAAAAGTAAATTCAAAGAATAACAATTTGAATTTGATCTGAATTGATAGCTTTGTTTTTCAGTTTCAGAATACTTGCCCTTTACATTCTCTGTGAATGACTCGAACAAATAATTGCAATAATCAAGTAAGTAAACTGCCATGAATCAGAAAGAAAGCATATTGTGCTTTTTATGTATCACGTCCCTGAGTTAGTTCTTAGGATGAGAGGAATTTTGCCTCCATATCTTGTGCGTGATTATGGAATAAAGAAACAGAACTTACAAGGTTTATTCAGTTTTTTTTGTGGATCTTAAAATGAAAAGACTATTAAAACAAGCTGTATACAATGTATCCTGGTTAAAATTCACTCCACAATGTATATTCTAAGGCCTTCCTGTTTTTGTCTACTGTTTGGAGTAGGTCCTGTCTGTGTGAGAATATGCACAGACTTCCTGTCTATCCTGAAGAACTAGCCGTTTCATTGTTGTTATACAGAAAAGCACAGCAGACAGCCAATCTAAGTAGTAGAAAAGTATAAGAGAACCTTGGGGTACACGGTTTTCAATGGATTTAACTTTTATTACACAAAATAAAATACTGTTGCTAAGACTTGGCTCTCTGAACTCATAAAAGCATAAAAAAACAGCAGTTAAAGTGACCACACTGTGTAATAAGTGTTCAAAGTGTACAGCGCAAACACAAAACAGGAAGTGCAAAACGGTCCACTGAAAGTAGCATTTTTACATTTATTCACATACTAAAATAATGTTTAGCTAGCCATACACTATTAGTTTGGACAAATAATCAATAACTTTGTGATATCATCTGTTTGCACTGGTGTTTTTATAATGATTAATTTGACCTGTTTTCTGGTGATGGTTTCAATTATGAGTCACATGGTGGAACTTAGAGGCCCAGTTATATTGAACTGTGGTTGTATAGTTCTTAGCCCTAGGTATTAGCGTTTTATTTTATCTGGCCATCGGATACATGCCCTTTCTATATTTTGGTCTTTCTTCTGCAGATCTACAGTCACAGAATTTCATACACATCAATATGTTTAGGGTGCACAATAAATATTGTGTTTTAACTTCACAGTAATGTGCAATGTCCTAGGAAACCTTCATACATATGTATTGACAATGACAATTGATAGTCATGCATAAGTTATGGACAGGTTGATATATTATACTCTTTTTGTATTTTCAACAATTCTTATCTTCTATTAGTGAATGGCCACCATTAAAGCACAACTGGTGTAAGAGGGGTATGGAGGCTGATATATGTATTTTCTTTTTAAACAATGCAAATTAAGTGGCTGTCCTGCTGATCCTCTTTCTCTAATACATTTAGCCATAGACCCCAAACAAGGATGCAAGTTTGATATTTGACTCAATGTGGGCCTATTTGTAATTAAGTTTTTCTCCTTAGTTTTCTCCTAGGTGATATATGCACAACTTACCAATACAATATATTTTAAACCACCAGAAAGCAAGAGAATAGTCAAAATAGTTTTGATAAAACTTGTTTGCCTACTTTTTGATACTTTTTAAAATGCAAAATGTTGAAAAGTTAGAGAGAAGATAAAACATCTCCAAAGAGAAAACTCAGGAGAAAAAGCTTCTTGCATGTGGGCCCTTATTTCTTTCACTGCAGGTGTCATTTAAACTTGTTAAACAAGGAGCCCGATTAAATACAATGAGACAAAAGACTTGCTGCATGCAAGTCTTTCATCATCTCAGCATCGCACACAAGTTAAAGTGATGTTCAATGGTTCCAGTTTCGCTCCTAATGCCTGTGTCTCAAACAGAATGTTAAACAAATTGCCTTGAGATATACTGTACAGGAGAGCTTTAAAGAGTAACTGTCAGGCTGCAAAAACTAATTTAAACCTCTATTCTCCTGTGTTAAACAGTTTAGAAGGAAGCCAAAAAGACAATACTGAAGTTAAAAATCTCTCTTACTGTGATGTGTGCTGCACAGCAAGGCTGTTATTCCCAAGCTCTGTAAGGAGGCCAGCAGGACGCATAACAGATACTGCAAAGCATTCTGGGGCTGCTTCTCCCCAGTGCACTACCTTGGGTCATCCGCTTTATTTCCCTATCACGCCCTGAGCCTACAGGCTCATGTTACAGCAGCTTCTAACAGCAGCAGCCTAAACTCAAAGCACTGAAAAATCACAGGGCACATGTTCCGTTAGAGTATACTGCATGAGAAATAATATGCTTACTCCCACAAGCATTTTTAATCTTCTTTTCCCAAATGTCAGCTGGCCCAGGAATAGCTGAATGGATGGCGTGGCCCTCTGAACAATACCAGCCCACAGGGTTCGCAACCTTCATTGGGAAGACTCTGCAAGAAGAGGGCAGAAATCTTTCCCCCCTTCTTGTAAATCACTATGTGACCTTTTATGATGCCCATTAATGATACAGTTTACCAAACAATCTCATGTCCAATCCTATTGTTGTAATCAATCAGTAATAATTGTTTGGCCCACCAATGGAGGGGAAAATGATAAACACTCTGATCACACTAAAAGAATCATTCCAAAATTCAGATCGATGGAGCAATCAATCAATGGTCGTTCGTTGTTGATCTGTACCATTAACAGTTTCTTATCCGATCTATCATATGGTTGCTTGTTCAGGAGATTGTTTTGTTAATGGGAGCCTTTTAGTGAACCTGAGGTGAAAATAAACTGATTAGATAAACAATTGTATTCATCCTCCGACTCGTAAAAATATTTTTTTTTAGATATCCCATGGTTTTATTTTATATTTAAACATTTTCAAAGTAGATTGAATGTTTTATTGTCTATGCTCAATGACAGTATTAAGCTCCTTAGCGGTAACCACTAGCTACACTCGGGATGGAAAACCACAGCTCAGAGTGTTAACCCCGAGCTACACTCGTCTTAGCCTCCAGGAAGTCCACACAGAGCATTGCGTGCAGTGGGCGTTCTCACTCACCTCCCGGCAATCCAGATGCTGGTGGCCATTCCTCTTCCTGTCCACGCTCTGCATTCTCCTCATAAGATCGCCGACTTACTGCCGGCAATCTCATTATAGGTTTACAGTGCCACCCGGAGGCGGAGGGAGAACTGCAGCGCTGGATCCCACGGAGGTGAGTGAGTGCAGGGGCTGCTCCAGGCTCTCGTGGTGTGATTTTTTTCTTGCTTTTAGGGTCTAAAAGCACATGAAAAAAAATTGTACCACTATTAGACCCTAAAATCAGGAAGGATCATGCCGCCAGGGAGGTAAAGTGTCCAGAGTTAAAATACATGAACTAATGACCTTTTTCAATCTCCCCTGCCCTCAGAAGTTGTATTCTGACAGGAAAACTTTTATGGCTGTAATTTGCTTATCAGTGATGTTTACTTTATTCCCGACAAGGTACTGACAAGACAGAAGTTATCACTTCCATGCTTAAAAATTAAGGCAGCAAAATAAAACAAGTAAGGGCTCTTTCACAGTGCAACGTTAAAGTCGCACGTTAAACCAACACAAAATGTAGAATAACTCACAGCAATGAAAAATCAATGGCCTGTTCACAGTGCACAGTTGGTGTCTAACGCAGCACGTTAAATGAAAGTGCTGCATGCAGTGCGTTATACACGTTTTTAGCTGCGTTGGACTGTTTGCACATGCTCAGTAAGAGTTGCCGACATACTCTTCATTACCTGTATTTTCTACTGTATATGCTGTATGCTTTGGTAACGCTGCAGTGTGACTTTTTGGCCGTGTTGCGTTGTTAGTTTGCGGTGCGACTTTAACATCGCATCAAAACGCAACATCCTAATGTGAAAGTAGCCTAAAACAACCTGGTTATTGATATATAATGCACTGTACATACACATGCTTATCTCATCATGTTACATGACGCCTTGGATACATTTAATCCACCCATCTGTGTGGTGTTCAACTGAGTATGCAACTGTAAAATCACATGATTTTAAAATTCAATAGCAGTTTTTGTTAGTGAGATTTTGTAATTGAATCGGGCCCAAAAAATGTTTTTGTTTTTGTTTTTTTTAGCTTGCTGGCAATGGTAATGTCACAACATTCTGTTGTTATGTAGATATACGGACTTAAAGATAAGCAGTTGTAGCACTAGACAAAAGTCATATATTGCATAAACATTTATCCCTCGTTTACACTGTCTGGAGTAATACAGTAAGGGCCTGTACACACTGAAAAACGCAAGCAAAATCGCAAGCACATGCGTTTTTAAAGTGCCTGTAGTTTTAAAAACGCATGCGCTTTTGCCTGCGTTTTTTGTGCGTTTGCGTTTTTCTTGTAATTGCTGATTGGCTAAAGAATCCTTTGTTTTTTTTCTAGTTTACATTTCAACAGGAATCAGGAGATTGCAGAGTCTTCTGGGATACTGACTTCTGAAAAACGCAGGCAAAAACGCAAGCGCATGCGTTTTTCATGTGCTGCGCTTAAAAAAGCGCAGCAGGCACTGCGTTTGCGTTTTTCTAAAAACGCATCGCACCAGTGTGTACAAGTCATCATGATTTTCATTCTTTTTCAAAAGACCTTGCGATTTTAAAAACGCATGCGTTTTTAAAAACGCAACGCAAGCGCAGCAGTGTGTACAGGCCCTAAGACGTTAAGAAAAACTGTTTCGGAAATGAGCTGTAGACAAATTTGTTTCTGTCAATATTTCAGTTTATCAATGATCATCACATTTGTTGTATCTTAAGAATTAAAGAGAGTTTTGCCACTGGTAAGTAAGTGAAGGGAAAATATGCAGTAATACAAATTTAGCCTTTGCCCTTAATTGATTATGTAGGAAAAAAAACACGGATGCTTACCTTAAGCTAAGTGAAGCAAACTGTGTCTATGGGTCATTGCAGTTATTGACCTTTCTGCTTATTGTGACAAATCCAAATATCTTTGCCTCTTTCGATTTACCAGCATTTTCTGACAATGTTTGACACTAGCTGTCACTAGCTGACACTGTGACATGTGGGCAAACCTGCAGTACATTAGAGCTGCAAAGATCATTGTCTGGAGGCCACACTTCCCTTCTGACACCAGCATTGTACTGTATAAATGGATAGAGCCAAATTCAACTATTAATACACATCAACAAAAAAGAGAAACAAGACATGATGCACATTCTCAGGAAAAATCACACACAATGCACAAAAACAGTACATTTGTCATCAATTCTTCCAGTGCTAACCACGGGGGGCATACTTAAGTAATTAGCACAACTTGCATTACATGGATATCGTGGGCAGCTGTGGTAATGCATGCTAAATCACATAGGCAGCATGTTCTTATTGCAATACGTGTGTTAACGTGAGTTGCAATAACTGCATAATGCACACCACTCCCCTGCCATTAGTACCATGGGACTTGCCATTTGCTGCCTGAGCATGGCAAATTTACAGAAGGTTGCATCAGGTCCATTGTCAGTATGCTCACTTTGGGAATGACACACAAAGGGCCTGATTCACAAAGCGGTGCAAACTTTTTCGTGGACTTTTGCGCGCGCAAAGTGCCGCGATTCGCGCGATCGTGGACTTTTGCGCGCGCAATTTGCTGCGATTTGCGCGAATCGCGGCAAATTGCGCGCGCAAAAGTCCGTGATCGCGCGAATCGCGGCACTTTGCACGCGCAAAAGTCCGCGAAAAAGTTTGCACCGCTTTGTGAATCAGGCCCAAAGGGCTTGATTCACAAAAGGGTGATAACTGCTATCATGACAGTTATCACGTGATCTGTCATGCGCAAAGGTTTGCGGGTGTTTTGCGTGATATACGAAGGTTTGCACGTGATCACATGCGTGTAACGTGCACGTGATTGCGTGCAAACCTTCATTTACACTCAAACTTAATCCTTTATGCGCTCAAACCTGCCGTGATAGCAGTTATCAAGCTTTTGTGAATCAAGCCCAAAATGTGGAATTAGGATTGAAAGTTTCCAAAAACAAAACTAAATGAGAGAACTTAAACACTCTCACTAGGTCTACAAAAGTATCTGGCTCTATGCAATGTAGACAAGAAAAACCCCAGTGAACGTGAAACATAACCACTTTTACTGAAGCAGACAGCAGGACTAGACACTGTACACAATGGGCTCGATTCACAAAGCGGTGCTAACCTAGTTAGCATGCCTAAAGGCTTTGGGCGTGCTAACTAGGGTGCTAAGTAGTCAGCACGCACAAAGCTTCAATAAATTGCACCGTTCGCGTGCTAAATATGTGCGAACGGTGCGACGTTTCGCACGCACCGCGCAAATCTTTGCGCACGCAAAATTTGCGCACATAACTTTGCATGCAATGCTTTAGGCGTGCTAAGGGGCTTTTCACAGGCATGCTAACAGTTAGCACCATTTTGTGAATCAAGCCCAATGAGCAGGGCCGACACTACCATAGAGGCAAAGGGGGCCAGTGCCCCAGGCCCCCCAAGTTCTGCTGTGCTCCCCAATGCCCCTGCAATTTTTTGTCAACATGTTAGGTCAAACAGCAAAAAGCCAGGCCCTGCTTGAAATCACCATGATTTTATTCAAAATGTTAGCAACACTTTAATACCAAAAACATGTTTAAAAACATTGCTGTCAGTCTCCAATTAATAATACAACCACAGCCGGCTGGGCCCTCACATGCACACAGGTAACAGCAGGGTAAAGAAATCCAGGTCAGCACACCTTTTCAAGATATGAATTTTCTCAATTTATTGCTTCATAAGCACGTGAAAACTGACAATTGTTTCGGGGCCACGGCGGGTCCCCTTCTTCAGATAGTGCAAACAAACAATTCACCAACCAGTGCACATAAAATATATACTCTGTAAGGTGGGAAGCCACCCATGCCAATCAGAGACCAACCCCTCCCCTTCATCCCTCTCGTCACATGTAAACATTGTACAGTATCAATCATCATACACTGGATCCTTATGTAACCTGTCTGCATATCAGGGGCATGGCATCTGTCTCTCTCATTGCAGCCAGCCATGCATAATCTACCTGTCTACAATTGCCCACGAGGGCAGTGTCAACTCACCCTAGTGTGCCACTCAATGTCAATGGGGGCGGAAATCCGTCTTTATTCAAATTCAATAGGCTGCTACTTCGCGCCACGGCCATTCCAGCCGTAACCGAGCGCTCTCCATGCCCATTGTCATGGTAACGGCATCACTTCCGCCACCCAGACTCAGCCGTCGCGTCACTTCCGCCTAACGGTGGATACCTCCCACACCATGTTACCATGGTAACCGCTACCACGCTGTGCACCTGCAGACGTCACATTGGACGTTATGGTGGAACGCTCAGGCCAATCCCACAGCGCAAACGCGTCACACTGTGGGTGTTGGCCTGGGGTCCACCGGCCAATCCTGGCTCTCAATCCGCACATGTAGTGGGCTCACTGCACGGCTGCCTAGGCAACCATAAACAGTGGATACCCACACACAGCCACAGCTAGGACGCAGTACAGGGGAGGAAAACACATACCAGAATAGTGCGATGCGCGCGCTATGCGTATAGATGACACATAGGTGATGACACCAACCTCGTTACAGGACAATGCAATATAAAATGGCACATATTTCTGTAGCTCCCTACAAAACCATATGCGTAAAAGCAGGATCAGGCCCAATGGTAGGTGGAGATGATGAGAGGAGAGTACAAAGAGGGAAACGGGGGGGATGGGGAGGGGGGGGGGGGGAAAGGGGGAAAAGGGAAAAGACAAGGGAAAAGACAATAATCTGGTGATGCACTATGACAGGGTCGACATCCTATGCTTAAACTGGACCATTGCCTGCCAGTGAAGCAAATCAAGGCAGCTTCACTGAGTAGTAGCGAGCTTGTCTGAATCAAAAATCAGAGTTTGTCCACCATAGGGTGCTTGCACTTTCTCCTGGATGCTTCAATAACAGTGTATTAATGAGAGCAGCACATACCGTGGGTTGCAAAAGTATTCGGCCCCCTTGACGTTTTCCACATTTTGTCATATTACTGCCACAAACATGAATCAATTTTATTGGAATTCCACATAAAAGACCAATACAAAGTGGTGTACACATGAGAAGTGGAACGAAACTCATACATGATTCCAAACATTTTTTTTTTACAAATAAATAACTGCAAAGTGGTGTGTGCATAATTATTCGGCCCCCTTTGATCTGAGTGCAGTCAGTTGCCTATAGGCATTGCCTGATAAGTGCTAATGACTAAATAGAGTGCACCTGTGTGTAATCTAATGTCAGTACAAATACAGCTGCTCTGTGACGGCCTCAGAGGTTGTCTAAGAGAATATTGGGAGCAACAAAACCATGAAGTCCAAAGAACACACCAGACAGGTCAGGGATCAAGTTATTGAGAAATGTAAAGCAGGCTTAGGCTACAAAAAAGATTTCCAATGCCTTGAACATCCCACAGAGCACTGTTCAAGCGATTATTCAGAATGGAAGGAGTATGGCACAACTGTAAACCTACTAAGACAAGGCCATCCACCTAAACTCACAGTCCGAACAAGGAGAGCGCTGATCAGAAATGCAGTTAAGAGGCCCATGGTGACTCTGGACAAGCTGCAGAGATCTACAGCTCAGGTGGGAGACTCTGTCCATAGGACAACTATTAGTCATGCACTGTACAAAGTTGGCCTTTATGGAAGAGTGACAAGAAGAAAGGCATTGTTAACAGAAAGCATAAGAAGTCCCGTTTGCAGTTTGCCACAAGCCATGTGGGGGACACATCAACCATGTGGAAGAAGGTGCTCTGGTCAGATGAGACTAAAATGGAACTTTTTGGCCAAAATGCAAAACGCTATGTGTGGCAGAAAACTAACACTGCACATCACTCTGAACACACCATCCCCACTGTCAAATATGGTGGTGGCAGCATTATGCTCGGGGGGGGGGGGGGGGGGGGGGTCGTGCATCTCTGCAGCAGGGACAGGGAAGCTGGTCAGAGGTGATGGGAAGATGGATAGAGCCAAATACAGTGCAAACTTGGAAGAAAACCTCTTGTAGACTGCAATAGACTTGAAACTGGGGTGGAGGTTCACCTTCCAGCAGGACAATGGCCCTAAACATAAAGCCAGGGCAACAATGGAATGCTTTAAAACAAAACATATCTATGTGTTAGAATGGCCCAGTCAAAGTCCAGATCTAAATCCAATCGAGAATATGTGGCAAGATCTGAAAACTGCTGTTCACAAACTCTGTCCATCTAATCTGACTGAGCTGGAGCTGTTTTGCAAAGAAGAATGGGCAAGGATTTCAGTCTCTAGATGTGCAAAGCTGGTAGAGACATACCCTAAAAGACTGGCAGCTGTAATTGCAGCAAAAGGTGGTTCTACAAAGTATTGACTCAGGGGGCCGAATTATTATGCACACCCCACTTTGCAGTTATTTATTGGTAAAAAATGTTTGGAATAATGTATGATTTTTGTTCCACTTCTCACGTGTACACCACTTTGTATTGGTCTTTCACGTGGAATTCCAATAAAATTGATGCATGTTTGTGGCAGTAATGTGACAAAATGTGGAAAACTTCAAGGGGGCCAAATACTTTTGCAACCCACTATAAGTTCTCAACTTTCACAGCCACTGACACAAAGTTCCAACAAAGAGAGTGTTTAGAGCTTGCTCCTATATGCATAGATAGCAGTTTATATGAAAGCAGCACACAGTTCCTTCCCAAAAGTAGGGAAAGTGTCAGCTCACTGCCTCATTAAGGTTCTCACCACTCCGATGTACTGTATAGTGGAGGCAGGTGCATCAAAAGCACAGGGTCCATAGGCGTGCTGCCAGGTCCATGCAGCTTCTTATGCTGCCAGTACAGGTGCACACATTTCACAGTCAAACGCTGAATGGCAGCCACATCACCCCTCACATCAGGCCATATCTACGGTAGCCGGCCAGCATCAGGCGCCTAATCGGGCTAGTCAGGGATAATGTGGACCGTAGCTGTGGTGGGGGTGTGCACCATCCATCCTCTCCATCTTCATCCCCACTGGCTGCCTCTTCTCCATGACCCATTGCAGGTTATTATGCAATAATGTGCAGGGTCCCTGAGAAGAGGCGGTCCAGCAAGGATGAAGATGCATGGCCTGGAACAGTGATATGCTGACAAAAACAGTGCAGGGGCCCCAGGGAGTGTTGGAAAGTTGATGTCGGCTCAAGGGCCTTGCAGTGTGACTATGCTTAACGAGTGGGGATGGGATCAGGAGGGCTACCAGGTTAATTATGCCCCAGGGTCCCATTGTGGCTTTAAACATCCCTGACAATGAGCTTGCACATGTACCAGCTGATAGTACTCTTCACCCACATAGACTGCCTAACCTTTGCTGAGAGTAGCTGCAGCTGTTACTTGGGGGCGGAGGGAGGGGGGGGGCTTGGGCATGTGATAGTTGGTGTCAACTGTTTTTTGTGCAAATAGGAACAGGACAGAGGCCCATCCCGGGGGTACGAATTCAAGTATCTATGGATACATAAAAGGATTATTAAAGGAACGCATTTCTCGAAGGTATAGCGACCTCGCTTCATCAGTTAATACCAAACCAAGTCATGGAGAAGGGATCTCTTTGAGCTGCAACTAAAATAGCTCAAATACATACATTGTGTACTGGTGATTTTAGTCTGCTACACAATGGGTGCTGAAAAATGGCGCACACTCGCAACTTGTGCATGCACACACTCCACCCGTGTGCACACGCACATTTACCACACGCACACTGTAAATCACACAGAGCCGGGACAAGGTCCTCCAGCACCCAAGGCTGAGACACCAAAGTGCGCCCCTCCATTCCTGCCACCCCAGCCATCACACACTGATTGCTATTAGACTAAGAGGTGCCACAGGGCCCACAACCTCCCCAACACCTTAATATCTAGTTATCTGGTTTGCAGTCACTGCTATGTATGCCCTTTTCTTATTTATTTCTGCTTCAAACACAATTAGGAATGACAGCTGAATGAATTCTGCGCCCCCTCCTACACTGTGCCCTGAGGCTGGAGCCTCTCCAGCCTATGCCTCGGCCCGGCCCTGAAATCACACCTGACCCCCCCCTCCCCTTCATGCACACCACGGCGTGGCCCTGTTCAGTATGGTAGTACATACTCATGCCTGGATGCAGAGACAGGGCATTTTATTAAGTAATATATATGTGTGTGTATGTATATATTAAAAAATGTTTTATTTCTATCTCTACAAGTGAAATACCGTATGCTTTATAATACAGCTGGGATGGGAACCTGTCTTCCATGTTCCTCATTAATTATTTAATGCAGGAAGGAGTAAAAAGATAAAAATACAGTATATTCTAGTTGTAGCAAAACGAGAGGTAGATTAATGGAACATGCAGCCTTATGAGTACATATGCATGCTTCATACATTTTGCATATGTTTTGCTTTGTCCCTAAGCTTTAGCTGGGCTACCAGAAACTGCCACAAGTTCTTTCAGAAAATAATAAGGCCTACATTATTAATCCAAGATAGTGTGTACCAAGTATTCCCTATCTATCAGGATCACATTGAAGTGAGTGCAAAGTAAAGCCTTCACCTGTGCAGTAGCACAGAGCTGTGTAAGATCGGCTTCAGGCTACTGCCCAGGTGTGAATCCTAATGGCGCTTGCTCAGTGCAGTTGCGTAAGTTCTTAGGTTTTTTTTAATGACTTCAGATTTGCTCTAAGTCAACAATTGCCTTCTGTCTCACTTGTAAATAATAATAAAAAAAGGCAGGGAAGAGTAGGAAATAGAGGAAAGTATGAACTCTCAAAGTGCAGTGCTGCTAGGACAGTCCAAAAATGAGCCACAATGAGTTCTTACAGTGTTAGTAGGATTATAGAACCGGAGTAATGGTGTGTACACACTTGAAAGATAAATGAAAGATATCAGACCAATTTTACCCCCTTCCATGTAGTATGAGAGCCATACTCTACACAGTCTATTCTATTGAGCTGAACTCCCCATCAGACAGAAATCTTTGCAAGATGCTGCACACAAAGATGCTGTACACATTCAAAAGATCAGTATCTGCAAAAGATCTGTTCCTGCAAAAGATTCGTCCCTGCAAAATGCATTCATAGTCTATGATATCTGCAGATCATCATACACACCTTGTTTAACTACTTGATGCATGCCGTGCAGTATATTCACAGCACTGCAAAATTGACAGGATGCACCAGGGCCGTGAATACAAGTCTGAAGCGGCATGCAGCCGACTCTCACTCCCGTTTGCCCGCGTGTGCGCACCGCCGTTACCGCCGCTTAGAGGGGAAGTTAATGAATGGGATGCCGGCATTCATTATATCTTCATGTTGTTACACTGCTACACATTACTTCCGATTCATGTGCTTACGTAGGTGAATTGGAAATAATGACTGAGGACATCTTGTGGCCAAATAGTATATTACACCAAAATCCATTTTTGTTTAATAAAAATCCCCACACTGACTTTCATAATTAACTGTTTCCCTCCCACACTCTCCCATAGTATCCAAACTTATATATATATATATATATATATATATATATATATATATATATATATATATATATATAGGATCTTCTCAAAAAAATAGCATATTGTGATAAAGTTTATTATTTTCTGTAATGTACTGATAAACATTAGACTTTCATATATTTTAGATTCATATACACACAACTGAAGTAGTTCAAGGCCTTTTATTGTTTTAATATTGATGATTTTGGCATACAGCTCATGAAAACCCAAATTTCCTATCTCAATAAATTAGCATATTTCATCCGACCAATAAAAGAAAAGTGTTCATAAAAACAAAAAAAAGTCAGCTTTCAAATAATTATGTTCAGTTATGCACTCAATACTTGGTCAGGAATCATTTTGCAGAAATTACTGCTTCAATGCGGCGTGGCATGGAGGCAATCCGCCTGTGGCACTGCTCAGGTGTTATGGAGGCCCAGGAAGCTTTGATAGCGGCCTTAAGCTCATCCAGAGTGTTGGGTCTTGTGTCTCTCAACTTTCTCTTCACAATATCCCACAGATTCTCTATGGGGTTCAGGTCAGGAGAGTTGGCAGGCCAATCGAGCACAGTAATACCATGGTCAGTAAACCATTTACCAGTGGTTTTGGCACTGTGAGCAGGTGCCAGGTCGTGCTGAAAAATGAAATCTTCATCTCCATAAAGCTTTTCAGCAGATGGAAGCATGAACCCACGTTTAAACCAGAAACAGCGGCAGAAGCGCCTGACCTGGGCTACAGAGAAGCAGCACTGGACTGTTGCTCAGTGGTCCAAAGTACTTTTTTCAGATGAAAGCAACTTTTACATGTCAATCGGAAATCAAGGTGCTAGAGTCTGGAGGAAGACTGGGGAGAGGGAAATGCCAAAATGCCTGAAGTCCAGTGTCAAGTACCCACAGTCAGTGATGGTCTGGAGTTAGTGTTGGGCGAACAGTGTTCGCCACTGTTCGGGTTCTGCAGAACATCACCCTGTTCGGGTGATGTTCGAGTTCGGCCGAACACCTGGTGGTGTTCGGCCAAACTGTTCGGGGTTCGCCCGAACTGCGGAATGACTAGCCGAACAGGGCCGAACAGGGCCCCTGTTCGGCTGAACAGGGCCCTGTTCGGCCGAATACTGCCCCCCTATGGGGTCGCAGGCATAAGGGGGGAGCATGCCCCGATCGCGGGGGGGGTCGGAAATTCCCCCCACCCCCTCCGCTAGCGCTCCCCCCTCTGCCCGCTTCCCCATACAAAAGTTTCAGGAAGTAAAACAGTACCGGTGGTACTAGTGGGTGGCTGGCAGTGGGCGGCACTGTGAAGTGAGTGACTGAGGAGGAGGAGTCCGGAGAGTGACGCGTTGAGGGAGGCCGGGCAGCAGGCGGTTCAGCAGTAGTACCGTAGTGGCCGAGATGTTCGGCATGTTCGGGCCGAACCCCGAACTTTCCGAACATCCAGCTTTTGGGGGCCCTATGGGGTCGCAGGCATAAGGGGGGAGCTGAACCGCCCGCTGCCCGCCCTCCCTCAACGCGTCACTCTCCGGACTCCTCCTCCTCAGTCACTCACTTCACAGTGCCGCCCACTGCCAGCCACCCACTAGTACCACCGGTACTGTTTTACTTCCTGAAACTTTTGTATGGGGAAGCGGGCAGAGGGGGGAGCGCTAGCGGAGGGGGTGGGGGAAATTTCCGCCCCCCCCCGCGGTCGGGGCATGCTCCTCCCTTATGCCTGCGACCCCATAGGGCCCCCAAAAGCGGGATGTTCGGGGAGTTCGGGGTTCGGCCCGAACATGCCGAACATCGCGGCCATGTTCGGCGAACTTTCCCGAACCCGAACATTCAGGTGTTCGCCCAACACTATCTGGAGTGCCATGTCAGCTGCTGGTGTTGGTCCACTGTGTTTTATCAAGGGCAGGGTCAATGCAGCTAGCTATCAGGAGATTTTGGAGCACTTCATGCTTCCATCTGCTGAAAAGCTTTATGGAGATGAAGATTTCATTTTTCAGCACGACCTGGCACCTGCTCACAGTGCCAAAACCACTGGTAAATGGTTTACTGACCATGGTATTACTGTGCTCAATTGGCCTGCCAACTCTCCTGACCTGAACTCCATAGAGAATCTGTGGGATATTGTGAAGAGAAAGTTGAGAGACGCAAGACCCAACACTCTGGATGAGCCTAAGGCCGCTATCGAAGCATCCTGGGCCTCCATAACACCTGAGCAGTGCCACAGGCTGATTGCCTCCATGCCACGCCGCACTGAAGCAGTCATTTCTGCAAAAGGATTCCCGACCAAGTATTGAGTGCATAACTGAACATAATTATTTGAAGGACTTTTTTTTGTTTTAAAAACACTTTTCTTTTATTGGTCGGATGAAATATGCTAATTTTTTGAGATAGGAATTTTGGGTTTTCATGAGCTGTATGCCAAAATCATCAATATTAAAACAATAAAAGGCTTGAACTACTTCAGTTGTGTGTATTTGAATCTAAAATATATGAAAGTCTAATGTTTATCAGTACAGAAAATAATGTACTTTATCACAATATGCTAATTTTTTGAGAAGATCCTGTATATATATATATATATATATATATATATATATATATATATATATATATATATATATATATATATATATATATAAAAACGTAGTTACCTTAGGGACTGAACTTTTTAAAAATGTATGTCAAGGCTGTATATTACTATTAATTTTTAATTTATGGGCTTGTAATTAGTGATGGACGCAAAACTGAAAAAATGCACCTTTATTTCCAAATAAAATATTGGCGCTATACATTATACTAGGGAAATGTTTTAAACATTGTAATAACCAGGACAAACAGGCAAATAAAATGTGCTGCTTTTATCCCCAGTAGAATGTTTTATTTTAACACTATAATGGCCAAAAAATGAAAAATAATGCATTTTTTCAATTTTTTTCTTATTATTCCTGTTAAAGTGAACCTCCAGACTAAAAATCGACTCAGTAGCACTGAAAAGGCCTGGTGTTTCTTTAACAGTTTCACAGTATTACAACTTTGTTTCTCTTATACAAGCCTCATTTTTAGCTGCACAAAAGAAAACTGCCCGGGCAGTTTTCCCCTGATGCTGTGCAAAGCATGATGAGATTTCTGATGCTGTTCTCGTTCTGCTGTTTTGGTGCAATTTTTTTTTTTTTTTACATTTTGAATTTGACATTTGAAGCCTAGCGCATGCAGCTGGAAAGGGTTATCAGGACACAGGACAGTTAGAACTGTCTTATGCTCCCTGTCGCCTCCTTTCAACCAAAAAGATGGCTGCCCCCATGACAAAGATGGCAGCCCCCATGAATCACAAACATTTGCCTGTTCTTTTAAAACAGGGTGGGTAAGAGATTATATTACCAATCTATTCTAATTAACATAACTAATGTAATTTAATGACAGTATGTTTGTTTAGGCTGAAGTTCCCCTTTAAAATGCATTTAGGATAAAAGAATTCTTGGCATACTGTACCTCCCAAAGAATGCCTAATTGGTGGCGAGAAAAACAAGATATAGATCATTATGCTGTGATTAGTAGTAATTAAGTTATTGGTGAAAGAAAGGGAGGAGCGCTGACAGGTGAAAATTGCTCTGGTCCACAAGGGGGAAAAACCCTCAGTCATCAAGTGGTTAACAGACTTCTTCTGCATATCTGACAATCATCTGCAGATCTGAAAATCCATCCTGGTGGATCTGATCTGCAGATGATCTGCAGATGATTGTCTGTTAAACAAGGTGTGTATGAGGATCTGCAGATATCATAGACTATGAATGCATTTTGCAGGAATGGATCTTTTGCAGGAACAGATCTTTTGCAGATCGTGATCTGTTGTATGTGTAAAGCATCTTTGTGCACATCATCTTGCAAAGATTTTTATCTGATGGGGAGTGCAGCTCCATAGAATAGACTGTGTAGGTATGGCTCTCATACTACATGGAAGGGGGTAAAATTGGTCTGATATCTTTCATTTATCTTTTAAGTGTGTATGTAGCATTAGTTGTTAATTGATGAATTTGCATCTCTTCCAAGCTGCATAAAATGCCCCTTCCAATGCATAAAAGGATTTTCACCATTATTCTTTATTGCATTTGTATAAGTCTGCCAAAACCTTTTTTTATTGCATTTTGGCTGCTGTGCAAGCTCTACAGACAGCAGTACACAAAGCCAAATTTGAATGGGATTCAACTGCATCTCCTCAATGAACCAGAACATTGGGATTAAAATAGCTCAACAACTGAATTTATGGAGATTTCACAAACACTAGTAGGGAAGACTTTTTAGGTGCAGGTAGTGAAGAGGTAGAGACCCACACCAACAGTCTAGAGAGCAGCAACAGAGGAGGAGTCAGAGGATGGTAGCCAGGTCTCAGTGAGAACTAAAATGTTAAGAAATGTAGGCAGGAAAAGACTGAGGAAGTTAGTTTATTAAAGACAGATCTGGTATTCCAAAGATGACAGTAGAGAGAGGAAGAATGAGAGAAGAAGAATGCTTGTACTTTACATGGAGTGGGACATCACAGGGAGACACATCAAAACATTAACCTCTTGAGGACTGCAGGGCTAAACCCCCCTAGTGACCAGGCCATTTTTAGTCAAAAAGGCCACTGCAGCTTTAAGGCCAAGCTGCAGGGCCGCACAACATAGCACACAAGTGATTCCCAGCCCCCTTTTTCTCCCCACCAACAGAGCTCTCTGTTGGCGGGGTCTGATGGCTCCCCCCATGTTTATTTTTTTATCAATATTTATGTTTGTGGTTTTTTTAAAAAAAAACACTGTTCCTTTAAACCGCCTCCCACCAGCCAGCCAATCATGGCGATCAGCTCTCATAGGCTTCACCCTATGAGAGCCAATCGCTCTCTTGTCCCCCAGGGGGACAGCCGTGTCACACGGCTGTCCCCAGTGCAGCACTGCTGCTGATCGCAGCGCTGCACAGAGTAAATAGACGGCGATCACGCCGTCTAACAGTCTCCCAAACGAGACTGAAGGCGCCCCCCAAGCAGGAGATGCGCTCGCAGCCTGCGTGCGATCTCCTGCAAAACAGAGCCCAAGGACTTTATGTCAATTGGCGTTAGGAGGTCCTGGGGCTGCCGCCGCGACCATGCCCATTGGCTTGACACGGTCGGCAAGAGGTTAAACAGGAAGTTTACAAGGATATGAATTTTCATGATTAACTGAATTTTTTGACAGAAGTGTATCTTTTCATGCACAATTGATTTCAATTCACGTACAAAAAAAATCAACGATTTTTTTTTAATCCATAAATTTAAAAGACTATTCTGCACCCGAGAAAAACATATGACAAAGATTTATACTTATCTTGGGCTCCCTCTAGACCCTTGTAGTTTTTCATCTCCTCATTGTCCATCCGGTCCCTGCCGTTCTCCCGCAGTCTGCCCCAGTAAAGTCCCCAGTCAATTTGGAACTACTGTGCAAGTACAGTCCTGGCCGCATGCACCCCCTGGATCATGCTCCCATGGTTTGGAGAATTCTGCACATGCGTAGTTTGCAACTGCACTTGCACAGAACACGGCTGCTCATGTGCAGTATCCCGCAACCCAGCTAGATCACAGAATCCACAGTGGGAGAATGGACGGGACCAGACCAGAATGAAGGGAGCTAATGAAGGGGGCAGGCTTGTCATATTTTTATCTCAGGTTTATTTAAAAAATGTTACCCTTAAGAGCTATGCTGCAACAATTAACTCTTAGCACAATATATTTCATTTCCCACAGACATTTCATATTGTAAACAGGTACAATTTATGATGCAGCTCAAGATATTTAAAGATGAAGCCGTTTGCTAGTAGCTGAATCAATGCAAATGCATTTACACATTTACACATGTAGGTTTTTATTAACTAGGCAACCAAACATGTTTTCTTTCTTGGAATTATTTTTGCATGCTTATGGTTTTTGTTTGTTCTCAGTTTTTCACTACAAACCCTTTTAATAACACTCATCTCAGCCAAAAGATGGCAGCATCCTTCTATTAATCAACAAGCAAAAATATTACACATCAAAAATGGCAATTAATAGCAAATTGTGTTCATAATTGGTAGTTTAAATGGAAAACGTGATGTTTCCAAACAAAACACATTTCTTCTTCACATTTGGCAGGAATGTAAACACATTAATGTGTAATATTTAACATTTAAATGTGAACACAGCTTCATAAATATCCTTCATGTATAAATCCACTGTTACACTATTAATACATTTTGAGATTTGCTAAGGGACACAAAAAAATAATGAAAAAATACCAATCAATCGTATTAAATATGTGTTGTGTTTAAAAAAATACACTAGTGGGGCTTTAATTTATCCATTTATGAATGCAATCAAATTTTTTCAGATCATCCATATTAAGCAGTGCAGCATAATTCCCCATTATTAATTATTTTAATTCAAACACAGACAGTCCAGAAGAGTCTGCAATATTAATTACATCTCTAAAGGAAAGATTGGTTTGTTTAGATATGGCGATTATTAGAGTTTGACAGTTATGATGCTCATGAGATAAATAGATTTTCAAACATTCATTACACCCATAGCTAGAGGAAATAGTTTATTTCTATTTTTGAATGTGCAGTAAAGCAATGCATTTAGCAAATGATCAAGATCTGTACCATCATTTCCTTCCCCTATAATAAATTAAAGCATTGGTATTTTCTTAACTAGTATGTTATGTAGAGCTACAAAGGGCATTTGTAAAGAAACAGGGGCTTTTTTTTGCTGACTGAAAATGCTTATAGACTATTGGGACATTTTTGTTCGATTTTTGTCGGTTCTAGAATATTTGGAGAAAATTGGTGATCTTGGAGGCTAGGTTCACAGTGGAAAGTTGTGGAGCTGCATTATAAAATTGTACAACGCAGCTTACCGCACTGTAATAAAAGTCTATGGGACGTTTACAGTGCAACGTTAGCATTGCATGGTAACGTGTTATGTTATGGTTGGTAACACACTGCTGCAGATGTTACCAGGTACAGGAAAGCATACTTTTAATTGCCTGTATGCTTTACTGTACCTACTGTATGCAATTGCAACGCAACATTAATGTGCGTTACCACTTTTTTTGTGTTGCGTTGTAATGCTGCGTTTTGACTTGAACGTCACATCACAACGCAACGTCCCACTGTGAACCTGGCCTGTATTTGTGATCATTTATCTACTATTCGGTGGTAAATGTTTGCAACCTCTGAATTAAGTAAGGATGAGTGAAATCATTGTTGGTGTGCTTGCAAGATTTTTGTCAAGCTTCTGACTCTTCTGCAACATTTTGGCAAATCAGCTTTGCGAACTTGCAGTGATGTCAATGGCTCTAAGCAGGTAAATTGCAAAGCCCTCATTCTTGCTATCTTAAAAAAATTGCTAAGTATATTAAGGAGAATTGCGCAAAAGGTGGATCAGTGCAACACCAGGCCGCCTCCGAATGGCCTCCATCAGAGATGCGCTGAGCCCCTGCAGGAACTACAAACGCACCTTGAACCCAAACAGAAGCACTGCATATACACCAAAAGCATGGCTGTTAAGTGGGAGCAGCTGACTAAAAACGAATTACATTAGTACATAGCAAGGAAATGAGCAGCGCTACTTAAAAACAGACTAGTGCCTACCTGCAAAAGAGTGCAAGCCCCACTTGTGGGGTCGAATACACACCGAGCATACACATGACCTGTCTACCACTAGAGGAGGATGTTGGTTTCCATTAACAGCTTGCATGCAACCTATTAAGTACTCGTCCCTCCCACTGCGAAGAAGTCAATCCTCCATGGGAGGGGCCTAACACTAACTAAATCCTAACCTATGTATATGCATAGCATGGATGCAGCTAATCAAATAAAATCGAAAATTGAAAATTGCGCAAAAGGTGGATCAGCGCAACACCAGGCCGCCTCCGAATGGCCTCCATCAGAGATGCGGTGAGCCCCCCCAGGAACTACAAACGCACCTTGAACCCAAACAGAAGCTCTGCATATACACCAAAAGCATGGCTGTTAAGTGGGAGCAGCTGACCAAAAACGAATTACATTAGTACATAGCATATTAAGGAGAATAGTGGGGCTAAGTCAAAAAAAAGCAACAAGACCTTGTCATTGTATTTTTTTAAGTTATTTTAGGAAAAATATTTTTAAATGGCCAGAAGTCCTTGCCATTGACTGCAATGCCATTCACAAAAATAAGAAATTTGGTCTAAAATGGCTGTCAATATTAAATTAATATAGAAGGAAAAAATAAAAAAAGGAAACATTTTTGCATTAATTGCTAAAATACTTCAAATCCAGTGTTTCATGAGCAGTGCCAAAATAAAACCATTTTACAGGACCAATATCTAATGTGTATATGTTGCAGTTTGGAATCGGCGCACAGGCATCACATCAGTATTTAATAACAGTTTTTCAATAACACTTTATGCAGTCAGGGTGCTTGTGATACAGCCCCCCCCCCCCTTCAGTTAAGGACTCCCCAAATCCATGGACCACAATGAGCCTGAATGTGCATGTATGGTGTATGGCCACCCCCAACTGCCACCTACAGTGCCATCTCCTACAGATGTTCTCACCTTCAATATAATAAAAATACCACTCTCATAGTATAAAAATATCTCAGGTTTATTCAGTCAAAAAAAATCTATAAACAGTCAGTTGGCATAAACTGTTGTACCAGTTTGTTGTTGTTCAGTCACTATTTAGTCATGTCCGACTTTTTGCGACCCTGTGGACAGTGCTGCTCGGATACCACTTTTCACTATCTGGATCTAATTTGGATCCGGATACACAGATATCCGATCCGGGTCGGATATCCGAGTTTAAAATTTTCCAATCCGGATCCGAATCAGATATCCGACCTCAGTATCCGGCTGGATTCGGATATCTGGATAGAAAACCGGAAGTGACCTGAAAATGGCTTCAAATGCTTCCAAAAGTCTCTTCAAATGGCCAAAAGGTCTCTCTCTCTCTCACTCTCTCTCTCTCTCTTTATCTGTCTCTCTCTTTCAGATGGGAAATCCGAGTTTGCTTGGATAGTCTATTCAGATTTAAAAAAATATCCGAATTGCTATTCAAAGTTCGGAGAGTGGAAAAAGTTCGGATTATCTGGGTAGTTCGGATATCCGAAAACTTGCTGAGCACCACTGCCCGTGGACCACGGCACACCAGACCCCTCTATCTTCTACTGCCTCTTGAAGCTTTTCCAAGTTCGTGTTTGTTGCTTTTATGATACTATAAAACCATCTCATTTTCTGCCGTCCCCTCCTAATTTTGCCCTCAATCTTTCCCAGCATCATGATCTTCTACAATGAGTCCTTCCTTCTCATTGTGTGTCCAAAGTATTTCAGCTTCATCTTCAGTATTGCTCCTTCCAATGAACATTCAGGGTTAATTTATATAAGGTGTGACGTATGCGCAGTCACCAACCAATTCCTGTTCCCTTTGCTGCAGTTTACCATAAAGCCTCAGACCCTGAGGGAATCCTGAAGACAGTCAGAACTGCAGGCAAAGTAACCTTTTGGATTGGTTGGTGAGTCCACACACGCTCCAATTTCGATTGTATATACAATCGATACAATCTGTGCTCTCATATAGAGGCCAGGTCGCTGCCACCAATCCGCAATAAAAGCGTGCGAATGCGCTAATTCTAACTCTAGCTAAATCCTGTAGGAAAAAGGGTTAATTCGACAACCTTTCTAGAGATAGCAAAACTAACAATATTTAATAGCAAAACAGTTATGGTAACATGTCTCTCTGAAGATGTGAATTCTTTTGGCGGAGATTTGTTTCAGAACAGCACTTAGACGAACGATTTTTAAATCGTTTATTTAAAGAAATAATGCAAAACAAAATATAGCAATAGAAACAATTTGATACAGAAATAATAAGAGTTCAATATGAAAATAATAGCTGATTACAGTCTGAGCAGTTGGTCAAGTTACCGTGTCCTTTGTGATATGAAGTCCAACAGAAATATGTAAAATCCAGTTATGGAAAGTTCTGTGGAATCGATAAGTCTTGTAATAATGCCAATTCCTTTGATGGTATCGGAAGGCTGGACAAAAGACTCTCTCTCCAGGCTGAGTGTCAGTCAGTTTTAGCTCTTTCTCTGCCAGAGGGTGTGGCTGGTAACAAGAAAGGTTTCCACCCCTAACAATCTGACCTCAGGCTGCTGAAGTCCGCCCCTATTGTCTGAGGGACAGAATTGGCAGTTCCTCCAAGTATGCCATAATTCAGCGGATATCTGACATATCATATAAAACCCAACATTTTACATTCCGTCAGCATGCGCTGAACCAATCAATATCAAACTCGCTTGGAGTGCCACCTTCCCTGCCTATGTAATAGATATCTCAGGCTGTGAGATGACTAGGTGGTCGGTTAACGTCTCAGAAGGTGTGCTGTGCTAGTCACATGGCGTACTGTGAGTTGTGGACTGCTGGGCCCAAACGGTACCGCAATATCCATCGAATTATGGACTACTATGAAATGAGATATCAAAAGCTCCTTAAGCCAGGGACATGTCTCTGGGTGTTCTCAGGACAGGCAGGAATGTCACCTAATGATTTTATGATGCGTTCCTGTATCCTGCTTCTTATCAGCAATTCCTTGTAGTAGATCTGTGAGCTATGTGAATGCTCTGGTTTCTTGGGTTTTATTGGGGATCGTCAGGAAGTGTAAATAAGCACTCACATTCCCCCATTGCAGGGCTGGTGAGCTGGAAGAACACTCATTTTTCTAAAAGCAGGCTAAGGCATTTAAAGGGGTACTCCAGAACCGATTTTGTGCGCAATTACATGCGCTTGCCGCAATGGCGTTCGCGGAATCGTGACACCTCCCCCCGAACTCGTTGCGGTGGGGCTAGGCATTCCCACAATGCCTTGTACTGAGCAACTTACTCCTTTGGTGTTGTAGGGTTCACCACAGCGAGAAAGGCCATCTGCGTTTTGGTGGCGACTCCCAGCCTTATGCTGGATGGTGAAATCGTACTGCTGTAGCGCCAGGCTCCAACGTAGGAGTTTCCCGTTGCTACCCGCAGTGATGACCGTAAAGGACCGTCCATAAAGGTACGATTGTAACTTCTGGAGGGCCCACACAATTGCCAGGCACTCTTTCTCAGTTGTAGCGTACGCTATTTCCCTGGGAAGTAACTTTCGGCTCAGGTAGACGACAGGGTGTTCGTTTCCGGTTGCATCCACCTGGCTGAGAACGGCCCCTAGACCAAAGTCAGAGGCATCGGTCTGCACTATAAACCGACGGCTAAAGTCTGGGGCTTGAAGGATGGGAGTGCTAGCCAGCGCCTCCTTCAAGGCCCGAAAGGCCTCTTCGCAGTGTGGGGTCCACTGGACAGTTTGGGGTTGTTTTTTACCCGTTGCGTCAGTCAGGGGTTTGGCCAGGGTACTATAGTTGGGAACAAACTTCCTATAGTATCCTGCCGTCCCCAGGAACGCCTGCACCTGTTTCTTGGTGACAGGTCTCGGCCATGACAGGATGGCGTCGATCTTTCCTGTCTCAGGCCTCAGTTGCTGACTTCCTACTCGGTGTCCAAGGTACTGTACCTCGGTCATGCCAATTTGACATTTGCTGGGTTTTACAGTCAGATTGGCAGTGGACAGTTTCTCTAATACTTGCGCTAGGTGGTCAAGGTGGTCCTCCCAGGTTGGGCTGAATACGGCGATATCATCCAGATATGCAACCGCAAAACCGTGCATCCCTTCCAGCAGGTCATTCATAGCCCGCTGAAAGGTGGCTGGAGCATTCTTCATACCAAAAGGCATCACAGTAAATTCATAGAGGCCAAACGGTGTGATGAACGCCGATTTTTCTCGTGCGTCAGGCGCGAGGGGAATCTGCCAGTATCCACGGCTCAAATCCATGATTGTCAGGTAGCTGGCAGAGGCCAGCTGATCTAACAGTTCATCGATTCGAGGCATGGGATACGCATCGGTTGTGGTGATGTCATTCAGTCTCCTGTAGTCAACACAGAACCGCGTGGTCTTGTCCTTCTTGGGAACAAGGACGACCGGGGCAGCCCATGGACTCGAGGATTTCTGTATGACTCCTAACTGCAGCATCTCCTCAATCTCTTGCTTCATCTGTGCCTGCACCTCCGGAGAGGTCCGATAGGGGAATTGCCTTATGGGCGCGTGGGTCCCCGTATCTACCCTGTGGACTGCTAAAGAGGTTTGCCCAGGGGTTCCCGAGAATGTGTGCCTATAGGTTTTTAGCACTTTTCCCAGCTGGGTTTGCTGGGAGTGCAAAAGATGGGGGTTGACATGCAAGTCGTCGGCCACTTCTCGTATGCCCACTAGCAAGTCTGGCAGTGGATCGGCCTCTCCCTGTTCTAACTGACTGCACACCGCTAGCACATATTGGGTTCGGTCCTCATGGGCTTTTAGCATGTTCACATGGAACAGTTTCTGTCGCTTACCTCCCAAACTCACCAGGTAAGTGACTGGGGTTACTTTTTTCAGGATGGTGTACGGCCCTTCATATGCGGCCTGCAATTTGTTTTGCCGCACCGGAAGCAGTGCGTACACCATGTCGCCTTCTGCAAATGATCGGTCCCAGGCAGTACGGTCATACAGGGCCTTCTGCTTGGCCTGGGCCTTGGTCATGTTTTCAGTCACCATGGCAGCGAGTGACTCCATTTTGTCACGGAATTTAAGGACATAATCCACTACTGAGACTTCTGAGGGGTCACTTTTGCCCTCGCAGGCCTCACGAATTAATTTTAATGGCCCGCGGACATCTCTTCCATACAGGAGTTCAAAGGGCGAGAACCCTGTGGACTCCTGCAGCACTTCTCTGTAGGCAAATAGCAAATGAGGCAAGTAGCGCTCCCAGTCCTTACCTTGTGATTCAGCGAACGTTGTCAGCATTTGCTTTAACGTGCCATTGAATCGTTCACACAAACCGTTGGTCTGTGGGTGGTAGGGACTGGAGACCATATGTGTCATTTGTATTTTCTCACAGAGGGCTTCCATTAGCTTAGACAGAAAGCAGGAGCCTTGGTCAGAGATCATCTCTGCTGGGAAGCCCACACGCGTGAAGATTCCAATTAAGGCGTCTGCTACTGTCTCAGATCTAAGGGAAGACAGTGCCACTGCCTCTGGATAACGAGTGGCATAATCCACACACGTTAATATGTACCGCTTGCCAGACCTGCTTGCAATGGGCAGAGGGCCTATTATGTCCACTGCCACCCTCCGGAAGGGCTCGTCAATGATTGGCAGTGGGCACAAGGGAGCTTTTCGGGTACTCCCGGCCGTTTTTACCCTCTGGCATGTGGTACAAGATCGGCAGTAATTAGTCACATCTACTCGTATCTTAGGCCAGTAAAAGTGTTTCTGAACACGTGCTCGGGTTTTGTGTATGCCCAAGTGCCCCGCCAGTGGGATGTCATGTGCTGTCTTGAGCACATGCCCTCTGAACTCACTGGGTACCACTAACCATCTTGTGTTCTCACCTGTGTCACTCTGTACAGCTTCGCTGTACAGCCTGCCATTGTCCCAATACACTCTGAATTGAGCCCCCTCAGCTGGTGGCTTAGCGGCCTGGGCCCTAAGCTCTTCCAGGCTGGGGTCATCCTGCAAGGCCTGCAAGAATGCAGGACTGCAAGTCTCAGTTAGCTGACCAGTGGCATAGGAGGTCAGCTGAGGAGAAGTACTTTCCCTGTGGTCAGAGTTAGGCGCAGGGGCCTGCTCGGAGCTCAGGTCACTGGAAACACTGGGAGTGTTGGCCAGCACATTTACACATGCATTGTCATCACACAATATATCACCTTCCACATTATCACAGGCCTGTCGGTCAGAGTGATCAGAGTAGGCCGAGACCTCCTCTGGTGTCTCTGAGCTCAGGCTCTTAGCCCTATTACGGGTAATGGCTAGAACAGGTACAATACAATCCACATCACAGTTATCAGGGACACATGCATTTTCATCCGTGATGACAGGTGCAGAAACATGTAAATGACAATCAGTGGGTTGTAAGTTTACATCTAATACCTCCCGCCTAGCTGCGTTAGGTATGGTAGAAAAAACAGTTAAAGTGTCCCCGTTCCCCCGTTTCCCCAAAGGTTTGCACAGTACCTGGTTTGGTTCAGGGAGTCCGGCTTGGGCCTCCTGCATGTCCGCAGGGTACTCGTAACGGCACACGAGGGTGCCCAGATCCGTGCCAAGCACGGTTTCAACAGGAATATCATCCAAGACCCCAACAACCCGCTCTTGGCATCCCACTCCCCAGTCGATCGAAACTCGGGCCTGGGCAACATGGGTGCGAGTACCTCCGACTCCTGTCAGGGTGAGGTACTTTCCTGGGAGGATATCCTCCTCCTTAACAAGACTTGAGTGAACTAGGGTAATATCGGCTCCGGTATCACGGAATCCGATGACGGTCTGCCCGTTCACAACAACAGGCTGGTGATTGCTGGATCCCTGTTGCATTTGGGGACCACCGACGAGCAGCACATATAGCGAGGAACTGGTCATGGATCATCAGATCCGCAAGAGTTGCAAAAGTCTTTTTATCGAGTACTCGAACCCATTGATGGAAGGTGGTGCCCAGACGGCACTCTGTGTGAGAGTCTGCGGGTGCCTTCTGCAGGGCACGAAACTTTTTCCGGTAAACTTCAGGAGTTAACTGGAACTTAGCGATTATAGCCTCCTTGATAGCTTTATAATCACAGTCTTGATCGGTGGGCATCTCGGCATAGGCATCCAGCGCTTTACCAGTCAGCTGGGGTGTCAGATGGATGGCCCACTGTGCCTCTGGGATGCGAAACTGTCGGCACGCTTTCTCAAACGACCGCAGGTAGAGATCAATGTCCACCCCCTTTTCCATGACAGGAAATTTTGCTTTGGGGGTCACAGGCACAGGTGTACCCCCTGCAAGAAGAGGGCTAGGGGTGGAAGACTGCTCTGCCTGTCTCACCCGGGATAGTTCTAGTGCATGCTGATGCTGTCGCTCCTCTCTCTGGAGCTGGAACTGTCGCTCCTCTCTCTGGGACTGCTGTCGCTCCTCAGACTGGCGTCGCCTCTCTTCGAGAAGGAACTGCAGGTATGCCTGGTCGCCAGTGTCCCTCAGGCGCTGCAGTAGATGCTGTTCCACCGGATCAGGGACAGGGAAGTATTGTCCAGGGCTGTCGGTTCCTCTGTGAGGGTCATCTGCCGCATTTCTGGGTGCATCAAAGTCCCTGTGGGTACTTTCAGTTTCCTGAGCTGCGTCTGCAACATCAGCACTTTCCGGCTCTGGAGAATCCTGTCTCTCTGGACTGGATTGTGGCAAGGCATCCCTCACCTGGCCATCGGCTTCCATGAGGATGGTCCTCAGCGTAGCTTGGGGTTTTCCCCGAAAATCGATGCCCCGAGCCTGACAAAGGCTTTGTAGGTCGGGCAAGGACATGTTTTGGTAATTGACTTGCTCAGACATAGCCAAATAAAAACTGTAACAATCTGGTTCTATGCTATATCAAGATGCACCGTCTATGTGCTCAGAGCTTAAGCTCTGTAGAACAGTTACTTAAATAACAATGTTCTATTGTTCTGAAAATGATCTCCAAACAACTGCAAAAACGAACAGCAATTTGGGCTCCGCCCCACCGCTGCCTACCAATGTGACGTATGCGCAGTCACCCACCAATCCCTGTTCCCTTTGCTGCAGTTTACCATAAAGCCTCAGACCCTGAGGGAATCCTGAAGACAGTCAGAACTGCAGGCAAAGTAACCTTTTGGATTGGTTGGTGAGTCCACACACGCTCCAATTTCGATTGTATATACAATCGATACAATCTGTGCTCTCATATAGAGGCCAGGTCGCTGCCACCAATCCGCAATAAAAGCGTGCGAATGCGCTAATTCTAACTCTAGCTAAATCCTGTAGGAAAAAGGGTTAATTCGACAACCTTTCTAGAGATAGCAAAACTAACAATATTTAATAGCAAAACAGTTATGATAACATGTCTCTCTGAAGATGTGAATTCTTTTGGCGGAGATTTGTTTCAGAACAGCACTTAGACGAACGATTTTTAAATCGTTTATTTAAAGAAATAATGCAAAACAAAATATAGCAATAGAAACAATTTGATACAGAAATAATAAGAGTTCAATATGAAAATAATAGCTGATTACAGTCTAAGCAGTTGGTCAAGTTACCGTGTCCTTTGTGATATGAAGTCCAACAGAAATATGTAAAATCCAGTTATGGAAAGTTCTGTGGAATCGATAAGTCTTGTAATAATGCCAATTCCTTTGATGGTATCGGAAGGCTGGACAAAAGACTCTCTCTCCAGGCTGAGTGTCAGTCAGTTTTAGCTCTTTCTCTGCCAGAGGGTGTGGCTGGTAACAAGAAAGGTTTCCACCCCTAACAATCTGACCTCAGGCTGCTGAAGTCCGCCCCTATTGTCTGAGGGACAGAATTGGCAGTTCCTCCAAGTATGCCATAATTCAGCGGATATCTGACATATCATATAAAACCCAACATTTTACATTCCGTCAGCATGCGCTGAACCAATCAATATCAAACTCGCTTGGAGTGCCACCTTCCCTGCCTATGTAATAGATATCTCAGGCTGTGAGATGACTAGGTGGTCGGTTAACGTCTCAGAAGGTGTGCTGCGCTAGTCACATGGCGTACTGTGAGTTGTGGACTGCTGGGCCCAAACGGTACCGCAATATCCATCGAATTATGGACTACTATGAAATGAGATATCAAAAGCTCCTTAAGCCAGGGACATGTCTCTGGGTGTTCTCAGGACAGGCAGGAATGTCACCTAATGATTTTACGATGCGTTCCTGTATCCTGCTTCTTATCAGCAATTCCTTGTAGTAGATCTGTGAGCTATGTGAATGCTCTGGTTTCTTGGGTTTTATTGGGGATCGTCAGGAAGTGTAAATAAGCACTCACATTCCCCCATTGCAGGGCTGGTGAGCTGGAAGAACACTCATTTTTCTAAAAGCAGGCTAAGGCATTTAAAGGGGTACTCCAGAACCGATTTTGTGCGCAATTACATGCGCTTGCCGCAATGGCGTTCGCGGAATCGTGACATAAGGGTTGACTGATTTGATCTTCTTGCAGTCCAAAGGACTCTCAACAGTCTTCTCCAGCTCCACAATTCGAAGGTGTTGATTATTCGGGCAATCAGCCTTCCTTAGGGTCCAACTCTCACATTCATACATTACTACTGGAAAAATCATGGCTTTGACTATACAAACCTTTGTTGAAAAGGTGACACCTTTGCTTTTATTACACTGTCCAAGTTTATCATTGCTTTTCTTCTAAGGAGTAAGTGTCTTTAAATGTTTTGGCTGCATTCTTCATCTGCAGTGATCTTTGAGCCCAAGAACACAAAGTCTGAGGCCTGGAACCCTGTAGAAAGCGCTATTGCAATCGCTTGCGATTTGTGATAGGATTTTGCAAGTGATTTTGGGAGCGATTTCCCTGCTCCTGTACAATTCTTTAGAAAGGAAATGTTCCCAAAATTCTGCATGTCTTGTGATTGCAATTTCCTTAATTGCAATCGCTCTAGTGGAATCTGTAATTTACATTGGCTTTATTTTATACAGTACAGCCCTTTGTATTAAAGAGACTCTGAAGCGAGAATAAATCTTGCTTCAGAGCTCATAGTTAGCAGGGGCATGTGTGCACCTGCTAAACCGCCGCTATCCTGCGGCTAAACGAGGGTCCCTGACCCCCCAAATTCCCGTCCGTGCAGCGTGGGATTACTTCCTGTTTGAGGCAGGGCTAACCGCCGCAGCCCTGCCCCGTCTGTCAGCGCGTATCTCCGCCTCTCCCCCGCCCCTCTCAGTCTTCCTTCGCTGAGAGGGGCGGGGGAGAGGCGGTGATGCGCAGCAGATAGACGTGACTAGAGGCAGGGCTGCAGCCGTTAGCCCTGCCTCTAGGAGCAGCAAAATCTACGACCAATTTGGTCATTGATTTTGCGGGGGGGGGGGGGGGGGGGGTTGGGGGTGAAGGGACCCCCGTTTAGCCGCGGGATATCGGCGTTTTAGCAGGGGCACACATGCCCCTGCTAACTATGAGCTCTGAAGCGAGAATTATTCTCGCTTCAGTGACTCTTTAAGTATTTTTCTATAACTGTTGTGGATTGTGGAACAAATCCCTTGACTTTACATTAATTCTTATATGGAAACTCGCTTTGATATAAGAGTGTTTTGGATTACAAGCATATTTCTGGAACAAATTATGCTCACAAACCAAGGCTCTACTGTACTTTTTGTATACCACTCATACCACTTCATATATACTAAACTGCATGTTTATTGAACATCATGTTTTTATTTTGAACAGCCTTTGCTTATTTTTATATACTGATTAGAATTATACTGTAATATATAGTATGCGTTGTCTTATTACTTTTATTTCTTTAACAGTCTTTACATCTTATATACCATAAACAACATTTTAATGGTGGTGTAGCACTTAATACATTTTGTTGGTGCATGCTGTGTTGTGGAAAAGGGTTTCTCTCTTTTCACACCTCTCCCACAATTCTGTTTGCAGTTATGTTCTATTTACATTGATCATGCAAAGGCATGCCCAAGCAGGCAGACTTTATTTTGCTAGATGGCGCAGGGTAACTGCATGTAATGGAGTCTGATAACAAAATCGTTAAAGTGAACCTCCGGACTAAAAATCGACTCAGCAGCACTGAAAAGGCTTGGTGTTTCTTTAACAGTTTCACAGCATCAGAACTTTGTTTTTCTTACCAAAGCATCATTTTTAGCTGCACAGAAGAAAACTGCCCGGGCTTTTTTCCCCTGATGCTGTGCAAAGCATGATGGGATTTCTGATTTTGTTGTTCTCGTTCTGCTGTTTTGGTGCATTTTTTTTTTTTTTACATTTTGAATTTGACATTTAAAGCCTAGCGTGTGCAGCTGGGAGGGGTAATCAGGACACAGGACAATTGGAACTGCGTCTCCTGCTCCTTGTCACCTCCTTTTAACCAAAAAGATTGCTGCCCCCATGACAAAGATGGCAGCCCCCGTGAATCACAAACATTTGCCTGTTCTTTTAAAACAGGGTGGGTAAGAGATTATATCACCTATCTATTCTAATTAACATAACTAATGTAACTTGATGACAGTATGGTTTTTTTGGCTGAAGTTCCCCTTTAAAGGCTTCCGACTCTAACTTCTATGCATAAGATAATCCTATTGTGAGGTATCTCTGTTTGTAAGACAATAACAAAATAATCATTAGACATCGTGTAAGCAAAAAAAAATAGATATTTTTGCTCATAATTTTTTAAAATTGGGTACTTATTGCAACTATTTTTATGTGTGAACATCATTGTGAAAAGTCAAGCTGTCTAACAGTGCACCTTCTCCTGCCCCACCCCTTGGACTAGGATCTGGCTGGACTAGTGTCTACTATACATTCAGCTTGAAAAATAAATGAATATTATCCTACACAGACCATAAATAGGGTAGAGGGAGGTGAAAAGGGATGTGGTCAAATTAAATGCAAATCACTATTAACCCTTGCACTCAAAGCTTACAATTGCAGCAATGCATAAAACAGCAATACAAAATGGTAGAAAAAAAATAATGGAGGATCTCGCAATGTAAAATTGGACTGGATTGCAAAACTCAGAATTCCTTTGGAATTCCATGCTACATTTTGGAATTTCGTTGTACCCGGAGCTTGGCAATGTAGGTCTTTTGTGCATGCATGCCTGAGTTCTAAAACTCACATTAACACCCCAGTGCATGTCCTCACACCTATTGGTGGAAAGTCCTGGTCTTGAGTGTTGCTTGCGTATTTTCCACCAAAGTAATTTTAACATTAAAAATTACATTTTTCGAGAAAATAGCTTGCATTTTTGCAAAAATGTGAAAAACAATATTTTTACCGTGAAAGTACAGAGAAACATTTTTTTACAGCAAAAACAAAAAAATCAATAAATTTACTTTTTTTTTTTTACTATCAAAATTAGCGGAAAGCGCAAAAAATAATAAAACTTATGCTTGATGGCATTTTCACTCAAAAATTTAATCACACATAATTTTGAAGAACATTAATATTAAAAAAGAATATTGGCATTTTCAATCACCCCTGATGACATGCTCATAAAGGTGCATGCCCCATCAGGCAAATGCGCATGCCCTAGGGCAAGGGATTAGTGCATAAACCAGGGCATAAGCATGCAAGTATACCAGATTTTTTAAAGTTTAAGCAAGGATTCATATCCATATAATAGTCCATTTTAGCCAAATTAATGTAAAATTAAAATGGTATATTTTCAACCAAGAAACATGTAATATTAAGCAGAGTAAATAATATTCCACCTCAATATACATATACAACAATTTATAAAACAAATAAAAGTGAGAAATAGTCAATAGTCATGTGGATAGAAACACAGACATGGGTTTTATAATCATGAACAGGTCCTGATGTGTTTTGTGACTCATAGGATCTGCTTCATCAGAGCTTTTATAACATGTAATGTCCTTGCTGTGATCATATCAAAAACATGGGTTATTATATGATCTGCAAGAATACAAGCCACACAGCCCATTTAGTAGTAGTTAGTCCTTTGACTATGACTCCTCAGTTTCTGGTACTTCTGACTCTGGTACTCTGACTTCTTGAGTCTGACTCATCTGTAGAGATTATCAGTGATATGCAAATTAGTTCAAGTTGGTGAAGAATTATGCAAAAGTACGCAGCTTGAAAATTGGTCTATTTTGCAAGCGATTTTGGGATTTCTGCATGAACTAATTTGCATCTCATTGACCATTGCTACTCCTCTGTATTTAAAGGACACATAAAGAGATGGGCCAGACTGTTCTGCCGGCAAATAGTTCACAGCGAACAAGGATAATTAATGCTTAACGCAAATTTTCTGTAGTAAAATTTGCGTTTGCATTTTGCCATTTTTTTTTTAAACAAAGACAACGCTTTATTGATAATGTCAGATATTGTACAGGATAAAGGGAAACGAAGTACAAAAGTGTAAAATTGCATCAAGTGCGTGTACAGCAATAAGGAAATACTTGACAACAGAGCAAGTCAGGAACAGAGGTACAAATTGTATATGCATAAACAGTACAGACATTTCAAAAAGGGTACATCTAGTGAATGTGGAACTATCACATCTCATTGAGTGGGTGGCATACGACAGATTGAATATAGCGTAGATAATCATATAGATCTAAGATACAGTTAAGCGTATATTCTATCATTAGGCCAGGTTTCGCAGGGAAATTTAAAGGGGGAGGTTTACTGAGCAGGGAGGAGGGGAGGTACATTAAGATACTTTCCATTTATCCCAGACTAGGTGAAACTTTTTCAAAGAACCTCTGTGTACATATATTAATTTTTTATAGGGGATGGAGTTATTGACCCTTCTCTTCCAATTGGATATGGTTGGCAGTGAAGGGGACAGCCATTTACTGGCTATTTCTTGCCTAGCCATGAAGAGAGTTTCAGATAGGAGGGTTTTGGAGGGGGGATCTAAGTCTTCATCCTGTATCACGCCTAGTAGGCATAGAATGGGGTCCAGTGGAACGGGGCTCCCCATTTTATCGTGTATGAATTTGGTGACTTGAGTCCAGAAAGCAGTCAGGGGGGGGGGGCACTCCCATATCAAATGCATGAAGGAGGGGGAGGCAATTAAGCATCTAGGACATGTATCTGACTGAGCGGGGTTGTATTTAGAGATTGTAGTTGGGGTAAGGTATACTTGATGTAATATATATAGTTGAGTGATGCGCTCACGTATGCAAGGAGTAGATTTCTTAACCATAAAAAGAGCGTCATCCCAGTCGTCATCCTGAATCTCGACGCCCGCTACCTCCCACTTGTCCCTGAACTTCATCGTGCGCTCCAAGGCCTTGTTATTGGTCATTACTTTATATAGGCTCCCTATCAGATGTGGAGTAGGGCCATTGGCTATCATATCTATAATGGGCAGGTTATATATCTTGAGAGGTAGATGCTTGAATTGACACATGAAGGCGTGTTTCAATTGTAGATATCTAAACTGTTGGCTGAAGGGTAATTTGAACTTAGCTGCCAAAACAGTGAAGATAAGTATTTGCCCTTGCGCAAGAATATGTCCCAGGAAGACAATACCATGTGAGCTCCAAAAGTTATGGTCAGGGATGGTGTTAAATTCAGGTAGTGCGGGGTTACTCCAGAGGGGCGTATGGTATTCGTGTCCATCAGTAGAGAATTCCTTCCGAACACATTTCCACACACCTACAAACTGTCTCAGAATGGAGTTTTCTTGTCTTTTGGGCGGGAGGTGTGTGGAGAGAACCTCTAGCACCAAGCATTCCCTGTGGGGGTCTGGGCCATACCCTAGAGTTTACGGGTTCACTGCATGTGGGACTACAAACCAGGCTGCCAGGTGCTGCAATTGTGAGGCCAAGTAGTACATATGAAAGGAGGGAAAGGCAATACCTCCAAGGTTATTTGAATTTTGTAGCAATGAGTGTTTTAATTTGGCTCTGCCATTGCCCCAGATGAAGGCCAGTAGAATAGACCTGAGGCGCTTAAAGAATTTTTGGGGGATATATATGGGAGATTGATGAAAGAGATATAGCAGTTTAGGTAGCAATACCATTTTAATTAGACTCGTGCGGCCTATCACAGAAAGAGGGAGTTTGGCCCAGGATTTACAACGAGTCTGCACATAGGGAATTAGATTGTATATTTCATCGGTGAGGTATTGCTTGGGGGACGTGAAGATGTGCACTCCAAGATATTTAAAGGATTGCACCACTTGCAAAGGTATTACTGAAGTGGAGGAGGGGTCCCCAGGGTCATCTAACAGGAGTACCACTGACTTAGAACGGTTGACACACAGCCCAGAATAGTAACTTGCTTCATCTATCACATCCAGGGCACAAGAGAGGGAAGGCCCACTGTCCGCCAGATATAGAATTGTATCGTCGGCGTACATACTTATTTTGTCTTCTGAGTGGGGGGTTTTTAGGCCCACCACTCCGGGGTGAGTTCTGAGTCTGTGCGCCAAGGGCTCCGCTACCAGGGCGTATAGTAAGGGGGAAAGTGGACATCCCTGCCGTGTTCCTCTTTCCAGGGGGAAAGTGTCTGATATACAAGAATTTGTGCAGACTCGTGCCAGGGGGTTGGTGTAGAGTAGTTGGACCCATTTACAGAATGTTTCTCCAAACCCAAACCTGGCAAGGACCGCAGACACGAAGGGCCACTCCACAGAGTCAAAGGCCTTAGCCATGTCTAACGAGGCAATGGCCCTTTTACCTGCATTGCTGTGTTGACATTGCATATTGAAGAAAAGACGGCGTATGTTTATTGCTGTGTTTTTGCCTGGCATGAACCCAGTTTGGTCTGTATGCACTAAAGAAAGTATAACTGAGTTAAGCCGTATGGCAAGAACTTTGGCAAGAACCTTGACATCAGTCGTGAGGAGCGAAATAGGTCTGTAAGATTCACAGAATTGTGGGTCCTTGCCAGGTTTGGGCAAAACAACTATAAGGGCCTCCCTCATTGAACGTGGAAGTTCCATGGTGTCTAATGACTGTTGAAATACTTCTAATAGTGTGGGAGCTATTTCATCTGTATACTTTTTGTAAATTTCGGAGGGGATACCATCTAAACCGGATGCTTTTTTGTTGGGAAAGCTTGCTATGGCACAGTCTATTTCTTCTAGTGTGAGGGGGCCTTCTAAGAATGTACGTTGTGTCTCAGTGAGTCTTGGTAAATTAAGTTCAGAAAGGTATGCTTCAGCGTCTGATTGTGATGCTAAGGTTTTACTGGAGTATAGATCCGAGTAGTAGTCATAGAAGACTTTATTGATTTTACAGGGAGAGGATACGATGCTGCCCGTCGAGTCTGCTATAAAGGGGATAATTGGAGGGGATGTGTGTGGTTTAGCTAAGTGGGCTAGCAGTGCGCCGGCTTTTTCCCCCATTTCATATCGCATCTGTTTGTTGAAGAATAGTTTACTAAGGGTCATTTCTTTTAGTAGTTCACAGTGCTCAGGGATTTGTCCATTATTCTTTGGGATTTGTCCATTATTCTTTTAGTTTCAGGGTTTGGGTGGGCAGTGTATTGGTTTGTAGCTTGTGTTACTTGGGTGGCCAGTGTTTGCAGCTAGTTTTGGGTGGCAGATTTATGTGAGGCAACCGCTTGTATTAAAGCACCTCTGAGGTAGGCTTTAAAAGTATCCCATAGAAGTTTTCTATTCTCCTCATCTCTATGGATAAAGAAGAATTCCTCGATGTGCTTGGGAAGTTTGTCAGCTTTCATAAGTTCCAACCAGAATGGATTAAATTTCCAGTAAGTGAAGGGGGGTTTAAGGCCCCAGTCTAGGAAGACTGTAAGGGGGGAGTGGTCAGAAAGCAACCTCGGTAAAATCTGAGCATCCTCATCATAGGGGCAAGGCAGGCAGAGCCAAATATGTAGTCCAATCGCGATTTTGTATTGTGGCCATAGACTTTAATGGCAGGCGAGAAGCCGCCAACTTTAGTGGTTAACCTCCCTGGCGGTAATTCCTAGTGTAGCTCAGGCTAGCCGCCGGGAGCTCAATGCAGAGTATAGCACAGCAGGCGCTTTTACTCACCTGCCAGAGGATCCAGATGTCAGTAGCCGTTCTCCTTCCTGTCCTCTGAGGCTCTGATTCACTCTGGTGAGATCACCGTCATTGATCTCACTACAGAGTTACAGCGCCACCCGGAGGAAGGAGGTAAAATAGCAGCACTGGAGCCCAGGGAGATGAGTGAGAGCAGGGGCTGCTGCAGAGACTCTGGCAGCATGATTTTGTTCCCTGATTTTAGGGTCTGAAAGAATTTAAAAAGACCCTAAAAATCAGGAAATAATCAAACCCCCAGGCAAGTTAATAGCAAAGCCCCCTTACGTGCTAGAAACACCAAATTTGCAGGGTATGTGGAGGGGAACAGTGGGTACAAGAGGAAAAAAGCACCCTGATCTCAGGGTGCTATGGGTGCTCCAGGGTGATGGTGGGTGAGCGAGCATTATAGATGTGCTAGGCGGGGAGCATAGCATGAAGTCGCGCCGGAGGGAGACAGAGCTGCTTTAGCTATATCTATATAGCTAAAGCACAAAAGCATCTTTAAATTTTGGCTCCAAGGCTCCCCATTGTCTGTTATTAGACCAATGAGGAGTCTTGGAGCCAAACTTTAAAGATGCTTATGTGCTCTAGCTATACAGTGTATAGCTAAAGCCAGCAGGAGCAGCAGTGTGTGGCAGCGGGTGTGCCTCTTTTATCTTCAATCAAGCTTGCAACATAAAGGTGGCGTGGGAACATTTTTTAAAGGTACAGGTAAGTATTTATGGTTAATTAAGATTAATAAAAGACGTTTTTCATTGTTGTGTTCTTATTCCATTTGACTCTTTGTAGAAATGGGTAAGGGGTACTTTGGACCCCATACTCATTTTTACTGGGAGGGGGCGGGCATCTGGGGGTTCCCTTCCACACACCCTGAAAATGTGGTGTTTCTAGAATGTAAGAGGGCTTTGCTATTAACCACTAAAGCCAGCGGCCATTTGTCTGCCATTTAAGTGTATGGAACCCGCTGCGAATAGCAGATTTGAAAATTTTTGCAGAAATTAGTGTTCGAAATTCACAAACCCCAAATTTGATATTGGCCCATCAATACTGAGGGCTTTGCATTGCTGAAACAGCTGAACTTCACACTAGTAACAATAACAACAATGACATTTCTATAGTGCTTTTCTCCCATAGAACTCAAAGCACTTAGGCTATCTCAGATTCAGCAGTTGGTAGTCGGATGAAGTATTCATACAACAAAAATTATATTTCTGCAAATGCCAAACTGAACAGGTGGGTTTTCAGTCTGGATTTAAACACTTCCAGAAATGGAGCTGTCCTGATATGCTGAGGTAAGGAGTTTCATAATGTAGAAGCAGCATGACAGAAGGCTCTGGGACCAAAAGTTTCCAGGTGGACTCTGGGTATGACTAGATTATTTGAACCTGTGGATCTGAGATTGCAGGGATTGCTATGCAGCTGTAACATTTCTTTCATGTATCCAGGGCTCAGATTATGAAGTGATTTAAATGTCAGTAGGTTGATCTTGAATAGGACCCTCCATTTTATAGGTAGCCTGTGAAGGGAGTGCAGGACTGGCGTTATGTGGCAGTGACAGGTTTGGTTGGTTAACAGTCTGGCAGCAGTATTCAGTATCAACTGTAGGCGGTACAAGTCCTTTTTTTGGAAGGCCGGTGTAGAGAGCATTACAGTAGTCCAGTCGGGATGTAATGAAGGCATGGACTAAGGTTGGCAGATTTTCTGGAGGGATGATGTGCTTAATTTTTGCAATGTTCTTCAGGTGAAAGTAGGATGATTTCACTACAGCAGAGATGTGAGTTCTGAAGTTTAAATCCCCATCAATTTATGCTTAGAGCTGTGTATATCCGTGCTTCCTATTCCCAGTGGTAAAGACTGCAAGTTAAGTTGTTGTAGTAGTAACACACCTATGCACTGGGCTTTAATTTTACAGCAGAAAAGATCTTCATTGTGACATTTTTTTTGTAATATCCATATGTCAAAAAAGTTCATGTGACCATGAGCAGGGGAAATTTGTGCGTATTAAAAAGATGTACTCAACAGCAGGGATGGTCATAGTCAGCCAACTTCGCTACGCTGGAAATACGCGTAGTTTTACGCAATTACGCTTTGCCAAACTACGGCTTTGAAACCAAATATTCGCTTCGTATGCATTTTTTAGATTACGCGTTAAAATACGCAATTACGCATTGTGCGAAGAGTAATGTATGCAGATACTTATACCCGCATGCATGCAGAAATTTGTACGCATTAATTCCTTTTTAACCGCTTATATCGGGAACTCTTCTATGCGTACATTCCCCTTTCCAATGCGTACATTTTTAAGCATGCAATCGCACGCGGAAAATTAGGCGCAAGTAATGCATTCGTAGTTCACTACGCAATACAGATGTCAACTACGCATAGTAGGTGTAAGCTACGCGTAGCTGTGCTTCGCTACATGTAAATTCATAAACGTAGTTCTGAAACTTCACCTGCGAACTACAATGCGTAAATTCGCACTGGCATAGTTTCTGCTCATCCCTGCTCAACAGCATGTCAATAAAATGTGATCATATTGAGGGGGCAGACACTATCATTCACTTTGCTTTAGGTTAGGTTAACATACCACCCACTAAGCCCAAATGCGACGGTAACAATGACACCAAGGAGGTGGCCTTACACATGTCAATATTTCTGGTCAATTTTTATGGCTTCACTCAAAGTTGTCAGCCAATATATCCAAATAAGCAATCAAACATGTTTTTGAACAGTTTTTCAATCAAAAGCGTGATCAGAAGTAGTGATGGGCGAACACCTGGATGTTCGGGTTCGGGAAAGTTCGCCGAACATGGCCGAGATGTTCGGCATGTTCGGGCCGAACCCCGAACTTTCCGAACATCCAGCTTTTGGGGGCCCTATGGGGTCGCAGGCATAAGGGGGGAGCTGAACCGCCCGCTGCCCGGCCTCCCTCAACGCGTCACTCTCCGGACTCCTCCTCCTCATTCAGTCACTGCATAGTGCCGCCCACTGCCAGCCACCCACACTACCACCGGACACAGCAGGTACTTCTTGAAACTTTGTTATGGGGAAGCGGGCAGAGGGGGGAGCGCTAGCGGAGGGGGTGGGGGGAATTTCCGACCCCCCCCGCGATCGGGGCATGCTCCCCCCTTATGCCTGCGACCCCATAGGGGGGCCGTATTCGGCCGAACAGGGCCCTGTTCGGCTGAACAGGGGCCCTGTTCGGCCCTGTTCGGCGGCCATTAGAAGTTCGGGGCGAACCCGAACTTAAAAGGCCGAACACCATCAGGTGTTCGGCCGAACGCGAACATCACCCGAACAGGGTGATGTTCTGCAGAACCCGAACAGTGGCGAACACTGTTCGCCCAACACTAATCAGAAGCTGAAAACAGTGGTGCTCAACAGAGCTCGAATATTCGAGTAGCTCGAATATTCGAGCTCTTTTTCAGCTATTCGAGCTCGGTATTCGAGCTCCGAATAGCTGGAGATATTTGAATGTGCTATTCGAGTGAACTCGAATAGCACATTCACTATTCGCGCTATTCGAGCTAACAGCGCTATTCAAGCTCGAATACCGAGCTCGAATAGCGTCATAGCCCAGATTGATGTCCTCAGAGCCAATCAGAGGGCTCCCAGGCCCTCTGACGGCAGCCAATCACTGAGGGGGACCCTGGCCAGCCCCTACCCTATAAATAGCGGCCGCCATGTTAGGTTTTTCCGTCCTTGCCTGACTTTGTACAGAGAGAGATCTGCTCCTTTGTGCTTTGGCTTAGCAAGAGCTTTATTGTGGTCATTCACCTAGCGTTTTTGCTCACATACACCTCCTATATACACCTATATTGTTGTTAGTTAGATAGACATTGTATTTTAGTTAGTAGCTTGTGTGTTACTAGAGAGCCAGCTGCTGCAGGCAAGCTTACACAACTTTAGGCCTCAGGGCCTGCCTGTGTGGGCAGCTCAGCTGTTCTCTCCTGTCCTCTGTTCGTTTATTTCTCATCTATACCAGTATTTCTGCTGTCCTTTACTAGCTACTGAGTGATTGTATTTTGTATTGTAGTTATATAACTGTACTAGGACACTCACTGTCACTGTTTGTTCATAGCTCCTGCGTGTGACCGTGTGTGTGTGCGTGCACTGTCTGTAGTGTACACACACTCTATTTCCTTCTGATTACTGATTAATTATTGTAATTTCTAGTTGTACTTCCTGACTGTTACTACTTACTTACTGTACTAGGGACACTCACTCAGTCACTGTTCATAGGCTAGCTCCTGCGTGTGTGTGCGCGTGCACTGTCTGTAGTGTACACACACTCTATTTCCTTGTGATTACTACTGATTACTGAATCTGATTAAGTTGTAATTTCTAGTTGTACTTCCTGACTGTTACTACTTACTTACTGTACTAGGGACACTCACACAGTCACTGTTCATAGGCTAGCTCCTGCGCGTGTGTGCGCGTGCGTGCACTCACTGTCTGTAGTGTACACACACTCTATTTCCTTGTGATTACTACTGATTATTGTAATTTCTAGTTGTACTTCCTGACTGTTACTACTTACTTACTGTACTAGGGACACTCACTCAGTCACTGTTCATAGGCTAGCTCCTGCGTGTGTGTGCGCGTGCACTGTCTGTAGTGTACACACACTCTATTTCCTTGTGATTACTACTGATTACTGAATCTGATTAAGTTTTAATTTCTAGTTGTACTTCCTGACTGTTACTACTTACTTACTGTACTAGGGACACTCACTCAGTCACTGTTCATAGGCTAGCTCCTGCGCGTGTGTGCGCGTGCGTGCACTCACTGTCTGTAGTGTACACACACTCTATTTCCTTGTGATTACTACTGATTATTGTAATTTCTAGTTGTACTTCCTGACTGTTACTACTTACTTACTGTACTAGGGTCACTCACTCAGTCACTGTTCATAGGCTAGCTTCTGCGCGTGTGTGCGCGTGCGTGCACTCACTGTCTGTAGTGTACACACACTCTATTTCCTTGTGATTACTACTGATTATTGTAATTTCTAGTTGTACTTCCTGACTGTTACTACTTACTTACTGTACTAGGGACACTCACTCAGTCACTGTTCATAGGCTAGCTCCTGCGTGTGTGTGCGCGTGCACTGTCTGTAGTGTACACACACTCTATTTCCTTGTGATTACTACTGATTACTGAATCTGATTAAGTTGTAATTTCTAGTTGTACTTCCTGACTGTTACTACTTACTTACTGTACTAGGGACACTCACACAGTCACTGTTCATAGGCTAGCTCCTGCGCGTGTGTGCGCGTGCGTGCACTCACTGTCTGTAGTGTACACACACTCTATTTCCTTGTGATTACTACTGATTATTGTAATTTCTAGTTGTACTTCCTGACTGTTACTACTTACTTACTGTACTAGGGACACTCACTCAGTCACTGTTCATAGGCTAGCTCCTGCGTGTGTGTGCGCGTGCACTGTCTGTAGTGTACACACACTCTATTTCCTTGTGATTACTACTGATTACTGAATCTGATTAAGTTGTAATTTCTAGTTGTACTTCCTGACTGTTACTACTTACTTACTGTACTAGGGACACTCACTCAGTCACTGTTCATAGGCTAGCTCCTGCGCGTGTGTGCGCGTGTGTGCACTCACTGTCTGTAGTGTACACACACTCTATTTCCTTGTGATTACTACTGATTATTGTAATTTCTAGTTGTACTTCCTGACTGTTACTACTTACTTACTGTACTAGGGACACTCACTCAGTCACTGTTCATAGGCTAGCTCCTGCGCGTGTGTGCGCGTGCGTGCACTCACTGTCTGTAGTGTACACACACTCTATTTCCTTGTGATTACTACTGATTATTGTAATTTCTAGTTGTACTTCCTGACTGTTACTACTTACTTACTGTACTAGGGACACTCACTCAGTCACTGTTCATAGGCTAGCTCCTGCGTGTGTGTGCGCGTGCACTGTCTGTAGTGTACACACACTCTATTTCCTTGTGATTACTACTGATTACTAAATCTGATTAAGTTTTAATTTCTAGTTGTACTTCCTGACTGTTACTACCAGGCATGGTCGGAATAGCCGATTTCCGTTTCCCGCACCATTCCGCATTCCGATATATAGAAATTCCGTTACCGTTCCATTCCGACGGTATACCGGGGCATTTCCGCGGAATTCCGATTTATACGGAATTCCGTCGGAAAAATTTTAAAATCTCTCTCTCCTCCTCCTCCTCCTCCTCCTCCATCCATCCATCCATCCAATGCAGTAGGGAATTGCAGATTTTCAAAACAGCTTATATACCATAGCTGGGATTTGAACCCAGAACCTAGTGTGTAGTAGGTATCTGTCTTACCCTCTAGACCATGACCCACACTACATGCTAAAGCTGGCGGTAGCATAAACCATACTTCCATTATGATCAATTCGATAGAAAAAGTAGCATGATTAAGGATTTGTACTTTTTGAAAAGCATGCTTATATACCATAGCTGGGATTTGAACCCAGGACCTAGTGTGTAGTAGGTATCTGTCTTACCCTCTAGACCATGACCCACACTACATGCTAAAGCTGGCGGTAGCATAAACCATACTTCCATTATGATCAATTCGATAGAAAAAATAGCATGATTAAGGATTTGTACTTTTTGAAAAGCATGCTTATATACCATAGCTGGGATTTGAACCCAGGACCTGCGTGTGACCGTGTGTGTGTGCGTGCACTGTCTGTAGTGTACACACACTCTATTTCCTTCTGATTACTGATTAATTATTGTAATTTCTAGTTGTACTTCCTGACTGTTACTACTTACTTACTGTACTAGGGACACTCACTCAGTCACTGTTCATAGGCTAGCTCCTGCGCGTGTGTGCGCGTGCGTGCACTCACTGTCTGTAGTGTACACACACTCTATTTCCTTGTGATTACTACTGATTATTGTAATTTCTAGTTGTACTTCCTGACTGTTACTACTTACTTACTGTACTAGGGTAGGGACACTCACTCAGTCACTGTTCATAGGCTAGCTCCTGCGTGTGTGTTCACGTGCGTGCACTCACTGTCTGTAGTGTACACACACTCTATTTCCTTCTACTGAATCTGAGTGATTACTACTGATTATTGTATTTTCTAGTTAGTGTACTAGGGGACACACTCACTGTTCACTGTTCACACTTACTGATTACCGATTATTGTATTTTGTATTTGTACTGTACTAATCAGTTAGCGATCTAATCACTTAGTGATTAGTGTCACCTCACCCACCAACCCACTCCATTAAAGTACCCCACTTTTCACCCGCCCTTTTTAAAAACTTTTGTGTTTATGCCCAAAACATCTAAGATGTCTGAAAGTGGCAGCCAGCGCGGTTTGGGCAAGGGGAAGGGCAGCAAGGGAATCAGGAGGAGAGGGAGCAGCATTGTGGCAAGCCGCGGTCGCGCCACCATGCACAGTTCCGCAGCAGCAGCAGCAGCGTCAGTGGCTAACAATTCTCCTATAGCCACTGGCCGTGGACGCCTTGGGCGCCGCCCAGCAGGAGCATCTGCAACTCACGCTGCAGAGACACAGCAGCAGCAGCGTTTAGCACCTGCTCCGATTTTCCTCCAGCTGGGTCGGAAACGTCCCATTGAGGAAAAGGATGCAGCCACTGTGGTGCAACTGATGACAGAGGATGAGCAGCCCGCCATCAGCTCTGCATCCGAGGCCTCCACCCTCACCACCACCACCACCACCACCACCCCTGTTCGCAGCAGCCGCCCAGCAGGGCCTGGGGAGGAGGCCAGTTCACCGTCAGTCGCCGACCTGTCACTCAGCAGTTTTTTGACCCAGGCACCATCAGGGTATTGTCTGCTGTTGTTGGCGATTTTGAGGAGGAGATGCTGATGGGCACTTTGGGGGAGGAGGGATTGGACAGCAAGACTGTGGCGACAGTCAAGCAGCCCATCCATGCATCAGGAGAGGAGTTTGGGGGGTCATCATCCCAGCAGGACATGTTTCAGGAGGGGGAGGATGATGATGACACGGTGACAGACAAAGACTGGGTGCCACCAGCTCCAGGGGATGTCGTCATCAGCAGCTCTGAGGAGGAGGAGGATGCGCTTGTGGGCCTTGCAAGGAGGCGCATCATTGCAAGCATTGGCAGCAGTAGGCAGGTCCCACAGCCTGCTGGTGTCTCAGGCTCAGCAGCAGCAGCAGCAGCATCTGCCAGTACCACCACCAGCTGCACCCAAGCCCCCGCCCCAACCGCCACAGGGAGACAGGCAGCAGCGGCTCAGGCCGTAGGGGGTTGTTTTTGTCACCAATCTGGCAGTTTTTCACCATGCCCACAGTGTACAGCAAGTACGCCACTTGCAACCACTGTCAGCGGAAGTTGAGCAGAGGTGCAGACCCCTTAAAGTTCAGCACCAGCTCGCTCATCAACCACCTTGCTGCGAAACATTTCCACCAGCATGAGGAGTTCCAGAGGCTGAAGGCATCTGGTGCTGGCAGTGGCACCACACCCATCACTGCACAGCCTTCAGCAGCAGCAGCAACAGCAGCCACCCGCCCTCCTGCTCCTCCAGCAGCACCAGCAGGAGTGCGGAAACGCACTGCTTCTCCCCCCTCTGCAACTCCTGCCGCCGACACTGAGGCCTGTTCTGGCAGCCAGTCCTCAGTGGCCTCCTCTGCTGTGTCTGCTGATTCCCGTGCCAGCAAAAGGCCACGCCAGAGCCTTTTGAGCGAGTCCTTCCAGGGGGTGGTTAGGGCTCTGCCTCCCAGCAGCCGTCGCGTGCGGGAGCTGAACGGCTTGCTAGCACGGGCCATGTGCTCCCAACTCCTGCCGTACACGCTCGTGCAGGAGGGGAGCGACATGCATGCGCTGCTTGCTTGTGCAGTCCCAGACTGGCAGCTCCCCAGCAGACACTTCTTCGCCCGCAAGGCCATTCCTGCACTGCACCGCTTTGTGATGGCCAATGTGGAGCGAGGGCTGGAGCACGTGGTTGGTGAAAGGGTCCACGTCACAATGGACTCCTGGAGCAGCCGCTTCGGGACAGGCCGCTACCTGTCCTTCACTGTCCACTAGGTCAGCTTGGTGGAAGGGGGTGAGGATGGGAGAGCAGCAGCGGGCACAGCAGCAGCAGCAACACAGTGGGTGGTGCCACCCCGCAGGGTCAGGGGAACTGCAGCAGGTTCCTCCGATCCTCTGCCATCCTCCGGCACACCTGGCCAAACCCCCCGCCTCAGCAGCAGCGTGAAGGCCCGCCACTGCCAAGCGCTGCTGCACTTGGTCAGCCTTGGGAAGACCAAGCTGACGGCAACCCATGTGTTGGCCAAACTCCAGGAGCAGGAGAGGATTTGGCTGACCCCCAGAGGCCTCAGAGTCGGAGAGGTGGTGGCCGACAATGGGGCCAATCTGGTTGCCGCAATAGACAGGGGAAACCTGACCCACATCCCCTGTCTTGCCCATGTGCTGAACCTGGTGGTGCAGAAGTTCTTGCGCACCTACCAGGGGATGGGCGAACTGCTGGAAACGGCAAGGAACGTTGTGCGTCACTTCCGGCGCTCGGCTGCAGCCTGTGCGAGCCTGGAAGACGTGCAAAAGGAGCTGGAGCTGCCACGCCATCGGCTGATCCTTGACGTTCCGACTCGCTGGAACTCCACCCTGGCGATGTTGGAGCGTCTGGTTGAACAGAAGCACGCTGTCAACCAGTACCTTGCCCTGGCCACTGTGTCCGCCGCTCAGAGAAGGGACAGGACCAGCAACATCCCGTCCATCGTCCCCGATGATGACTGGAGGCACATGCAGCAGGTGTGCTTAGTGCTGGCTCCCTTTCTGCAGGCCACTAACATGGTGAGCAGGGACCATGATATGGTCTGCGAGTGGGTGCCCCTGGTTTGTCTGCTGAACAGGGCCCTCGATGCTTTGCTGGAACAGGGAGCGGCAGCCTTGGACCAGCAGGAGCGGCAAGCAGCTGCACAGTCCACCTCTGAGGGGGAGGAGGAGGAGGACTTGGTGGAGGTCCCTGACCTTGCTGCTGATGAGGGGGATCAGCACAGTGCAGCTGAGTTGGTGCGGGGGTGGAGAGAGGATGAGGCTGAGGAGGGAGAGGAGGAGGATGAGGACAGCACTGCCGCCGATGTGCCAGCACACGTGGCCCGCCTCTTCCCAATGGCAGCGCACATGCTGACGTGCCTACGCAAGAACCCCAGGGTGATCCAGATGAAGCAGAGGGAGGACATCTGGATCAGCATGATGTTGGACCCACGCCTCAAGGGGAAGTTGAGCCAGTTCCTGCCGCCTGCAGGAGGAGACCCAGCGCAACAAATAAGGAGCTTGCAGCAGGCCCTTGTTGAGCGCTTGGAGGAAGCCTTCCCCCAGCCTTCCACCCCCACTGTCCAGCCAGCACAGAGGCAGCAGCAGGTGCCTGCATCCAGCAGCAAGCGCCCCACAGACCTGCTGTCTCTCAGCAACGAGCTCTACAGGACTGTAGAGGCTCCGGCAGCAGTGACTAGAGAGGAGGTGCATGCAGCAGCATCCTCCTCCGGTCACAGCCAGCGCCTGACCCGAATGGTGGCTGACTACATGGGGTCCTACAGCGGGCTTGACAGCGATGCCCCTGTTGATCCCATGGAGTATTGGGTCAAGCGCCTGGAGATCTGGAGCGAGCTGGCGCAGTACGCCCTGGAAGTGCTGTCCTGTCCCCCTTCCAGCGTGCTGTCCGAGCGCTGCTTCAGTGCAGCTGGTGGCGTGGTCACCGAGAAACGCTCACGTCTGTCTCACAAGTCTGTGGACAGACTGACGTTTCTCAAGATGAACCAGGCGTGGGTGAAAGGCGAGTTCCTGGCCCCTGTTGTCGGCGAGAGGGGGACATGAACTGAAGAACCATCGTTAATGTGCCTTACCACCCTTTACCACCTCCTGGCTCCTGCTCACTAAGCCAGCCTGGTTCACTTTGACTATTACGTCGCCTGCAGCCACACATTTTACACCTACAGTGGGCTGCTGTGTACTGCCCTTCTGCTGTCTGTCTGTGTTTCCCACTGCCAGGGTACACAGATTTACCTTCTGCTGCCACTCTGCCACCAGCTATTACGTCAAACAATAGTTGCTCACATTACTCCTCCATTCCTCCTGCTGCTGCTGCTGTCTGTGTGTGTTTCCCACTGCCAGGGTACACAGAATTACCTTCTGCTGCCACTCTGCCACCAGCTATTACGTCAAACAATAGCTATATCTGTCTGTGTAATTTGTTGTAAAAACAAAACAAATAAACCATACAAAAAAAAAAAAGGTTTAATTTTTCTGAGGTGCCCGGGTTGAAAACTGTGTTGTCCCAGTTGTGTATTGGACACGATGTGGGCTGCACGACCGCTGTCTGGGACCTCCTGCTGTGTTTATTTACAGCCCTGGTATCACCGCTAGGTACCAGGGCCATTATGTCACGCTGCCTGCCTCATTGACTGCCTGCTGCCACACACTCATCCTCCTCCTCCTGCTGCTGAATTTACCTCCTGCTGTCTGTGTGTTCCCACTGCCAGGGAGCACATACAATGGCGCTTCCAACATGCGTGCGCCACCAGCTATTTGTTACGCTCAAAAATAGCTGCATTTCTTTAAAAAAAACAAAAAATTATATATACTTTTTATTAATACTGTGTGATATTATTTTTAGAGGTGTCCGGGTTGAAAACTGTGTTGTCCCAGTTGTGTATTGGACATGATGTGGGCTTCACGACCGCTGTCTGGAACCTCATGCTGTGTATTTACGGCCTGGTACCACCGCTAGGTACCACAGCCTATTATGTCTCGTCTCGCTGCCTGCCTCATTGACTGCCTGCTGCCACACAATCATCCTCCTCCTCCTGCTGCTGAATTTACCTCCTGCTGTCTGTGTGTTTCCACTGCCAGGGAGCACATACAATGGCGCTTCCAACATGCGTGCGCAACCAGCTATTTATTACGCTCAAAAATAGCTGCATTTCTTTAAAAAAAAAATATAAAAGAGAAATAAGTGAAGAAGAAGAAGACGATATCGAAAAAAAAGGAGAAGAAGAAGAAGAAGGAGAAGAAGAAGAAAGAGAAGAAGAAGAAGAAGATGAAGAAGAAGAAGATGATGAAGAAGAAGAAGATGAAGAAGATGAAGAAGAAGAAGATGAAGAAGATGAAGAAGATGAAGAAGATGAAGAAGATGAAGAAGAAGAAGATGAAGAAGACGAAGATAAAGAAGATGAAGAAGATGAAGAAGAAGATGAAGAAGATGAAGAAGAAGAAGATGAAGAAGATGAAGAAGATGAAGAAGAAGAAGATGAAGAAGATGAAGAAGAAGAAGATGATGAAGAAGAAGATGAAGAAGAAGAAGATGAAGAAGATGAAGAAGATGAAGAAGAAGAAGATGATGAAGAAGAAGAAGATGATGAAAAAGAAGAAGAAGAAGAAGAAGAAGATGAAGAAGAAGATGATGATGAAGAAGAAGAAGAAGAAGAAGAAGAAGAAGAAGAAGAAGAAGAAGAAGAAGAAGAAGAAGAAGAAGAAGACGATATAGAAGAAGAAGAAGAAGAAGATATAGAAGAAGATATAGAAGAAGAAGATATAGAAGAAGAAGATATAGAAGAAGAAGAAGAAGATATAGAAGATAAAGAAGAAGAAGTATATACAGTACTGAACAACATTTTGGACACAACTTCTCTTTCCACCTTTTTTTTTTTAAAGGAACATCCCCACATAATCACTTGCTGTTGTTACTTGGAAAAAAAGATGTTTCTTGCATCATTCACCCTCAAAACAAGTGTTGGAAGCTATTTAAGGCCAATTCGAATAGTCAGCTCGAATAATGAGCTCGAATACCGACTCGAATAGTAATGTCGAAGTCCGAGGTCGAATCGAATAGTAAAAAATATTCGACTCGAATATTCGACCGAATTCGAATAATTTACTATTCGAATTCGACCAAACTCGAATTATAAAAAGGGATATCCGAGCATCACTAGCTGAAAACAAAACTTTTTGTCAGCCCTGGGGAGGAGCAAATGGGATCAACAATTACAGAGGCAACAGTTGGATCGGCTACATTTCTTCTGGTTTCAGATCAAGACTGAGTGAGGCAAGGCAGCCAATTACTCATTACTACTCTATTCATTTCAGAAGCTGATCCATTGCTTGCTGTATCAAAACATTATCAACACTTCGGGTTGCATAATGAAGAGGGAGATTGATGGGAAGAAAAGACTAAGGCTGGTGTCATGATGAATATTGGCGGTAGTGGCACCATATTGCCAAAAACAGGCCTTCGGGGATTACCACATTAGTATGCAGAAATCCCCATCTGGCAGCAGGACAAAATTGATGATGTGCACGGAAACGTATTGCTAAAATACACTTCCGCATATGTGCTACGTGTAAAACTGCGGCGGGCAGTTTAAAAACATGTGCGCCACCATAGGCATACATTACTTCCAGTCCACTGCACATCACCGCAGGTCCCTGCAGGAGCTGCACGGTACCATAGGTATGCGCTTGCGTTAGGATACTGGCATTGTGAACTCTCTCTAAGATTTTCATTTCCCTAGCGGTGGGCTGCAGTAAAATGCTGCACCGCACCACACCAGTGTGTAAGGGCCCTAAAGAATCCATTTCATCCACTTAGCAATCAGCCTGGACCTGTAATGGATAAGGTTTTTTTTGTGGTAAATAAGCACTTCAGGCTGCTGCATAAACGAAGTCCATTTTTTACCAATTATCATAGAAAATGCCATCTGCAAAGTGTCTGAATTAATCATTTCCGTAGTTCTGTAATTAAAATCTTGACCCTAAGATGGCTTTAATAGCTTTAGCAGAAATAGACATGAAATATGAGTATTAGCTATGTGGTTGTGCTTTTTTGGTGTGCAGGTTTTTTTTAAATACATTTTAAAGTTAAAAGGTCAACTTGAGGTGTTTTCATGCTTTCTGTGAATTAAAAAACTATATATATTCCCCATAGTGCAAAATACATTTTTGGAACAAGTAAGAAATGCCATTAATTTATCTGTCTAGGGACATTATTCCAGTCTGGCCAACCCAGATTTAGAACATGGCATATCATGTATTTTTTGCACAGATGAGAATACAGTGGTGTGAAAAACTATTTGCCCCCTTCCTGATTTCTTATTCTTTTCATGTTTGTCACACTTAAATGTTTCTGCTCATCAAAAACCATTAACTATTAGTCAAACATAACATATTTGAACACACAATGCAGTTGTAAATGATGGTTTTTATTATTTAGTGAGAAAAATAACTCAAAACCTATATGGCCCTGTGTGAAAAAGAAATTGCCCCCTGAACCTAATAACTGGTTGGGCCACCCTTAGCAGCAATAACTGCAATCAAGCGTTTGCGATAACTTGCAACGAGTCTTTTACAGCGCTCTGGAGGAATTTTGGCCCACTTATCTTTGCAGAATTGTTGTAATTCAGCTTTATTTGAGGGGTTTCTAGCATGAACCACCTTTTTAAGGTCATGCCACAACATCTCAATAGGATTCAGGGGAGGACTGGGACCTTTTGGCCTGGAGGGAAAACACAAACTAGAGGCCCGTTTTCACGGCAGCCCAAGCCCAAATAACATCACACACGCGCCCCACATGCTATATGTCAGTAGAAACATGGGAAATACAGTAAGAACACTTGAGGGACAGCGTGACAGGTAAAGTATAATGCACTTGCACCGGGGGGGGGGGCAATAATACATTTTGAGTTGAGTTACAACGGCAGGGGTTTCGGTCCAGTTCAGAATTTATCATCAGAAATCACCTGCAAGCAGCCCTTCTGGAGTCTAAGGACTGTCTGCCAGCAGCCTTACTGGAGTCTAGGAACTGTCTGCAAGCAGCCATTCTGGAGTCTAATGACTGTCGAAAACTTTTCAACCTAGACAATACCTTATGTAGATGTGCACATGCAGTTATTGTAACAATGGTGAGAGACTAGACAGGCTTTTTTTTTCCCATGGACCCTGCAGGCAAGCCTCTGCTCTGCATCATGCTGTGTATATTTACCAGCTTGCCCTTCCTCTAATTGCTCTGTAATTGGGCATTTATGTCAGCCAGCCTAGTGGTTCACATTGCCTTATACAAAAACATGAAAACACCAGGCACTGTACCAGCCCTAAATCATTAAATGAGAGGCAGCCTGGGGGGAAATCTCCCTCCTTCCCCCCTGGCCAGTCCTCCCATGATAGGATTCAGGTCAGGACTTTGACTAGGCCACTCCAAAGTCTTCATTTTGTTTTTCTTCAGCCATTCAGAGGTGGATTTGCTGGTGTGGTTTGGGTAATTGTCCTGCTGCAGCACCCAAGATCGCTTCAGCTTGAGTTGACAAACAGATGGCTGGACATTCTCCTTCAGGATTTTTAGGTAGACAGTAGAATTCATGGTTCCATCTATCACAGCAAGCCTTCCAGGTCCTGAAGCAGCAAAACAACCCCAGACCATCACACTACCACCACCATATTTTACTGTTGGTATGATGTTCTTTTGCTGAAATGCTGTGTTACTTCTATGCCAGATGTAACAGGACGCGCACCTTCCAAAAAGTTCAACTTTTCTCTCGTCGGTCCACAAGGTATTTTCCCAAAAGTCTTGCCAATCATTGAGATGTTGTTTTAGCAAAATTGAGACGAGCCTTAATGTTCTTTTTGCTTAAATGTGGTTTGCGCCTTGGATATCTGCCATGCAGACCGTTTTTGCCCAGTCTCTTTCTTATGGTGGAGTCATGAACAATGACCTTAATTGAGGCAAGTGAGGCCTGCAGTTCTTTAGATGTTGTCCTGGGGTCTTTTGTGGCCTCTCGGATGAGTTTTCTCTGCGCTCTTGGGGTAATTTTGGTCGGCCAGCTACTCCTGGGAAGGTTCATCACTGTTCCATGTTTTTGCTATTTGTGGATAATGGCTCTCACTGTGGTTCGCTGGAGTCCCAAAGCTTTAGAAATGGCTTTATAACCTTTACCAGACTGATAGATCTCAATTACAGTACTTTGTTCTCATTTGTTCCTGAATTTCTTTGGATCTTGGCATGATGTCTAGCTTTTGAGGTGCTTTTGGTCTACTTCTCTGTGTCAGATTGCTCCTATTTAAGTGATTTCTTGATTGAAACAGGTGTGGCAGTAATTAGGCCTGGGGGTGACTACAGAAATTGAACTCAGGTGTGATAAACCACAGTTAGGTTATTTTTTAACAAGTGGGGCAATCACTTTTTCACACAGGGCCATGTAGAATTGGAGTTTTTTTTTCTCACTAAATAATAAAAACCATCATTTAAAACTGCATTTTGTGTTCAATTATGTTATCTTTGACTAATAGTTAACGGTTTTTGATGAGCAGAAACATTTAAGTGTGACAAACATGCAAAAGAATAAGAAATCAGGAAGGGGGCAAATAGTTTTTCACACCACTGTATATATGGGCATGAGGAAACATGTTTTTGCCAGCTACACTGAAGAAAAACATTTAGGATTAAATACGTTTTATTTTTGCACAGAGGAAAATGTGTGCAAAAATTTCTTAGCATACATGCGAAAACATATTTGCACCAAATGTGTTGAAGCCTACGCATATGCGAAAAAACACATTTTCAATAAAGTTCTAATTTTCACAAGATTATCCTATATAATTATCCCCCTGTCCCTCTCATGTCTCTGTGCCGATGGCAGCTGCCTAACATGCATATGCAGCACGAAGGCGAGCTTCAGACAGCAGTTGTAGATGGGTACATGCCCACCGAGCTGTGGCTGTGCATGCATGGTTATCAGCCATATGTGCATTGCAAGGGGAGTCACAGGCTATGCACGCGAGGTCGTGGGCGCACGATCAGCCTGCGAACACTTGCTTAATGCCGATTGTTAATTAGGCAGGGCTTTTTTTTTTGTACTAGCACTACAGTATATATGATTCATTATAAGGAGTCATAAGGAGTCAGAAAGAAATGCAAATGTCTTTTGGTGGAAGACTGGAGGAAATTCAAGCTCATCCCTAATAAAGACAGCTCTTCATGAAAGACAGAACTTTAGGGCTTGTTCACATCTTGGACATTTTTATGTGCTGTAATGCAACACTGACACCATGCGCAATGCAAACATGTATTTTAATCAATTGACTCCATTCAGATCAGTGTGCTGCCATTGCCAGTGCTACTGAAAAGCAGGGTTGTCCGCATTTTTGAGCGATACTGATCAGCAACGCATGTAATTAAAGTCAATGGTCGTGCTTTTTTAGCGTGCAAAAGCATGCAAAACTGCACAATATTGCATCCTAATGCATGTGTTTGTATGCATAATTGATTGTCCTCCCCCAGCCCTCCCATTAATTCAGGGGAAAAAAGCATACAAACGTGTTAGCGGTTTTAAAGTGCATTCATGTACGATTCCAAACGTACCTGATGTGAACAAGGCCTTAAAAAAATAAAAATAAAACAAGCCTGCTCATGATCTACAGGAATCACTTGTGATTCACGACAGTGCTGTCAAGCTTCATTGAAATGGAGAGCCACATTTTTTGACAAAAAAATGGGTTCTCATGATATCAATAGTGGGATAAAATGTACAGATCAAAAGGTCTGTGTTATGATCGCTTTTGCAGCCTGTACTGCTGGCTGCAGTTGTACTGCAGCCGAGCAGTTCTGATTTCCTTACAGGCATTTGCTTGCATAGCTTTGCTTGCACTCATTTTTAATTGTTGATTCTCTCTGCAGTTCATGGCAGCTTGAGATGCTCTTGTGAGTTTAAACATTGCCTGTTTCAGCTGAGCTGCAATTCCTTTCATGCAGGTTGCATAGTTTTGTCTGCCTTTTTCTGCTGTCAGCTTGTGACTGATTACCATTGACCTGTGTGGGAATTTGCATGTCCACTCCTATTTGATGACCTCAGTATAAAGATTTGTGTCCTGCTGTGCTCCCTGTCCGTCATAGTTTCAGTCTCAGCCTGTTATTCCTGGACCTCCGTTGCTGTTCCTGGTTCTCGTGTTATCCCGTGTGGACTGCACTGATTCCTGCGTAGGAGTCAGTTAGTCCTTCTAATCAAGTTCCTTGTGGATCGCATTCGCCCTAGAGTTAGAGGCGGTGGATCCCTCTGGCCTGTGTTCCTGGAGTGTAAGCCATAGCAGCGGTTGCTACTGGTTACCTCACCTGTCTGTCTTGTCTTGTATGGACGCTAGCTGTCGCTTTGGTATTAGCAATTGTTCCATTTGTCAGTCTATGTTTATCTTAGTTAGTTGTCCTTGTCCGCTCGAACTGACAGGACCCCAGGGACTCGTACACAATAGTTAGGACTTACAGCACACGTTTGTTATTTTGCTAGTACTTGCGTCATATATTGGTTCATTGCCAATATATGCGCATACTAGCGCGTTTGATATTTTCCATATTGCGTTGCGGATTACTGTGTATATTTGTGTCTCTCCTGTGCCTGTTTCTTGCTCTGCCTTTGTCTTGCCTTGTGGATTGCACCATCTTTTGTGGAGGAGTGGCGAATCCTTTCAGTCCTGTTCTTGCGAGGTAAGCCATCGCTGCGGTCGCGAGTGGCTGCCTCGTTCCAGTCTGTCCTGTTTGTGAATGCTTGCTGTCACTGAGGAGTGACTAGATTAGTAATCATTCATTCTGTCTGCCTGTCCTTTTCTCTCTGAGTTCTGGTTAAGCTGCTTTTGTGCTGAGCAAACTTTGTTAAGTGTCAGTGTGGTTGCTCGGAGCTACGCCTGCTCTGTGCGCCACATCTCCTGCTGGAGTCCATCCTCTCCTCCACCAGTGCGTTTGCACTATACCTTGAGATTTATTGTTTTATGCCTTGCTTGCGTCTTCTGCGTGTGTTTCCTTTACGTCAGAGTGTGCATTGCGCGCTGACTGTAGAGGATACACCACCAAGCGTTACACTATGATGGACCTACCACAAATCCCCATTGTGGAGGAGACCTCCAGCAAAAATGACACTGTTAATTATGGTTCCTGTTCATTTAAGAGATTTGAAAAACGTAATCCTGAAACAGGAGAGGAGTTTTTGTCTGAATGTACTAGGTTTCTAACTAATCCTGAATTCCAAGCCACTCCTGTTTGTACTTGGGCGCTCCAGTTAGCGTATACCCTGTTTAAAGGGGACCTGTTTAACTGGGCCTATGATCTTTTGGATCACAGCGACTTGAAGGGAAAGCCTTTGGAATTTCTAGCCTTTGGAATTTCTAGCCTTTGTGATCCATAACTGGCTGGGAATAGCTCATCTACCTTACCCTCTTAATGAGCTCCTGTTAGCTAGTCAATCAGCTGTTTCATCAACTGCTTGCAAAAACATCAGCAAGCAGGTGGTTGCACTGACGGTTTTCTGTCATCTATGAAAAAGTCACCAGAAGCTGCTAAGCCTAAAATTTCAAACAGAGCTAAACGGAAAATATCCAGAAAAGTTTACCAGCCTATAGCTCTGTTACCCACGGCAACCAGACCTTTGTTTCTCAGCAGTGGGTTGAGACGGTCCATTTATGATCCTGTGATGGTGAAAATCCCTAGACAATTTTATCTTGTTAAGAAATCTGCCAATCTACTGCTAAATAAATCTATCCATGTTCCTGTCCCCACTCCATCTGCAGACTTTGCTCACTATGAATGTTCAACCTTTGTCAAGTATGCATGGGAGCCCCCTGTTTGAGAAATGGGAGATTGAAGCTCTGGTCTATGAATTGGAGTGTGATTCAAAGTCGTTTTGTGATTATTTCATTGCTAAGAGTGAAGTAGTTTTGAATGCATGCATTGAGTCTGCCTATACTTTAATAAATACTGATGTGTGTGTATATGATTTTGTGATGCCGTTGATTTGTATGTGGAAAATGATTTTGAATGAACTACATGTACTTCAATCAGTTGATACTAGCGAAAGCACACTGTCAGTTGGGGACTGTTCCAGTTCTTCAGTTCCTGAGGCTCAGCAATCCAGTCTGGTGACCTCGGAGCCCCTGTCTCTGAGTTTTCCAGTTTCACAATTGAACTTGACTTCAGATTCGCAGATTTGGCGTTTTGATCCACCTGCTTCAGCACTTTTGGCTGATTCAGTGAATGATTCAGAGCTCCTGCTATGTGAAACTGAAGCTCCCGAGTCCTTGTCTTGTCCAGTAAATATTCCTGTTATTTCACCCTGTACCATGGATAACTCAGTGTTACTTTTCACTAAGACTGAAGCTACAGACACTTCCTTAGCCTTGCCCTACACTAATTTCTCAGCAGAGGACTCAGAAGTCCTCCTGACTTCTGTTGGTATTGCAGTAATACTCACCTGTTTATCAGCCGTTTTAGAATTACAGTCTAACCTAGCCAGTACTCATGATTCTTTGTTCCGTGAAACAGAAACCAAAGAATCATTGCCCGCTTCAGCAAACACTTCTGTGGAGTTAACCTGTGTTGATAAAGTTCAGTCCCTGTCTGTTGCAGAGACACCCATGGAACTCCAGCCCTGACCCGTGAATGTTTCAGAAGCCCTGCCCTGTAACATGGATAGTTCTGATCATTCTCCTGAAGTCTTGCCTTGTATCATGGAGAATTCTGATTCTCTATCCAGTGTGGCAAAGGTTCCAGGGTACCTTTCCTGCCTCTCGAGTTCCTCAGAAGTGTTGCCCACTTCAGAGGGCATTGCTGAAATGCCAACCTGTTTGGCAGCTCATTTAGAGCTCCAGTCGATCAGTGATAAGTCTCTGTTTGGTTCAGAAGAAGCCACCGAGGCCCTGTATATACCTGAAAAATTGTCTTGTCCTGTTGGTGCCTTAGAAAATGTTTTTTCTTTGGTTCTGGTTGAGTCAATTACTTTTAAGTCTGATCCAGAATCACTTTGTAAAAATCCAGTGGTTGAGACTGCTGGTCATGATGGTTCCTTGTCCTGTTCTGGTCCTGGTCTGGCTGTGACAGTTTCAGGGGTCCACAGTTCCCCAGCATGCCCTGAAGTTGCTCTTGTGCCAGGGTGCCCAGACATGTTCTGTGAGTCAAGTTGCCCAGAAGTGCCCTGTGTGTTAGTGTGCTCTGATGTTCCCCTGGTGGTGCCGTGTCCAGATGGTGTCGGTAGTGCCACATGTCCTGATACGGTTCTGATTCCTGAAAACTCTGATCGAGACAGTAGGCCACATGAATCTGGCCTGGGAATTTCTCTGAGTTCTATTGGGGGTCTCGATGGATCACCATGTGACCTTCAGGGATGTTCTAATCGCTTAGAGTCTCTTTGGAACTTCAAAGTGTTCTGGGAGATCTCTGAGAAATCTTGCCTTGGTACTTTGGACTGTTTCGACAATGAGTGTTTTGGAAGGTACAGTTCCGGTGGGCATGGCTCTGAAAGGTTCAGGATCTTTGGACATAGCCTTGGGGACTATGGGTATCACACCAGGGGTTTCGGGGGGCATTGTTCTGGAGATCACGGGTCTGACGGGTGTTACACTGAAACTTGTTGTACTGATGGGCATGGCCTTAGTTGTTCTGGGTCTGACTGTTTCTGTCTTGGTTTGACCAATTCTGGAATTCTGTTTTGTTGGGCTACTCCAGTCCTCATGAATCATCAGTCAGATTGCTTTACTGGGAATGTCAGTCTTGGAAGGCATCTGGAATCCGCTTTTAAAGGAGGGGGGTACTGTTATGATCGCTTTTGCAGCCTGTACTGCTGGCTGCAGTTGTACTGCAGCCGAGCAGTTCTGTTTTCCTTACATGCATTTGCTTGCATAGCTTTGCTTGCACTCATTTTAAGTGTTGATTCCATCTGCAATAGCTCTGCAGTTCTTAGCAGCTTGAGATGCTCTTGTGAGTTCAAACATTGCCTGTTGCAGCTGAGCTGCAATTCCTTTCATGCAGGTTGCATAGTTTTGTCTGCCTTTTCCTGCTGTCAGCTTGTGACTGATTACCATTCACCTGTGTGGGAATTTGCATGTCCACTCCTATTTGATGACCTCAGTATGAAGAGTTGCATCCTGCTGTGCTCCCTGTCCATCATAGTTTCAGTCTCAGCCTGTTGCTCCTGGACCTCTGTTCCTGTTCCTGGTTCTCGTGTTATCCGGTGTGTACTGCACTGATTCCTGCGTAGGAGTCAGTGAGTCCTTCTAATCAAGTTCCTTGTGGATCGCATTCGCCCTAGCGTTAGAGGCGGTGGATCCCTCTGGCCTGTGTTCCTGGAGTGTAAGCCATAGCAGCGGTTGCTACTGGTTACCTCACCTGTCTGTCTTGTCTTGTATGGACGCTAGCTGTCGCTTTGGTATTAGCAATTGTTCCATTTGTCAGTCTGTTTATCTTAGTTAGTTGTCCTTGTACGCTCAAACTGGCAGGACCCCAGGGACTCGTACACAATAGTTAGGACTTACAGCACACGTTTGTTATTTTGCTAGTACTTGCGTCATATATTGGTTCATTGCCAATATATGCGCCTACTAGCGCGTTTGTTATTTTCCATATTGCGTCGCGGATTACTGTGCATATTTGTGTCTCTCCTGTGCCTGTTTCTTGCTCTGCCTTTGTCTTGCCTTGTGGATTGCGCCATCTCTTGTGGAGGAGTGGCGAATCCTTTCGGTCCTGTTCTTGCGAGGTAAGCCATCGCTGCGGTCGCGAGTTGCTGCCTCGTTCCAGTCTGTCCTGTTTGTAAATGCTTGCTGTCACTGAGGAGTGACTAGATTAGTAAGCATTTATTCTGTCTGCCTGTCCTTTTCTCTCTGAGTTCTGGTTAAGAACGCTCAGCGCTACTTTTGTGCTGAGCAAACTTTGTTAAGTGTCAGTGTGGTTGCTCGGAGCTACGCCTGCTCTGTGCGCCACATCTCCTGCTGGAGTCCGTCCTCTCCTCCACCAGTGCGTTTGCACTATACCTTGAGATTCATTGTTTTATGCCTTGCTTGCGTCTTGTGCGTGTGTTTCCTTTACGTCAGAGTGTGCATTGCGTGTTGACTGTAGAGGATACACCACCAAGCGTTACATTCTGATATGATAATTAAAATTTGACAGTATTTTCCCCATAAATACACATCATTTGGAAGTGTTTGCATCTAAAAGTACACATCCTTTGGCAGCATTTCCCCCTAAATACACATCATTTGGCAGTGGTTTCTCCAAAAATATGCATGATTTGGTAGTGTTTCCTCCACAAAAAAACACATAATTTGGCAGAGTTTCCTCACAAAATACACATCATTTGGAAGTGTTCCCTCTAAAATACACATAATTTGACAGTGTTTCTCCTCAAAATACACATATTTTGGCAGGAATCCCCCCCCCCAAATACATATAATATGGCAGAGTTTTCCACCCAAAATAGGCAGTGCATAATAAAACACACTTGACAGTTCAGTTCCAATTTAAAATTAATATCCCCCTCCCAGTTAGCCTTGGAGCCAAATTCAAAGATGCTTTAGCTCTGCTTTACTAAGTACAGCAGAGCTATGTCTCGCTCTCTGTCCTCTGCGGTTCCTGGCTCCGCTCTCCTCCCCACCCACCGCACCTATAGCGCCCACCTATGCTGTCACCCTGGAGCACCCATAGCACATCCTCTTGTTCCCACTGTTTTTCTTAACATATCTTACAAATTTGGTGTTTTTTTCATGTAAGGGGGCTTTGCTATTAACTGCTAAAGTCGGCGTGTTTTTAATCATAAAAACCGACTCGTGATCACGAGTAACTCGTAATCACAAGTCAGGTAATGAGTGTGATCATGAGTGCATTCGTGATCACCATTCATGATCGAGAGCCGATCACTAATGCCGATTACCACCTCGTGATCGCAAAAAAACGCTTGTGATCACGAGTAACTCGTGATCACGAGCTCATGATAAGCACCCCTGGCCGCGTGTACAGAGCATGGTGCAGCTCTAAGGAACTTAACAGAGCACAGAGTCAGGTATGAGCACAGCCCTGTGCCCTGCTGTGTGAATGCTTCACTTTCCTCTTCATTACGAATGTCAGCTGCCCTCATTATTATCTGTATCCAAACTGCTCCTGATTGATCCCGTTGGAACAGATTGGACATTTAGGAAATAACTGTCTGATCCCGTCAGTCAGAAGGGAAATTGCATTGTGTGTACTCAGCATGATACCTACCATCTTAACTACTTGAGGACTGTGGTGTTAACCCCCCCCCCCCACACACACACACCCCCAAAGACAAGCCATTTTTCTTAAATAGGGCCACTGCAACTTTAAGGCCTCGCTGCAGGGCCGCACAACTCAGGACACATGAGATTCCCCCCCCCCCTTTTCTCCTCACCAACAGAGCTCTCTGTTGGTGGGTCTGATCGCTCCCCCAATGTATTTTTGTATTCTAATTCGGATCCGGATACCCAAATATCTGATCCGGGTCGGATATTCGAGTTTAAAATTTTCCGATCCGGATCCGAATCGGATATCTAACCTCAGTATCCGGACGGATTCGGATATCTGGATAGAAAACCGGAAGTGACCTGAAAATGGCAAAAAACCCTTTCGGAGGTCTCACTCTCACTCTCTCTCTCTCTCTCTCTCTCTGTCTCTTTCTCTGGATGTCTCTCTCTAGGCCTGGATGCCTTTGAAAGGCATTTTTGGCATTGAAGGTGATTTTGGCTTCTGCTCGGATATCTGAAATAACTATCCACCCGGATTTCGGATGGGAAATCTGAGTTTGCTCGGATAGTCTATTCGGATTTGAAAAAATATCCGAATTGCTATTCAAAGTTCGGATAGTGGAAAAAGTTCAGATTATCTGGGTAGTTCGAATATCCGAAATCTTGCTGAGCATCACTGACAGCAGACCGCTTTTGTCCGTCTGGAGGGGAAAGCCGAGTGACATGACTCTCCCCTGTACAGCGCTGCCTTAGATCACAGCTCTGTACTGAGTAAATAGATGGTTAACAGTCTCAGCGTGGCGAGAAAAAGAGAGAACACCAAGAGCCTAATATAGTGTAGGATGTACTGGTAATGTATAATTAAAAGAGTAATAATATTAATTTAATACTCACAAACCTGGGTTACCAAGTAGGCAACCACTGTCAAAGCACTGTGGGGAGATTGTCCTGACTCCAGGATTAAAAAGTCGCTCTCTGTAGTAAAGGAAGGAAGGGTACAACCCTCCACCAAGGGTGGACTTGATGTAGATAATAGGATAACAGAGGCGCCAACAGGATAAAAAACACTAAAAGAACTTAAAAACCCATCTTGGTAATAGAGGAGGTAGTGGTAGACTTACCTCCTCCAAGCAGAGGCGCTCACAGAGGCGCTCACAGAGGCGCTCAGCGTTGATGATACTGGCAGATGCTGTTTACTCCTATCTGTTATTGCCTGATGAGGCGGGGTTGTATCCCGCGAGATGCATTGCACTTTATTTGGAGTATCCAATAAAATTGTTTTGACTGAAAATCCACAGTCGTATGTTAGTTTATGGCAAATAAATGAACAGCGCTACTTAAAAACAGATAAGTGCCTACCTGCAAGAGAGTGCAAGCCCCACTTGTGGGATAAAATACACACCTAGCATACACATGACCTGTCTACCACTGAAGGATGTCGGTTTCCTGTAACAGCTTGCATGCAACTTGTTAAGTACTCGTCCCTCCCACTGCGGAGAAGTCATCCTTGATGGGAGGGGACCTAACACTAACTAAATCCTAACCTATGCATATGCATAGCCTGGGTGCACCACCAAGTAAAATTGAAAATTGCGCAAAAGGTGGATCAGCGCATCACCAGGCCACCTCCAAATGGCCTCCAATCAGAGGTGCGCTGAGCCCCCCCAGAAATTGTAAATGCACCTTGAACCCAAACAGAAGCTCTGCATATACACCAAAAGCAAGGCTGTCCCCTCCCATCAAGGATGACTTCTCCCCAGTGGGAGGGACGAGTACTTAACAAGTTGCATGCAAGCTGTTACAGGAAACCAACATCCTTCAGTGATAGACAGGTCATGTGTATGCTAGGTGTGTATTTTATCCCACAAATGGGGCTTGCACTCTCTTGCAGGTAGGCACTTATCTGTTTTTAAGTAGCGCTGTTCATTTCCTTGCCATAAACTAACAACACAACACGGCTAAACAGTCACCAACGCATACAACAGCATATACAGTAGAAAATACAGGTAACAAAGAGTATGTCGCCAAGTCTTACTGAGCATGTGCAAACAGTCTAACGCAGCTAAAAACATATATAATGCATAGCATGCAGTACTTTCATTTAACGTGCAGCGTTAGATACCAACGCAACGTGTGCACTGTGAACAGGCCATTGATTTTTCATTGCTGTGAGTTGTTCTGTGTTACGTGTTGGTGTAACATGCGACTTTAACGTCACACTGTAAAAGAGCCCTAAAGGCTGGAACATTTTGGCGTGACCATCACAGTCACCAGACTTAAAACCGATTGAGAACCTCTGGTGGGACTTAACCTTCCTGGCGGTAAGCCCGACCTCAGGTCGGGCTATGCCGCACAGGAGGATTTCTCAGGCCCTGCTGGGCCGATTTGCATAATTTTTTTTTGTTTTGTTTTGCCAAAATGCAAAACGTAATGTGTGGCGGAAAACTAACACTGCACATCACTCTGAACACACCATCCCCACTATCAAATATGGTGGTGGCAGCATCATGCTCTGGGGGTGCTTCTCTTCAGCAGGGACAGGGAAGCTGGTCAGAGTTGATGGGAAGATGGATGGAGCCAAATACAGGGCAAACTTGGAAGAAAACCTCTTGGAGACTGCAAAAGACTTGAGACTGGGGCGGAGGTTCATCTTACAGCAGGACAATGACCCTAAACATAAAACCAGGGCAACAATGGAATGCTCTAAAACAAAACATATCTGTGTGTTAGAATGGCCCAGTCAAAGTCCAGATCTAAATCCAATTGAGAATCTGTGGCAAGATCTGAAAACTGCTGTTCACAAACGCTGTCCATCTAATCTGACTGAGCTGGAGCTGTTTTGCAAAGAAGAATGGGCAAGGATTTCAGTCTCTAGATGTGCAAAGCTGGTAGAGACATACCCTAAAAGACTGGCAGCTGTAATTGCAGCAAAAGGATGCATGTATGGATGCATGTAATGATGTTTGATTTTCGATCCACTTCTCACACGTACACCACTTTGTATTGGTCTTTCACGTGGAATTCCAATAAAATTGATGCATGTTTGTGGCAGTAATGTGACAAGATGTGGAAAACTTCAAGGGGGCCAAATACTTTTGCAACCCACTGTATATATATATATATATATATATATATATGTATGTGTATATATATATATATATATATATATATATATATATATATGTATGTGTATATATATATATATATATATATATATATATATATAATGTTTAGCGATAGTAAAATATCAGTATGTATTAGCGATATTTTACTATCTTCATTTTCATTGTAATTGTAGAAAATAGCTACATTTACTGATATTCTACTATCTGGTTTTCTGGGTGCCCAAATTTCCCAGTGCCCCTTTTGCCTGTCCGCATCTATAAAGTTTATCAGTACCAGTCACCTTCTGCATTCTGTTTAAAGGACAACCGAGGTGACATGTGACATGATGAGATAGACATGTGTATGTACAGTGCTAAGCACACAAATAATAGGCTGTGTTCCTTTTTTCTGTCTCTGCCTGAAAGAGGTAAAAATTGGGTATGCAAGTGACAGTTTCTGTCCGGGTTGGGACCGGGTCGGACTGGGTCAGACTATAGCATAATCCTCACTGATACGTAGTTACAGCAATAAAACACTTTACTGTCAGTAAATGGCTTCCTTGAGCAGGAAAAAGATTAATAGATTTAATAGATTAATAGAATAATTAATAGATTTGAGCTCTGGCATACTTCAATGAAGGTGTCATTGAGCAGAGACAAAGAAACAGTAAAAACCTTAAAACTAGATTTAAATATAAAATAAAATTGTGGGATATCTAAAAAAGTCATTTTTAGGAGAAGGAGGTTAAATACAATTGTTTTTCTCATTAGTTTATTTTCACCTCGGATGTCCTTTAAGGATAAACTGCAAGCACTCACATTGCACCAAAAATTGTCTCCAAGTCTTTCTCATTTGGTATTCTACTGTAGAGATGGCCCGAATGGTTCGCATGCAAAATTATTCGCGCAAACATCGCTGGTTCGCATTCGGGATCAAACGCAAACTTTATGCGAGTTCGACCCGCCCTCTATACTTCATCATTGGGCTAAACTTTGACCCTCTACATCACAGTCAGCAGACACATGGAAGCCAATCAGGCTGTGCTCCCTCCTGGAGGCTCCCCCATTTATAAAAGGCAGCAGCGTCGGCCATTTTCTCACTCAGTCTGCTGCTGATATTAGGGAGAGAAGGGAGAGACATTGGAGACGAGATAGGGAAAGCTTAGTTAGGCTCTTGTTAGGCTTGTTAGCTTGCTCCTTGCTGATACTTATTGCTAAAAAGCGTCCCAAAACAGCTCTTTTGAGAGCTAATGTTCTTGTGATGTTTTTTTTTTGGGGTATGGCCCACTGACACTTGCATATACAGCCCTGTCTGTCGCAGCTGGCCTTTGCTAATTACTATACTGTGCCAGGCCCAGCACATTCAGTGCCTACCTTTTCACTGCACCTGTGTGTGGGACAGCTGCACATTTTATTGTAATACCAGTCCATGCATACCTGTTCACTGCATCTGTGTGACCGCACACAGTTTTATATACCAGTCACTGCATACCTGTTCACTGCACCTGTGTGTGTGACAGCTGCACATTGTATTGGAATACCAGTCACTGCATACCTGTTCACTGCACCTGTGTGACCGCATGCAGTTTTATATACTAGTCCGTGCATACCTTTGAATTGCACCTGTGTGTGTGACAGCTGCACATTGTATTGTAATACCAGTCCATGGATCATTTCACTGTACCTGTGTGACAGTATGCAGTTTTATTTACCAATCACTGCATACCTGTTCACTGCACCTGTGTGACAACTGCACATTGTATTGTAATACCAGTCCGTGCATACCTTTCACTGCACCTGTGTAACCAACCGCACACTGTTTTATATACCAGTCCATGCATACCTTTGTACTGCACCTGTGTGTATGACAGCTGCACATTGTATTGTAATACCAGTCACTGCATAACTTTCACTGCACCTGTGTGACTGCACATTGTTATACCAGCAGTCACTGCATACCTTTCACTGCATCTGTGTGACTGCACATTGTATTATAACAGCAGTCAGTGTATACCTTTTACTGCACCTGTGTGACTGCACATTGTATAAGTCAAGTCAGTGCTTACCTTTCACTTCATCCCCCATAATATGGACAAAACAACAGGCAGACGCAGAGGCAGAGCCAGAGGCAGGCCACCCGGCAGGTCTGTTCGAGGTCATGCTGACGTGATTTCATGTGGCCATGGATTAGAGTACAGTGTTCAGAAGAATGCACGTGCCATCAACTCCCAAGATTGTCAGGACGTAGTTGACTATTTAACACAGAACACCTCATCTTCCACAGCCACCAGCGTTACTACAAGCACAACATCGGCTCCATTTGACACTTCACAGGAGTTATTTGGTGGCGAATTAACTGATTCACAGCCCTTATTGTTACAACAAGATAAAGGCACTAAGCAAATTATACCACCTCATATGTCTGAGCTAGGCGTCAGTATAGACGTAAGGTGTGAGGATGATGAAGTACCTGCTGTTGGTGCAGTTTATGAGGTGTCTGATACAAGTGAAGCTGTAGCGGATGATTATGATGATGACGGTGATGATGATACTGCCATGGATGTCACGTGGGATCCTAATAGACATGATGACCAGGTGGACAATTCAGAGGGGGAGTCAGAGAGGAGTAGGAGGAGATGAATTGCTGAAAGAAGCAGGGGGAGCTCGTCATCAGAAACAGCTCGTGGCAGTGTCCGGCGGCATGTATCGCAACCTATGGACAGCCAGCCAACATACCCTTCAACGTCTGTTGCTGACCCCACCACCAAAGTGCCATAGTTCCAGGGCTCAGTGGTGTGGACATTTTTTGTGTGTCTGCCTGAGACAAGAGCAATGCCATCTGTACTCTCTGCCACCAAAAATTGATCCGTGGAAAGACCAAGATCCGCATAGGGACAACTGCCTTATGGAGACACATGAAGAAAAAAGCAAAGACCACCTGAGGAAAAGCAACACACAAAAGCTAGCAGCAGCCGCTAACAAAAACAATAATATTTTTTTCTGGTGCGTGTACATGCCTGCCTAATTTTTCTGGCTGCACTGCGGCTGCAACAACAAAACAAAAGGCATGTACATGTGTCAATTCCCCTTCGTGATCCTTAACTTGCCCACGGTGAAGGGGCTTGCATATCAGAATGAAGCAATAACTGGCTATATGAGTGTGTTGGGGGGCACACCTGACCCAAGATAATAAGGGTGTTGCGTCAGACCAAATTCGATCAGCTGGACAGTCACTGTTGTTCTATCATTGAGCTACCTCAGCCCAGTGACCATATGGCCTTGAAAACCGCCATGGCCTGCACTCTCGCCATGGTGCGCGCCAGTCCAGCACAGCCATCACTACACAAACAGCTGTTTGCAGTGTGTTACACAGTGAGTTTGGTCTGTCAGTGTGAAGCAGTACACTAATTACACTACCTGATTGATACATAAACACGCAAGATGTTTTAAATCACTTTATGCCTCCAATTTAGCAATCAATGTGATTTCTGCCCTTAAAATCCTGCTCTGCGTCAAATTCGTAATTTTGGTATGTATCCCACTCCGCCATGCCCCCCTCCAGGTGTAGACACCTTGAAACATCTTTTCCATCACTTTTGTGGCCAGAATTAGTGTTTGTAGTTTTGAAAGTTTACCTGCCCAGTGAAGTCTATTGCGGTTCGAACTTTTTCAGAAGTTCGTGTTTGAGGTTCGCAAACCTAAAATCGGAGGTTCGAGCCATCTCTATTCTACTATATGGACTCTAAAAAAGGAAAACATATCTGAGTAGAAATACTAACTAAGCAACCACGAGAAAGCTGTGCTGGTAAAAGAAAGCCATAAGCTGCTGATAAATTAGCCATCTGCTTAATTAACATTGCTGCTAACTAATTGATTAGTAGTGGCTTTCGTTTTCTAGCATATTTTTCTCCTCTTTTTCCACTGGTCCCTAATCAGGAAGAATGCAAACACAGGTGTCCATTGATCTGCCTTAGCTATTTCAATTATGGACCACTAAAGATCTGTGGGTTATCCTTAGCAATGACTTAGTCCAAACAGACACAAATCCATTTGAGGATAAGTCAAGTCATTTCATTATAGACAAAAACTAGTAGCAATAATAAGATTTTTTTACTTTTTGCGTAAAGGTGCATTTACAAAATAATAAAATATCAATAAAAACACTGTAACAAGTGCATTATCTTGATTGGTGTTTATGCTGATTTGGTATTCAGAGTCTAAGTAAGACTTTATTTGCTATCTAACTGCTCATGAATTTGATTTCTTTTAGATCTCTAATCAAGTTTACGTTTTTGCTTTGCTTAGAAACTGTTGATACACCAGTATTTATGATACACATTAGTTATTTTAATCAATGCTGATCTGATTTGACTGGACTATTAATTCATTCTTTATAAACCTGAGCCCAGCTGTATTAAAATGACAATAAATTCCTAAACATAAAATGCATCTAACGTGTATCCAGAATCAAGTTAGAATGAAACTTGAGAAGGCATATTTAAATTATTTTATAGCTCATTAAAGCTCTCATTCTTTTACTAAGATGACCTACAGTTCCCGTAATTTAGTTTATAGAACATGATTTAAACAGTCCTTAAATTTATAGTAAAACTTTTAAATTGAGCAGGTCATTTTCATTTCATTCTCGCCTACTACAACACAGGTCTTGTCTTTAGAACATCAAGGCCACAATGTGTCTACTGAGGCATTTTAAAGAGTCTTAGGGAGCAAGTAATCTGTCAAAGGAGTCATTTGCAAGAAGAATTAGTTCTCAGAATTTAATAAGCATTTAGGAAAGGAAAGCCAATTAATAATAAACAAAAGAAACATAATTAACTAAGCATACATTTTCCACAAAATACCATGGTAAATGATGTGCACCAAAGAAGATGTATGGCTCTTACGCCAGTAAATTGGAGTTTTCCACTAAGATAGGAAGCAGTCCTATTTCATAATCACCATATGTGTTATGTCAAAAAATTAATTGATTTCAACCTCAGAAGCAGTGTTAGAATTTGAAATACAGATCAATGGTAGTAAAATGCTTTTGCAAGCAAAAAGAAAGTCAAAACAGTTTAATAATTAAATAACACAGGCCAACTTGATACAATCTATAGAGGACTTGATACATTACACCATAATGCTGTTTGCCACTTTCATTTTAGAGTGGACCTGAACTTACAACTTCCTCTCTGCTCTAAAAACTAAGCAATATCATATTAATCTTTAAAGAAAACATTGCTTTGTTACATCTTAAAGAACTTCTGCAATAAATCTGCAGTGTCTATTTCCTGCTCCCATGGAAGCAGACAAAGGGTTAACATCCTGTGTTTATATATTAGCTGTGTCTACTAAGGACTGACAAACTCCTGTGCTGAGAGATTAAATTACACTTGTGATCGATTACTTGAAAATGAGGGAGGATTAGACAGTTTCTTATCTTTTCTTAAAAAACACACAGGACGCATTTCTTTCCATCTTCCTTGAATTCTGTGCAACAGTTTAGGTCCACTTTAAAGTGTACCTGAGACGGGGAGGGGGGAAACATTTATATGTACCTGGGGTTTCCTCCAGCCCACTTCAGGCTTGTCACTCCCTCTCCGCCCTCCTTCGACTCCTGGATCTTCTGAAACTGGCCCCAAAAAGTCCTCCACTGGAGGCCAATTGATGCAGGTGCAGACCAGCTGCACGAGCTCCCCCCGTCATGCTCTCATTGTCGGGAGCATTCTGCTACTGTGCTGTAGTTCTTCCATGGCTGGGCAGCACATGCTCAGTGCGCCATGGACTGGAGGACTTTCCATGGCCAATTTGAGAAGATCTTCATGGAGGGGGCTGAAGGAATCCCCAGGTATGTATAAAACTTTTCTTTCCTTGCATCTCAGGTTCCCTTTAAATACTTTTTGCATTACAGGTAGTACTCGGGTTACATACGCCCGACATACAAATGGCCCGCCGATACGAATGGCCCGATCCCATCGCAATGGTGTCATTTCTGCATGGGGGAAGTTTGAAGAAGCGGCTTCAAACTTCCCCCGAGTGCCGGCGCATGTCCCCAGCAGTGTTGGACTCACCTCCGAACCAAGTCCAACGCTGTCTGTTGTCCGCTCTCTGCCTCTTGCTCCCAATAGCCGTGTACAGCCACCACTAGATGCAGCATCCATTCGCTTCCTGTATGTCATGTGACATACAGTTTCCTATATGTCACATGACATACAGGAAGACGTGCGATGCTGCATCTAGCGGTGCTGTATGCGGCTAGTGGAAGGCAGAGAGCGGAGAACAGACAGTGTTGGACTTGGGCTGGAAGGTGAATCCATAGGGAGAGTGAGGGGAAAGAGGCACAGGGGGGTAAAAACGGAGGCACAGGGGGGCGGTACAGAGGAACAGAGGGTACAATAGGAGGCACAGGGGAACAAATAGAGGGGGTTCAAAAAGAGGTGGAGACATAGAGGTGCACAGAGGGGGACAAATGGGCACTGAAGGGGACAATCAGGCACAAGGGAAGACAGAGAGGCACATAGGGGGACACTGGAGCCAAAGGGGGGCACATGGGAGGCAAAGATAGCACAGCGTTCCAACTTAAGAACGGAATCAGGTTAAGAACGAACCTACAGTCCCTATCTCGTTCGTTAACCGAGGACTACCTGTATTTTTAACCTTAGAATTACCTGTGTTGTGCTTTGTTTTTTTCTTTGTAGTATGTATTTTGTAATATCCATATTTCTACAAGCAGGTAGTTCATAAATGATGCATGGCTAGAGTTGCTTTAATGAAAAGACACTTAGTTGCTCCACTTTTGTGTTGCCATTATTAAAAGTATATATAAAACTAAATGAACATTTTAAACATTTTTTTGTTTTTGTGTCAGCAAGTAATTCAAGATCAGAAATGTGCATCATCAGGTAATTCTCTTGCTTGTCCTATAAAGAGAAGAAAATGTGTTTGGGAGGGGGCATTTTACCTGCTGCATTTACCTTGACTTTACTTTCTATTGAACAATACAGAAAAAATATCTGACAAATGAGAATGAATTGGTGTAAATCAGGCAATCAGCACATTTCTTCTGTAAGCCCAGACATACATCACTGAGAATTTTTAATGTGTGAAAGATGCTAAGACACGGAAAATAGTTGCTTTTCTTCTACTTTTTTATGATAGGCAGTTTATTATTACAAGCAGGCATTCTGTTTTGAGCTGCGTAGATGATATTCCCATTTATCTAAGTCAATCTCTATATTAGCTCATTAGTTAGAATGCTGTTTGATTGCCAGATTCTCAAAAAGATACAAAACCTTTGTCATCAAACACATTATAATCTTCTAAGTCTTGGTATGCATAGCAGAATATTTAAAAGCAAGTCTAAATTGAAAATAAACTGATGTGATAAACAAGTGCATCTATAGTACTAGTTGTAAGCAGGACTTTCATGGAATCCCATAGTCTTATTTTGTATTTAACCACTTATGTTTTTTAATACAGTATATCTATGCCCCTTGAGACTTCATCTTAGCCACAGGATCGTAGCTATACGTACCTTGCCGCGATCGCTGCAGTGCGCATCCCTGCATGCTCCTGCTCCTCAATTCTGTCCTGCTAGTAATCGGACTCAAATATTTATTGTCATCGACCTTGAACAAGCATGCAAATCATATGTTTGACTAAAGTTGGACAGCATTTCCTGCATGCTTGTTTCAGGTATGTAATTCTGACACTACTGATGCATGAAAGATCAACATGCCAGGTAACTGGTATTTTTTAAAAGGAAATAAATATGGCAGCCTCCATATACCTCTCACTTCAGTTGTCCTTTAATCATGATTTTTTTCAAAATTAAAAAAAACGGCGAGTGTAAGGTCTCACCGCTCAAGCCTCTTTTATCCCTTGTCACCCATGCAGGCTGGTCTAGCCAGAATTCAGAGCCCAGAGCATGTGGGGCTTTCCATCCTGTGCTATACCAACCCACATGGTCCATGACTTGGAGGGCTCCCAAAGAGTGGTGGTGGCAAAGCCTGCCCTCTGTGCTAGAGCCCATGTACATACCAGGACCTCCTTCTCTGCCACTCAGATCTCACTCCTGAGGACTGCAGTGAAGTGGCACGCATGTGCGAGATCTGAGAGGCAGAGAAGGAGGTAATAGTATACAAGGGCAGGCCAGACTGGTGAAAGAGACATGTTTGCGCTACTACCACTCTGATAGTCTTGTAGACAGGGGTAGCTGACTAATCCAAGCAGGCTTTGTATACAACAACCAGCCAATTGCTGGTAAGGTTCATCGCTTGCTGTGATTGATTGGTTGTTGTATACCAGGTACCACACACAGTACAGCACCAGTATCTGTACCTGTTAATACAGTATGGAACCAGTACGTACAGTACAGTATACAAATGTCCAAGAGTCAAGAGGGGTAGTCTTATAGGGTGAGTATGTCCCAAAATGTATATTTTAAATAGAAAATGTGGGGGTCGCCTTATATGCCCAGTCGTCTCATATGCTGGAATATACGGTATATTTAGATAATATATATATATATATCAAACAAGCATAAAATCCTAAAATACTTTGATCAAAATAACCAGATACTATAGTTCAGTATAAATAACCCCTGTCAAAGGAATGTAAGGATCAAGGTAATGTAAGGAAAGCAGTAGGACAAGTTGCAAATAGTGAAAGCCCATAAGAGTTACCTACAAAGTAATAAAACAATAAAATCAGGCTATCTGTGCACAGCACAGGCATAGACACATCACACCTGAAGTGTCTACAACTAAATGTGGTATATATGAATCAATGTAAATTCAATCACCTTCCAATTCAATTACAGATGCATACATGGAAATCAGTGTGTGGTCAAGTCTCTAGTGGAGGAATTTCCAACAGGAGAAAAGCACATTAAGGCTAGGGACACACTTAAATGTGCCATAAATGTCAGCGTTTTTCCATGGGTGAGTCTGCAGTCTTGGCACCCTTTTGGCTGACAGCCAGCTGAGTGTTGGCAATAGAGAATCGCACACATTGTACTAAAAAAAAATAATGCATTTTTTTCCTTGCATTGGAAAAACGCACCTTACCCTTACTTCCCCGAGAGCCTCCATAGAGAAGCATTATGTGCATTTTCATGTTTATTTTTCCATTGCAGGAAAATGCACATTAAAAGTGTGACCCCCTGCCAGAAACTACTACCATGACTGCAAATCTACATAGGGAATCATTACATGTGTTTTTGCATCACGGAAAAACGCATGAGAATACTGGGAAGTGCAGGTAAGTTGTAGGAAGAGCCGAGTCACCTGCTGGTGAATAGCAGTAGTAACAGCAGCCGGTGAAGCAGGGAGCAGCAGTGATCCTAGCAAGTGTAAGTCTTGGGCACTACAGATTGCTAATCATAGTCACAGTCTCTCAACATTTTTGTTAGACTTTTGTAGGGTGATTTTTGAGATTTACGGCATTTTTTGTAGAGATTTTATTTTAGTTCTAGCGATTGTAAAAGCGATTGCAATTAGTGATTAGCATTTTTAAAGTTCTGCAAGGGATTTTGGGTAAGCTGATGGTTTCTGGGTAGTACAAGAGCTGCAAAATTGCGGTCGCTAGCAAAATGGTACAAGCACAGTGATTTTGATTTGTCCAAATTGCAATTGCTCCAGTGGGCTCACCTTCAGGGACGTTTCTAGCCTTTTTGTCACTCCAGAAAAGAAGTCCTGTGTCACCCTCCCACCTTCTAAAAAACATTACACACTAGAAAATATAAACCATGTGCTGTTTAGGGTTACATAGTTACATAGTTATTTGGGTTGAAAAAAGACATACGTCCATCGAGTTCAACCAGAGAACAAAGTACAACACCAGCCCGCCCCCTCACATACCCCTGTTGATCCAGAGGAAGGCGAAAAACCCTTACAAGGCATGGTCCAATTAGCCCCAAATGGGAAAAAATATCATCATTGCTTCCACCTGTCCACTCACCACTCACCCTAGTGCCCAGCCTCTCCTACTGCATGTAGCATAATTACACACTACATGAAGTGAACCAGCACTAGAGGGAGCAGAAAAAAGACAAGATGGTTGCACAGGCACAGCACTGAACTCCAGAGGGAAGGCCAGAGCACAGCTTCTATTGTGCGATACTTTGCCTTTACATACTGGACTGGGGGAGCACAGGATGGGGACAGAAACAGATAGTGGAACAAGGGGACAGAGGGAGGCATAAAGGGGGACAGAAAAATGCACAGTGGGACAGAGGGAGGCACAGAGGGATGCACACAGAGCAAGATCATCCACAAGGCATCTTAGGCAGGTGCCTAGGGCCTGGAGAGATCTAGGGACCCGGTTTATTTGCGTGGGCCCAAAATTGATGCTTGCCTAGGGCACCATTTCACTTTAACCCATTTCTGGACATACAGGGGGAAGAGCTGGCACAGGGGGACTGAAGGTGTCACAAGAAGACAGAAGGAGACACAAAAGGAGACAGAAGGAGGTACACACTCCCATGAAGGGTGTGGCTCTGTTTAGGAGGTGTGGCTTAGTCTGGGGGCAGAACTTAGTTCAGGGGTGCTGGGCTTAATCAGGGGCATTGCGCCCCCAGTACCAATGGCACTCCAGGTAGTGGCCTTTACTACATATGCCTAAAAATTCCCCTGCTTACCTCCATCAACTTTCATTGGCATAGTGTTTTCTAGAATCACTAGTGACTCCTAGAAAGCATAAATTGCCATTGGAAAAGCTCTCGTGGGTAATAGGCATTACGTCTGAGAAATACTGCACAGTACTTTTAGATCCATCAGTGCTGCATTTGTGTTTTTTTTAAAAACACTCCCATTGGCTTGCATAAAAATCACTGCAAAATCATTGACATTTTTTGAAAAACACGATTTTGACGCAATTTTAACTCAATTTTTATGCAAGTCAATGCATTTTTTTTAAATGCAGCACTGACGGATCTAAAAGCACTCTGCAGCGTGTCTCAAGCCTAAGGGCTAGTTCACACCAAGAGTACTTTAGAGTGCCTTTCAAAGCGCACATGTTTCGAAAAGCACTTGATTAATGTAGCCCTATGAGGGTGTTCCCTCAGCAGCGTTGCGATTTTGTCACATGTGATGCATGTAGCATCTTTTTTTGAGCGATTCAGCTTGATGAATGTGCAAAAATGCACATTTGTTACAAAATCGCTCAGAAAATCGCTTTGCAAAATCACAAGTGCTAAGCACTAGACCAAATAACAATACTTAGTAGGGTAAAAAGCATTCAGACATTATCAATTACCATATTTTTCGGACCATAAGACGCACTTTTTCTCCCCCAAAAGTGGGGGCAAAAAGTCAGTGCGTCTTATGGTCCGAATAATACAAATTTGACCTCCGCCAAGTGACCTTAAAACACTATCACCGCTGCCACCAACCCCGCTGTGTCTCCGGTAAATCAATTACCTGATCCAGCATCTTCACAGCGTGACTTCGGTGCCATCAGGTTACCCAACAGGAGGAGGTCTGCTAGTAACTGCGAGCTCAACCACAGGCCACAGCACCGGGAAGCACTCAACCTAGCCATAAAGAGGAGTCCGTCGGAAGCCATGGATTGCTGGAGGATGCATCAGTGGCTTCCTGGACTGCGGACATCGCGCTTCTTGGAGCGCTGCACCAGCGCAACCCCATCACCTCACCCACTAAGAGAAGAACATCAGTGGCTTCCTAGCCTGTGGGCATTGCGCTTCCGGTAGCGCTGCAACCATCGTGTCCCAGCATCTCACCCACAGGGATGAAAGAACCAGCGCCGGCTTCCTGAACCTTGGGCATCGTGCTTCCGGTAGCATTGCTCCAGCGTGACCCAGTATCTCGCCCGCAGGGAGGAAAGAACCAGCGCCGGCTTCCTGGACCTTGGGCATCACACTTCCGGTAGCTCTGCTCCAGCATGACCCAGTATCTCGCCCGCAGGGAGGAAAGAACCAGCGCCGGCTTCCTGGACCTTGGGCATCGTGCTTCTGGTAGCGCTGCTCCAGCATGACCCAGTATCTCGCCCGCAGGAAGAAAAGAACCAGCGCCGGCTTCCTGGACCTTGGGCATCGCGCTACCGGTAGCGCTGCACCAGCGTGACCCAGTATCTCGCCCTCAGGGAGGAAAGAACCAGCGCCGGCTTCCTGGACCTTGGGCATCGCGCTTCTGGTAGCGCTGCTCCAGCATGACCCAGTATCTTGCCCGCAGGGAGGAAAGAACCAGCGCCGGCTTCCTGGAGCACTGTACCAGCATGACCACAGCTCCTCGCCCACCAAGACCTTCCATTTCTGCATACTCGGAAGGTGAGATAGAAGCATCGGAGGACACTTCCAATATCGATTGCTCTTCCCATGCTGACATCTCAGCATGTCAGTGTAGAGTGCCCAGATTAAAATACCATAGGTAGTTTGTTACTTTACAGGGTGATAGTGGGGATTAGTGTAGGTAAGGGCTACTTCACCTGGGTGGAAGTAGGGATTAGTGTAGGTAGGGGCTACTGTAGTTGGGGGGCAGTGGGGATTAGTGTAGGATGGGGCTACTGTAGTTGGGGGGCAGTGGGGATTAGTGTAGGTAGGGGCTACTGTAGTTGGGGGGCAGTGGGGATTAGTGTAGGTAGGGGCTACTGTAGTTGGGGGGCAGTGGGGATTAGTGTATTTAGAGGCTACTGTAGTTGGGGGGCAGTGGGGATTAGTGTAGGTAGGGGCTACTGTAGTTGGGGGGCAGTGGGGATTAGTGTAGGTAGGGGCTACTGTAGTTGGGGGGCAGTGGGGATTAGTGTAGGTAGGGGCTACTGTAGTTGGGGGGCAGTGGGGATTAGTGTAGGTAGGGGCTACTGTAGTTGGGGGGCAGTGGGGATTAGTGTAGGTAGGGGCTACTGTAGTTGGGGGGCAGTGGGGATTAGTGTAGGTAGGGGCTACTGTAGTTGGGGGGCAGTGGGGATTAGTGTAGGTAGGGGCTACTGTAGTTGGGGGGCAGTGGGGATTAGTGTAGGTAGGGGCTACTGTAGTTGGGGGGCAGTGGGGATTAGTGTAGGTAGGGGCTACTGTAGTTGGGGGGCAGTGGGGTTTAGTGTAGGTAGTGGCTACTGTAGTTAGGTGGCAGTGGGGATTAGTGTAGGTAGGGGCTACTGTAGTTGGGGGGCAGTGGGGATTAGTGTAGGTAGTGGCTACTGTAGTTGGGGGCAGTGGGGATTAGTGTAGGTAGTGGCTACTGTAGTTGGGGGGCAGAGGGATGTGTAGGTAGTGGCTACTGTAGTTGGGGGGCAGTGGGGATTAGTGTAGGTGAGGGTTATTGTAGCGCGGGAAGGGGGGGGGGTATGGGTTATTTTAGCTGGGCAGTGTAGCTTAGATAGAGACAGTTTAGGGAAAAAGCTCCACAAGACACTCCTGCACCATGGACACACCAGGCTTACTACATTTTTATTTTTTCCCTGTTTTTTGTCCTTCAAACCTAGGTGCGTCTTATGGTCCAAAAATTCAGTACATAGTGACGTACAAAAAGTATCCTTGTAGATGTGAAGAAGGGGATTGACGTGCTAATGATTTTTGATCATTACATCTTCACAGTTGTATCAGGCCTGATATAAAGATTAATCCTCTTTCAATTCCTCTGTTATCTTTATGGCAACAAACTGGAATAAATGTCAGATTTGATAAATTAATTAAGCCAAGTTTTAATTATGTTTTCTCCTAAATTTACCACCATCATCTTTTAATACTAATTAGTTATGAATGAACTCATGATTAGATTGACGTTCCAGCGATTATACCATTTGTCAGAAGGTTGATGAGGTGAGGTTAGCAAGCCCTAGCCCTCTAGGCAGAAAAGCCATTTCTACACTCGCTCTCATTTACAGGTGTAAGGCCTGGAACCCACTAGCAGCGCTTTCTAAGCCTTTTGTAAGCACTTGTGATTTGAAAAGCCCTTGCTAATGTATTGCTATGTGTGTGATGATTTTTAAAAAAAAAATCTGCCATAGCAATACATTAGTAAGAGCTTTTTAAATCATAAGTGCTTAGAAAACTGCTGCTAGTGGGTCCCAGACCTAATGGCTGGTTTACACTGCAAGAGCTTTTTATGAGCTTTTTTCTTGCTAATGCAATGCTATTGTAGTTTTTATCAAATCCCATTGCTCGGATGAGAACACATACATATCATTACATTAGCAAGAGCTTTTACAATCACAAGCACTTAGAAAAAGCTCTTGCATTGTGAACCAGCCCTAAGACCTGGGACCCACTAGCAACTATTTTGTAAATGCTAGTGATTTAAAAAAAGCTCTTGCTAATATAATGCTATGGGAGATTTTTTAAAAATCACATCCCTCAAGTGGGATCACACATATAGATTTACATTAGCAAGAGCTTTTTAAATCCCAAGCTTTTTAATTCAAAAGGCTTAGAAATGTGCTGCTAGAGGGTTCCAGGCCTTAGTGTTCCGTCAATAGACATATGTAAATAAGTCCAAGAAGGCCTTGTTTCCATGTCTGTGCTGCGAGCAACAGAGGGGGTACCACAACGCATGGCAATGCGTTGCTCCAAAATTTTCCCTGACACCTTTGCAATCCCATTTGTTTATAATGAATGAAATCACACCTTGAATGCACAGAAATCCATGCAACCAAATGTTGTGATTGCGAATAGCGACAAAAGGCTAGGGATATCAGACACTACACTCTATGTGCATCTGATGTGCCCGTGGTAGAGATGGCCCGAAATCTCCGGCGGTGAGCACTATTCAGTGAAGATCAGGCATTAACACTCGCCGCGAGTGGCGAGCACATGGCGATATTCGACCCACCCCCATACATCATCATTGACCGAAACGTTGACCCCTTACATCACAGTCAGCAGGCACATGGCAGCCAATCAGCCTGCACGGACCCCCCCCCCTATAAAAATGCACTCGCGCCAGCCATGTTACAGTCTGTCTTCAGCTAGAATAGTGAGAGGAAGGAACAGAGCTTGCTGGAGATAGGGAAAGCGTTAGCTAGGCCTATTTATTTTGATCCTCGCTGACTGACTTGCTGTTAAAGCAACCTAGTCCTTCTGAGGTGCCCCTTCCTTGTGTCCACCTCTATACCCCTTTGTGTCCACCTATGTCCTCCTCTGCATGGGAACAGTACAGGGAGTCCCCGACATTGCGGCGGGTTGGAGGTTTGTATTTGCAGACGGTCACAATCAGGAACTCCCTGCATTTGGACTATAAGATGCAGTGACTTTTTTCCCCACTTTCGGGGGAAAAAAAGTGAGTCTTATAGTAAAAAAAAATACAGTAATAATTGCAGTTATAGTGCACTGGGGTGTTTAGTTTTGGTTCAACTTGGCAAACAATGGTTATACAGCTGTGCCGACTCAATAAGTTAGGATACTACAGCTGTAAAGGAAAGCACAAGGAATGGTAAGGGACACACAATTGATAGTTAGTGTTAGGTGTAGTAGAAGGTTTGTGTTAGGTATAGTAAAAGGAAGGTCAGTGTTAGATATAGTTACAGTGAGGCTAGTGTTAGATGTAGTGACAGTCAAGTTAGTGTGGTGTTGCAGCAGTGAGGTTATTGTTAGGCATAGCGGTAGAAGGTTAAAGTGGTAGTGAGGTTAGTGTTAGCGGCAGTGTTAGGTGTAGCTGTAGTTGGAAAGTAAGTGTGAGAAGAGGAATTAAGAGAGGAGATTACTGATATTTATACTATCAACTACTGCTTGTGCCAAACTCACCAACATATAAACTACAAGTAAATGTACACTATGTGAGACTTTCTTTCAGATTACACCTCTGCAAAGCCTCCAACATAGTGGTGCCCTTAAAGCCTGTTAGAACACATTGGGCTTTTGAGACGGAATATCCCTCTTTGTACTTAATTGGGAACCTGTATATTTGCATGGAAAGATAATTTGGTTCTTAGGCCGTCAACCAATGCTTGTTCTGTATTTCCCCTGCAGAAAAGTCTAGTTTTAGGTAGGATAGCAGATGATTCATTACAAAACTAACAGCTGATCTATTCCACAGATAGTAGCTCAGTGCTGTCTCAGGCTGTGGAGAACCAGCAGGAAATACAAACCACTCCACCAACTGAATAGGTTGCCCAGTGACCGAAAGTCTTGATGTGAAATTTTAGAGTTTATTTAGAGCACTGAGCTGCCATCTGTGGAATAGATCAGCTGTGTGTTTTGTGGTGCATCAGTTGCTATCCTTGCCGACACTAAACTTTGCTGCTGGCAAAATACAGAGGCCTTGATTCACTAACCAGCACTAAGCCGGTTAGTGTGCCTTATCACTTAGTGGGCACAAACTACAGCGCCAACCTTATCTGATGTTAGTGTGCCTTATTTGAGTTAGTGTGCCTTATCTGAGGTTAATGTGCCTTATCTGAACTTAGTGCCTCTTAAGTAGCTTTGTGCACACTGAAAGATGCACAAAGCTACATCGCGCACTGCACCACACACAGCGCGCACAGCGTAATGCATCGATCTTTGCGTGCGGTGTGACAATAATGTCGCACCTGCTATACTGTATATGATGCAACCATAAGATTGCATAGGATGCAACGATAGCAGTGCACTGTATAGCAAGTGCAATGTTATCGTTATCAGTGCGTGATGTAGCTTTGTGCATCTTTTTTTTTTTCCAATTTAAATTTTTATTGAAATTTTTAGAACAATACAAAGAAGGCATTTGTATCATAAACTACAAAACTTACTAGAAAACAGTTGCATCATTAGGTGATATGAAATCGATAACATGGTGACTTGTAAGATATATTTAGTCCATATCTTATGCTGAGACAATGGGAAGTAGTCTATGCCCCTGTGTGATAAATGTTTTGATGCAGTAATTGTATAATTATTTCGTGGATGTTTAAATCCTTCATCATATTTCCTACCTTACTCTTGGATTATAAAATGAGGGTGACGAGGTGTCTGGTTTTGATGTTTACTATCTGGAGAGGCTGATCGTTTGGAGAAAGGAAAATTGCCTACCCTCCGTCAGTTTAGTAAGTTCATTGGCTAGCTATTACTTGGCCTCCAGGCTCCAGCGAGGCTCTATGTGACGGTGGTATCTAGGATAGGTGTTCAAAGGTTATTGGATGTGGTGTGTCGGTTGAAAGCACTGATCCAGGGGCTATGCCAACTACCTGTTGAGCGCTTATGCTAGTTAGATAACCTTAGAGACACCAATATTTGCTAGAATTGCGTTCCCCATATGTCAGAGGATGGTAGGATATGATTCAGGATATTTTTGTATTTACCCAGGGGAAATTTGCACAGAAGACTGGGATGCTATAGTGATCTATACAAGTCATTGAAAAAGTTTTTAAAACCTTATTGTAGATACTCTAGTAATAATAAACATGAACAATAAACACAAGTCTTACCTACATTGTGACCCTATCGGTCAGACTGCAGGCTGAACTAGAACATTATGGGCCTGATTCACAAAGCGGTGCTAACAGTTAGCACTGTGGTGAAAAGCCCTTTATCACGCCTAAACTCAGTTTAGGCATGATAAGTTTAGGTGTGATAAGTTTAGGTGTGATAAGTTTAGGCATGATAAGTTTAAGCACCAACTGCGTTAGCACCGCAGTGCACAGCTGATGAAACGTTTTGCGCTAGCAAAGTCTGGTGCACTTCGCATAGAGTTTAATGGCGCTGCTTTGCATGCGGGACTTTGCACGCTATCTACACTTATCTAAACTTATCACGCCTAAACTTATCACACCTAAACTTATCACACCTAAACTTATCACGCCTAAACTGGCTTTTCACCAGCGTGGTGCAATGGTTATCACGCCTAAAGTCTCTAACTGGGTTAGCACCGCTTTGTGAATCGAGCCCTAAGTGTACCAAAAATTTCCATTCAATGAAGGGTTAGTGTGACATCCTGGTTACAGTGGCTCAGAAAGGAGGGTTGTACCGAGAGTTGGTGTCAGTAAACGGCTTGGTCTTATCTCTTGTAACTTTTTAGATGGGCTATGGGGGGGTTCAGGTGTTTGCGTGTTTACTGTGGGAGGTTAATGCCCAGCTCATTTTGAGCCAGCTTTGTCAGTATTAGAGCTTTGTGCATCTTTTAGTGTGCAAAAAGCTACTTAAAGAACAAGCGACACCCATGCCAACCTTGTAATAAAAAACACATATATAAGTAGATAAATACTACTTCTACTTACATAACAGATGTATTGCGCTATCCACGTAATGATTCCTGTGAATTTTACAAAGGAAAAGCAGAAAATCCTAATCTAGGCAGTGGCCATCTTGCCAAGCTAATGCTGACATCATATCCTCCCTGACTCTTGTTTTCCCCCCTCCTTTCTCTTGCTCATTGTGTATTCATTAGCTGCCCTCCTCCCAGAGTTTTTTTTTAATTTACGCATCCAATCACTGAGTCACCTCAGCCTTGCTTGTAAACACAAGTGATCAGCTAGGCAGGGAAATAAATGAAAGAGGAGGAATATATTATAGATAAAAAGAACTCCCAGCATTCAAAAGAACTCCCAGAATTCAACTCTTTGGCACTGTTTGGCACTAGGGCCAGTGCTCCTAAAGTATGTGATAACTCCAAGCCATAACAGCAGAAAAAGTTTTGAATGCAGGATTAGCATCTTTATCACTTAATACACTCAGACCAGTTGCTGTTGAAATTTGATTTTTATGGTGACAATACTGCTTTAAGGGGCACTAAGTTCAGATAAGGCACACTAACCTCAGATAAGGCACACTAGCTCAGATAAGGCACACTAACTCAGATAAGGCACACTAACCTCAGATAAAGCACACTAACTCAGATAAGGCACACTAACCTCAGATAAGGCATACTAACCTCAGATAAGGCACACTAACCGGCTTAGCGCCGGTTAGTGAATCAAGCCCAGAGTGGCTACTGGTCAAGAACCTACGTAAGTACCAATCATGTTTAATCAGCTTCCGGCTTGTGCAGTGCTGATCTATGTTCATGGCAATTTTTTTTACAGACTAGAGTGGTTTCACCTTTAAAGAACCAAAGTAGAGTGGTATATCCCTCTCAAATCTGCCTGAGCATGCATTGCTATTCCTCATAGTCAACTCGGAACACCCTATTCTCAGTCTCTGAGCTTAAAATGTAGGGTTTTTTTCAGTATTCTGTTGTACACTTTTCAATTGTAGCTGCAGATGTTCCCACATAATAAAATAGTCTATTTTAAAACTTAGTTAAAATTACCAGTTTTCTCTAAGTAAAATATTAATCTACAGAAATAATTAACTTTTAACTCATTTTTCATTCCTGGATAAAATGCAATAATGACTGCTTGGTCATAACATTTTCATGCATCATTAGCATAAAGTGTAATGTAGTTGCCACAGTTGTACAAGGTTATTATAACTCTTAATTGACTAGGTACAGTATCCTTTTTATGCCACATTAATACATCAGGGGGAAAGTCATATCAGCAAGGACTGTGAACAGACTTCCTAAAAATAAGAAACTACATTTTAAATTAAATTTCATTTGGAAAAAAAAAACAAAAAAAACCAAACGGACTTAAATCAGAATACGACCTAAAATGAGATTCATATTTTTGTGCATCTAGTTTTCAGAGGAAGAACGTCGCGATTTATCTGGAGGGTCATTGAATGTTTTGGCATACACTGTGTTATAATTCTATAGTTGCGGTGTTAAATATCCGTGAAACGAGATGCATGACTTTTTATTGTTGTAATGAATTTTACCTCAACAGGTCACATTCGATTTCCATGTCACATAAGCTGGCAAAAATTTTAGCCTTCATAAAAACAATCCTAGATTCAATTTAATTGTGAACCTGGGTCTTAATCGCATACAGTAAATCAAACATTATTCAAGCTGCTGTCTTATAAGTGTTCAGTGTCTGTCTTTAATGCATTTTTACTTTGTACTTTAATCTCCTTTTTATTCATACACACCTGTAGTGAGGTAGGAATTGTTCCTATCCCCTTTTTACCTCATTGACCTGATGTCATTGGCCAGTTGTCACTGTGATAATTTAGGGTTATCAGGACCGAAAGAGAAAGCACACAGTAGCAGATGTGGTTGGACCTAACAGGCAGAATGTTTACTGTGCATATACTACACACTAAGCTAGCCAGAAAATGTATACACAACACAAATATCAGCATGGATTTCAACATTAGATGAGCAGCAAGTCCCAGCAGTCTCAGTAACAAGTTTGCAGATCTCCACTGCAGGGGCATTGCTAGCCCCAAAGATCAGTGGCACGTGCCCCGGATCTATTTTGTGATGCCCCGAATTTCCCCCAGGCAGAGTCAGGCAGCAGTACCCATCACTGGCCACTTGGTTTCCAGATTCTGAAGACATCTTTTCTGGGTCTCTCCACTTAGTGTCTGAGAAGGAAAAAGATGCTAGAACTCCTAGTGTCTGATTCTCAGATGATAGGGGGAGAATTGCGAGCTACAGAGGATCTCTCCAGACCTGGAGAGTGGATGGAGGAGATGAGTAGTCCCTCTCACTGTGCTACTCTGCTTGGAAGGGGGTGGGGGGGAATCGGGGGAGGAACAGTGAGGAAACACACAACGATGCATGCTCCCTATGGAGGCTCCACAGCTTCCAGCATGTCACTACAACACCCAGCATGCCCCATTAAAGCACCACAGCACCCAGTATGCCCCATAGAGGCACCATAGCACCCAGCATGGCACCACAGCAACCAGCATAGCGCCACACAGCACCCAGCATGCATTTTTTTTATTAATGGAGATGGGGGCTTCACAACATTTTTCTGGTCAGGCCTACTTAGACCGCTGTTAAAGGGAACCTGAAGCGAGTAAAATCATTTAAAATAAGCACATGACATAGCTGCAAATATATAAATATTACATACTAAAGTCACCGTCAGTTCCTCTCAGAGGCTCACCATTTTCTTCTTACAGTGATCCCTTCCAGTTCTGATATTTTGTCTGAACTGAAATACACCAGTTGCTGTCAGTTATATATCAGCAACTGTCAGTTACAACTGAATGTGCAAGGTAAAGTCCATTTTTCCCTATGGCTCAAGAAGGTGAAATTACAGTTTAACAGTGTGCTGACCAGGAAGCTGTTATTCGGTAATGGTCATTTGTAAAATGGAGGATGAGGAATTCCATTGATCGTAGTGGCCAAATGGGACGCAGGAGAGGATAAAGAGATTGAGGAGTAGACTACACAGGAGGTAAGTATGACCTGTGTATGGTTATTTTGACTTTTTATTTTCAGTTCAGGTTCTCTTTAAGTTCATGTAAATTTTTCTCCGCCCATGACCACACCCACATTCTGATGCATGGCAACAGCCATTTTCAGCTGGAGTGCCCAAAACTACTCCAGATCTCTTAGGATACTAGCAACGCCCCTGCTCCACAGTCTCAGCACAAAAGATTCCCCAGTCACTGTTTTTACCTATGAATCCTATTTCAAATGTGTGAGGTCCTACAAATACATAATGCATAATGCTTATTTCCGACAATTATAGGCGTACTGAATGATCCTGAGTCATAAGCATTTTTTTTTTGGGGGGGGGGGGGGGGACAGGACCACAATTAAATTGTTTGAAATATTTGTAGCCTATCATTTTTTTAAAACATTAATTCATTTTTTCTTTATATTAATGATGATTAAAATTGTTCAGCTATTTATTTAATATTTATGTGATGTCTGAATGTATTTTGCTCATAGGCACAAGTTTAATACAACAGGTCTCTTGATTTTCAAACTTCAGTAGACCAATTTAATTAGCTTACCAACCATGTCTAGTGATCTCTAGTTTAGTGCGTACGTAGTCTACATACACTGAATACGTAAAAAGGCATAAAGTAACTGTCAATTAAAGAATATATGAGATTTTTATTCATTTTTTGTCCTCAAACTTGAAAATAGTATGTTCAGTTGTCTGGGCAATGGAAAGAGTCCCACAATGCATTTGCCTTTATGAATCATGATTGTGGCTGTCAGACTCCCGCAATCCATTGTGGAACTTGTAGTTCCTTAACAGCTGGAGAGCCAAGTTTGCAGATCACTAATCTAGCGGAATAATCTAATGAAATGATCGAAAAAAAGTGAAAAAATTGTACCATGTATGGACACCCTAAGGTTAGCTCTGAAATGATCCTCTGTGGTGATAAAGCAGCCAGTGATGAGCTCCTAAGATGGCTTCAAGCAAGAGTGTGAAGGTCAGAATTAAGAAAGTAAAATAAATGTTTTACATTCAAATTTCCCCATAGAAAAATAAACATTTCTTACATTATATTGCTATTTTAGAGAATGTCAAATTTAGAAATACAAACTGATAAATATTTCAAACGTATATTTCTACACTTCAGCAATCATATAATGTAAATTATTAAAAGTTCCTGTCAGGGGAAGATCACGTTCCTCCTCAAGGATCTGGGAAAGAATCAGAAACAACAGTGTGCAAGGTTTACAGAGTTGCTTGGGGCAAACAACAGCAAGAACTATATTTTTTGCTGAAGTGGAAGAAAAACAGCTCAGCGTCTCCTCTTTGACTTGTCTCTGTGGAATCCATATCAACAGCAGGAACCTTTGCAACACCGGCTCCAGATCCACATTGATATTCTGCGGCATTCTTTGCTTACGCACAATATTGGGCTGCAAAGCTTAACTGTGATGATTTCTGCACTCTTGGTGGGAGCACACTGCACTTCCTGCCAGTGGGTGAGAGGCAATGTCATCCAAAATTTCCATACCACAAAATGTTGTTATTCCTGGTTAATCCTTCCACTGGGCACAACTGTATGTACTGCTGCTGTTCATGGATCCCACAGAAGCCTCATTAATCAAAACAACATCCCAATCCTGCCTCTAAAATACTAAAATGAAAAAAAAAATGTAGAAGACATATCGTGGGCAGCACGGTGGCGTAGTGGTTAGCGCACTCGCCTTGCATTGCTGGGTCCCCGGTTCAAATCCCAGCCAGGTCTGCAAGGAGTTTGTATGTTCTCCCCGTGTCTGCGTGGGTTTCCTCCAGGCACTCCAATTTCCTCCCACATCCCAAAAACACACAGATAAGTTAATTGGCTTCCCCCCGAAATTAGCCCTAGACTACAATACATACACTATACATATGACTAAGGTAGGGACTAGATTGTGAGCTCCTTTGAGAGACAGTTAGTGACAAGACTATATATACTCTGTGCAGCTCTGCGGCATATAAATGCTAAATAATAATAATATTATCTTACAAACTACTGCCCTCAATCCAGCCTAGATATGCAATGGGCTTGATTCACTAACCGGCGCTAAGTGTTGGCACCGGAGTGAAAAGCCACTTAGTGCCCCCAAAGTAGCTTGCCGCGCACAGCCCCGAGCAGTGCGCGTGCAGCGCTGTGCGCTGGTAATTGTGTGCGGTGTGACGATAACGTCGCATCCGCTGCCCTGTAAATGTTGCACCCGGTGCGCTGAGAACAGCGCATCAAAGTAGCTTTGCGCAGCTATTAGTGCGCGTAAAGCTACTCTTGGGGCACTAAGTGGCTTTTCACTCCGGTGCTAGCAGGATAATAGCATGGAATGGAAACATCTAGGGAAAGCAAGTTCATACTTATGATGCCCAAGTGAGAGTTACCAACCACATGATTGGACAGAAAGTGGCCATTTATTATTATTTAGTATTTATATAGTGCTGACATCTTACACAGAGCTGTTCAGGGTATATTGTCTTATCACTTAACTTTCCTTCAGAGGGGCTCACAATCTAATCCCTGCCATAGTCATATGTCTATGTATGTATTATATAGTATATGTATTTTAGTCTAGGGCCAATTTAGGGGGAAGCCAGTTAACCTATCTGCATGTTTTTGGGATGTGGGAGGAAATTGGAGTGCCTGTAGGAAACCCTCGTAGACACGGAGAGATAGTGCCCCAGATGGGATTCGAACCAGGGATCCAGTGCTGCAAGACAAGAGAGCTAACCACTATGTCACCATGCTGCCCATTTATCCAGTTACAGAGCATCACCCCCATCTGAAGTAATTGGTCATCTCATCCCACTATGTAAGGGAAGATACTCCTCCAGGTTTAGCAACACTTACCATATTGAAAGGATGAAACTGTACTAATGGCGATACCCCAGTATTAACACCATTTACTGCTTCAAAATGTATAAAAAAGAAGGTTGAGTAATTCTCATGATTCAGCTTGCTGGAATGGAGCATGATCTACAGAATGCAGAGTAGTAAGCAGTTTGCAAAATGCAGGCTGTTCTTCTTGGTTCAGCCAATTCAAGCCCTCCAAAATAATTTGATTGCGTTTGTTAATTAGCATGAAAGATAGTAATTCCTTACAGCATCATTATGAGAGCTCATGAGATAGATATTCTCTAGCTAAAAAATGGGGTTGTTTAAACCTGACAGGGAGGACTTGAGCCTAACCTCTCCTTAACTTATTTAGAATGAACAGCCTACAAACTGTCTTCTGAAACCTCTGCAGCAGAAGTAGAAAGAAGCAAAAAAGTCTTGCTGAAGGCCATATTCTGGCCTTTTGTGTACTAAAAAGTTGGAAGCACTCATACATCTAATTGCCCAACCACCTCAGGGATGCACCAAGAGTTGATGAGTAAAGCATAAAAGCATAATGAATTATGGCTAAGGCATAGTTTCTCCTAAAGCAGAAAAAATATCTATTTACAAACAACTTGAGTTACAACATGATTTCATACATACAAAGTTGTCTTCATGTACAAAATGTGCTGTGCTTATACTTTATGTCATACTGTCACCTCTGTACGTATTTCTTGTACCTCTGCTCAGACCCTTTTATACGATCATGCCTCAGATGGTCCCAGTGCTTTCACAAGTTTTTATAATGCTTGCATAATTGGAAGTTGTCCACTCTTCCCCACTCTCAATAAGAGCAATGTCTGTATATTGATGGAGACTGACAAGTTGGCGTATGCTATTTCTTCCACTAGTGAGAAGTTTCAATTTAAGTACCAGAGACTGTTGGTACAATAAAGTCGGAATACCAATGAATCACCGTATATACCCACCGCAATCACCATCCACGGCACACGCCGGGATCCTCAGGACACCCACTCTGCTGCCTCTATGACAGCAGAGTCGTGTGAGCCGGTCAGGAGCCGCATTCATTGGCTCCTGACTGTGACTATCAATGTAAGCCTATAGGAGTTGCTTACATTGATAGACACAGCCAGGAGCCAATGAAATCGTCTCCTGACCGGCTCACAGGGCACTGCCATCATAGAGACAGACAGCATTGAGATTGGCAGGAGCGACGAAAACGGTGGATGCGGGCTGCGGTGGTGAATTGAAATCTATGCCCTGCCAGCCAGATAGCCAACAAAACGGCGCAGATTTCAATTAGCTTCGTCCTTAAAGTGGTTTAACACCCAGCATTTCAACTTGCTTTAAAAGATTGCTTACAGCTTAGAAACTATTATGCCAGATTTTTTTTTTGCAGAAATTCACTGAATGGGTTAAACATGACATTTTAGTGTTGCATTTAGCTAGAAATCCACGTCCGTGCTGAGGTTTAGATACAAATGTATCTATTTACAATGTAAATAAACAAACACCTCTCTGAGAGAGCACAGAGGGCTTCCCAGACAGGCTTTTTCAGAGGTCTATTTGCATTCCAAACAAAGATACATTTATATCTAAATCTCAGCACTGACGCAGATTTCTAGCTAAATGCAAAACTAAAATGTCATGTTTAACCCATTCAGTAAATTTCTGCTTAAAAAAAATCTGGCATAATAGTTTCTAAGCTGTAAGCAATCTTTTAAAGCAAAGTTGAAATGCTGGGTGTTAGACACCTTTAAGTAGTTAATGGGGCAAATTGGTAATTTATCATACATCTATATTTTCTTCTTCTTTCTCTTGGTTCTTCAACCTTTAGTATGGAAAGTACTTTTATTTGCTAGAGTAGCTATCTATCTTGCCTAGAAGGATTATGTGTTTATATGTTTTTATGTTTTATTGTTAATTTTGCTTAAACACCAATTTTGCATTATTTTTGTCCCTGATGTTCATACTTTGCACTTGTATCATGTGTCAACTTCCGACTTTGCTGATGTACAACCATCTGATTGTATGCCTATTCATACGCTCTATGCAATCCGTTGTTATTATTATTGCTTTCAATACAAGTTTTTGTAAACTAAAATGTACTGTACTGTTTTTCTTGATACATATGTTTGTAATGACATGTCACTATATTGTATAAGCTGTTAAAAGTAGTTGAACACAAATCAAAAGCACATTAAAAACAGCATTGTTTATAGTTAATGTCTAAATCCAGAGTTGTCCGAAAGTAAACCGTTATCCACATTTCACTATGAACATATGACTCGACTTACAAATTAATTCAAATTACAAACAACCTTCCAAAAAGGAACCAGTTTGTATGTAGGGGTCGGGACTGCCTGTACTTTCCTATGGTGTTCTTCACTTGTAAGTGAAGCACAAATAGGCCAGGATGGAACTCCACTTTTTTCCTCAAGTGCTATTGTGTTTGCTATTTAAAATATACAGTGCAAAAGTGAGAGTATCTGAAAAAACAGAAATTATGTTAGCATAAATAATGTCATCTTTTTTTTTTATAGATGGAGTTTTCAGTGTTTTATACTTGGTCTTAGAAGCAGACTTCCATTCGGTTTATTTAAATTTCCTTTAGAATAGACTTTAAGTATATACATTTCTGTTTATTTGTCTGCAGAAGACATTGTACATTCTAATCTATGGAGCTACTGATGGAGGAGAGAGTTGTTAACAGTTGACATAAATTAACTAGTGCCCTGGCTTGCAGCCAATATCATGCAACATCATAACATTAGTAAAGTGAAAATGTTACTGAGCTTAAGCATAGCGCTTAGTAACACCTAATGAACAGTCTGTTGATGTTTTTGTGGGATCTTTTGGTCTCCAAAAGGCTAAAAGGACACGTGTCAGGTCAACAGGTCACATACAATGTAGCACAAGAACAGGTGGATTGAATAACAATAAACCAGATGCAATTCTAAAAATTTCCCTAGGGGTAAGAAAAACTACAGCAAATGAAAAAAACAAACAAAAAAAACAAACAAACATACATTTGATAGGAAATAGTAATAACATTCTAAAAATTATTTCTAAGAAGAAAAACAACTACTAATCTGTGCTAGTTTATTTACGTAGAGTGAGTTGTTGTTGTCTTGTTGTTGGTTAGCCAATACAGTAAAATAAAAATGCTAAAACTATTTTACTAAAATAATGTATCCCTAAAAACCCCATCATTTTTGTAGACTCACTGTGTTGATATCACTGAAACCTATTTTTTGGATACAGAGAATATTTCATTGTAATACATTTGCGGTTGAGAAAGCTTCCAGAGAGGATAAAACTACTCTTTCCTCCGTGTTATGAAGTGGTTGTATATCTTTATTTTATGTACTGTGCATAGGGTCAAAGACATATCTGTGAATGTCAGCTGGAAAGTGTGAAGTGTTAACATTTTCAATGTTTCTGTGGCATTGTTGACCTTCCTGTGACTTTCAATGAGCGCTAGGCTTGGAGAAATGTTTACCAGACATGTGCACCTTTCACAGAGGATTTTGTTCTTTGAAATCTTCTCAGTAACAGCCTTCACAAATATAACATGAATATAAAAATAGACCTAAGTATATTTTTTTATCAGCAAACATAAGGTATTATACAGAGATGAATAGATGAATCTGCACAAATACACTAATGTTCAGGATCACTCATGGATTGCTAACAGATTGATAATTCAAGGATTTATTTTTTGTATCTATTATACAGTTCATGAGCCGCAAAAGAATATACCGTATTTTTCGCCGTATAAGACACACTTTTTCTTCCCCAAAATGTTGAGGGAAAAGTGGGTGCGTCTTATGCGGCGAAGGTACGGATTTTGGGGTGCAGAGGTGCGCAGGGAAGCAATAAATACATTACCTGCTCCTGCCGCCGCGCTCCAGGCTCCAGTCCTACTTGATCCTCTTCTTCCGCTGCCCGCTGCTGCCCCCGCCGAACATCGCTGGCCGGTCCTAATTAGCCGCATGGATACGCTATCATCACACGCATGCCGCCGAACAATGCTGGCGGGTCCTAATTAGCTGCGCAGGGATACAAGATCAGTGTGCGCCGGGTCACGTATGCGTGACCCCGGCGCATGTGGTGTGCTGATCGCGTATCCCTGCGCGGCTAATTAGATCCGGCCAGCGTTGTTCGGCGGCATGCGTGTGATGATAGCGTATCCATGCGGCTAATTAGGACCGGCCAGCGATGTTCGGCGGGGGCAGCAGCAGGCAGCGGTAGATGGAAGAAGAGGATCGGGCAGGATTGGAGCCAGGAGCGCGGCGGCAGGAGCAGGTAATGTATTAAGTGTACTCACGCTGCCTGCACAGGGGGGACACCGACACTGGAGGACACTTACAGAGGGGGACACTGGCACAACAGGGGGGCACAGGCACAATAGGGGGACATGGCAGGCACAGGGGGAACTGGCACAACAGGGGGCCACAGGCACAAGGGACACTGGCACAACAGGGGGGCACAGATACAACAGGGGGACACTGGGACAACAGAGCGGCACATGCACAACGGGGGACATGGCAGGCACAGGGGGAACTGGCAGAACAGGGGGCCACAGGCACACTGGCACAACAGGGGGGCACAGGCACAACAGGGGGACATGGCAGGCCCTGGGGGCCACAGGCACAGGGGACACTGCCACAGGGGACACTGGCACAACAGGGGGACACTGCCACAGGGGACACTGGCACAACAGGGGGACACTGACACAGGGGGCCACAGGCAAAACAGGGGGACACGGCAGGCAGAACAGGGGGACACAGCAGGCACAGGGAGACACAGCACAGGACCAGCACAGGGGGACACAGGAACAGCCAATCACTACACTGGCCACATAGAGGAACATAGGCAGGCAACATGGGAACAACCAATCATAACACTGTCCCCTTATGTGGTGTAATAGTATGTAATGTAACTGGAAAGGGGGGGGGGGGTAAAAAGTCCTTAAGACACCCCTGCATCATAGACACACCTAGGTTTAGTTTTTTCTTTTTTTCCTGATTTTTGCCCTCTAAATCTGGGTGCGTCTTATATGCCGGAGCGTCTTATACGGCGAAAAATACGGTATTTGTGTTCTGCCAAAGCTTTGCCCATTTTAAACACCCAGTATTTAAAGAAATTGTTGGTATTTTTTACTGATTCGTCAATTAGCTTTGACTAACCAGATTGGGGATCCCCAGAACCTCACACTCTAAAAAAATAAAAAATATAGTGCTAATATTTCAACATATCATATAATCCGGCATTTGAAAGAAGAAATATAATTTGATAGGCTATACTCTGCTCACACAATATGGACCCACCTAAACAAACAGACCTGGGATGGAACCCCAAGATTCTTGATAATGAGTCTGAACCAAGAGGACTAGAAGAATAGAAGCTAGAATTGTCAAGATCACTAGGACTGACTCAAAAGACAGATATATCTGAAAGACAAAAACATTTAAACTGCTTTATGCTGTAGAGGAAGCAATGGGAAAAAGTTCTAGGTGTCTACCCAGTTAGGTGAGGATTCTCATTTTTTGTTAAAGCTTTTCTTAAAGCACCACTGGTTTATATGCCATCCTCAATGTAGTGACTCCATCAGTAGGAGGAGTTATGCTGTTTTAAAGGTCCTTCCTGGTTTTTAGGTACAATAAACCATCAAAAAGTAATTATACAAATGCAATAGAAATTCACTTTCAAAGATAGGAGCTGTGGAAGTCATCAGAGAACGTGGATATTACCACTTTAGCCTCAGCTACAATATATCTACATGCTCTGTGACTTCATCTAAACCAGGAGGACATAGATATACTGTACATCTTGTAGTTCAAGCACAGCTGTTCACCAATAAGCTTTCTCCTGTGCACACCTCCGGCACTATCTGCTGCAGCACTAATTGGTAAAAATGAATCCTGAGCAATTAGATTGATTTTTACCATTGAAAATGCATTTATTTTCACAGTTCATAGTGAAAAATAGAAACTGTAGCTATATTTTAGAATCAAATATCCTCACCATAAATTGTGACAGGACTATACTAAGTTTTACGATAAATGGTAGAAATAGCCAAACAAAATTTGTGTTATTTATCTGCAGTAGCAGGTTTTATTTTTAAACTGGATCTGGTAAAATTGAGAATTGTTCCCTCTTTTTCCCATTAAAATGCATAGAAAACAAATGTGTTATTGGGGAAAAATGCCATATAATGAAGTTATTGTATGTCATTCTGTTTAAAAAAAAACTGTCTTGAAAAAAACTATACATATTTCATTTAGGTGTCATAAGTAGGGATTAAGTTATTGCTGATTAAATAGGGACATAGCTAAAACTTTAAAACTGCTCTGGTCCATAAGGGTGAACAAGGTCTGCATGTGAAGTAGTTAAGTTACCTTTTAACAAGTTTGGTAAGATTGTGTTTAATGTTTATACTCAGTGGTTGTATACAGTGTTGCTTGCGAATTTTCGCCCAAGTCATTTTCGCATCGAAAATCCCATTTTCAAATTCGGCGAATTTTTGCGAAAATCTTCAGAAATATTTGCGTTTTCGACCAGCAGTGAAACTTAAAGGAACTTCGCTGTATGCAGACGCTTATGCCCTTATGTGAAAACATTTCCGCAATAATCAGCTGTATGCAAACGCTTATGCCTTTATGCGGAAAAATGTCTGCAATAATCCGCTAAATATGCGCATGGGTGAATTAATACATGCGTACATTGTACTTCCAATGCGGAATTGTATACGTATAGAAGGGCAATAATATTTCTACCCGTGCGCAATGATCCGTATAGACGCAGTTACCGCACGTGTAGTTGACTTTGCAATACATATGACAACTGCGTGTAGCGGGCGAAGCTTCGCATAGTGGTACTACGACTACGTGGAAATAGGTACGCGATAAACTATTTATTTAACGCGAAAATAACGGGCATTAGGCAAAAATATTCGATCGAAAGTTCGCACGTCGAAAATAAATTAGTGCTTTTTTTGGCGAAAATTCGGCAAAAAGAATATTTGCATTTTCGCTCATCACTGGTTGTATAGTGTTTTGAATAATTTGGGACTGTACAGGAAATACAGTAAATGTGTTATAGAATGTGAGAAAACTGAATTTCTCTGTTTTCCTGTACTCCTGAGTGTTGATTACTTTGTTTTACACCTTTCTATGATTCTTTGGATTTGGATCCATTTTGATCAGTTTGCTGTCCAGCCTGATTCCGCTTTCCAGCTTTAGGATGTTGAGTGGATGGTTCAGCCTGAAGCAGCAAATGAAAAGGGTCATGAGTAATGTAATGCATAAAGGGTTCCTTTACAGCCCTTTATGAGGACCATAGCAAGCAGTAATCTCTCTTTCTAACCAATGTAAAATGATCTGTTATATTTGCATAATGTCTACATAGGCAGTACAATGTCACAGGGGACATGTGGTATACATGAACTAATGTATGGATTATAAAAGATTAGATGCAGACATTCAAAAAATCATAGACATTCTTTAAAAGATTTTCAGGGCTTTTTAAAAATGCAAAGAAACAGATGGTGAGACAGAGGAGAGCATATTGTTGTCAGCTCTGAAATCGGGTTTATTTTTGGATAGAGGCTTTCAACATTACACCGAAGAGAGTTGGGATTTACAAAGCATTTCAAAAACAGAGGAAACAGAGATTACAGGAAGATAAAGCTGCACTGTAAGAACAGTTTCAGAGCTGAAATTCAAATAAGTATATGACAAGTTTGCTTTAGCTGGAATTGTTCCCTTCCTAAGGTAAAAATTTGTTGGGTAAATAGAATTTTTTTTTGTATTGTTACTGAAAATATCAAACAAAAAAAAAAACATAGAATACAACATTTTATACAAATCAGACTTTTGACTGACAAAACAGTTGTGGGGTTGTTTCAGCCATTGGTTCAACATCTTTAAAAGTGAAAGGAAAAGTGTTGTGGTTTGGATGAGGGCACCATACAAAGACTTTGCAGACAGCACCATTATCCAGCCCTAAACCGCATTCCATATTTTCGGAGCTCAACTTTATGCAAGCAATACACAATTGGCTGAACTGCTGCCTGCCTCTCCTATCCCTCCCCTCTTTATAGGACAGTACATGTAGTTTGGCTGAGCTAAATGTGCATGAAAAGTCACTGTCTTCTTGCAAAGCTTTAAAACCAAAACATTTTTGCAATAATACAATGAGGAAAGTTTAGAACATGTTCTGTTTTTCCTCCTCTCTCTTTCCTTTTTATGAAGACTACCCCATACCTATCATGTTCCTAACTTGGCTGTAATGTGAACCCTACTGGAAATTAAGCTTTTGTGGACCTTGCTTGTTGAAATCTATGCCGTGTTTGGTAGCTGTGTTCCCTGCCAGGGTACATATTTCAGCTACTCACAGTGTAGCGCGGTCTCTCGTCGTTCATACAACTTTGCCAGCAATGCAGCCCGCTCACTTTGCTGTTATGACAGATGGCTGCAATTTAATTGGCTCATGACCCTGTGATCACTGTGAGCTAATCACAGTGACCACCACAGTTTGATTTTTAGAAAAGGAAAGTTTCTGGTCCTCAAGGGGAGAGACTTATTAAAAGTTCTATGTCTTCCCCTCTCAGAACAGAAAAAAATACTGTCTCTGTTTGGAGAAATGTATTCCTGTCTGGACATACAGTAAGAAAAATAATCAAATAAGAAACCATATAGTGAGAGAAAACCTTGATAGGTTCCAAACTCCTTCCATTATATTAAACGCTTAAATAAATATTTTGTCTGGAGTGGCACTTTAACTTTGCATTGTTATCCATTTAATCAAGCCAGAATAAATTTCTCCAATTTCTCCAATTAAAACATATAATTTAAATCAAGAATATAATGAAAATGAGCTGTAAGACCACAAAGAATACATTGAAGCTAACCACACTATAATTACTAATGTATGTGTAGCTATTAATAATTCATCGGTCTTTGCTATTTGTGAGAATTATGAGCACAAGGGCATCTGGGTAGCTCTCTCTTTACAGTTGAAATATGTTTCAAATAATGTTAGAAAAAAATATTAAACCACTGCTAGTATAATGTTTTACATTCATGTTTCAGACTTATGGGTTTATTGGTGAAACTGAACCCCACACGAGGAGATAATCTCAAATGAGAACCATGGTACGGGATGCCCTATAGAAAGTATTAATATTACAGCCCCCAATATTAAACATTATATGTTTGCTTTGAAAATGCTACTAATGTTTCTTCTTTGATGAAAACTAATGTTAAAAGCATTTCAAACACAGGACTAAGTGTATTTGTACATCAAACAGTACGATGCATTTATACAATTTGCTATAAGAAGCGCATATGCCGTACACCCTTAAAACTGCAATGTAAGGACAGATCTATTATGTTTCCAAGTGCAGGCAGGTCCCATTGCGCCCACTGTTAGATTTGCCTGAACTCGCCTCAGTTCAGTTGAAGAGGAATTTGGTTGAACAAGTCTTCTGATTTCAAAAGGCCCTGAGAGCAAACACCATTGTGGCCAATGTGGAAATATTATCGCACTTTTCCTAGTCTATGAAGAGCAACTACAGCATCAAAAGGCATCAAAATAGTATATCATGCCAGAGGAACACTCATGTTAGGCTGTTTTTGTGGCTGTTTTTGAGGGTAACATGAGAATCCTTCAGTTTACTGCTTTGTGAATCCCTTAATACTGCAGTATGTGGATGTATTATGGAATTATGAAAAATCACTTCTGGGCTGCAAAACATGAACATCATACGTTGTCACCCTAAGAAAGAAATTTCAGTTAAATGTATGTCTGACAAGCCTTGAGTGGTATCAGTTTAGCAGACCGTATTAGCAGGCCCTCAACCTACTCTTCTAATGGGGCAAAAAAAGCTTATTTTCTTAGTAGTTGTAGGAATGGTAGCAAGCTGGATGCAACAGTGGAAATTACGTCATAATAACCAGGAAGTTAACCTGAAGCCACTGGCCTTCTGTGCCTTGACAAACAGAACTCATGTGTCCCCAAACCAATTGTGGTCGTGAATGGATGGAGGTATTTGTTTATATCATATAGCAATAAAGTACTTGTTTCTGGAGAAAAGCATGTAGGTGCTCTTTGGGGCATACTATACGGTAGCACCTGTCATTCTAGAGGTGTGTGATTCCTCCTCAAATTGTCTGTACTATTCATATAAAGGTAACAATATATATTTTATTTCTCATGCCTTGTACATGCATATGAGAGCATTAGAATCATTGTTGGGGTAGTATGTTTTTTTAAACCTTTCCCTGCAAATTTATCATACCCCTTTTGGCATTTTGCTGTATCCGTGTTCTCTGTATCTTATATTTTCTGCAGAAGTTGTTGGTAAAAACAATATACCTTCACTTCCTATAATGCAATGTACAGTATATTAGCTACTGTGATTAACTCAATGTGCTTTCATAACATGGTCAGAATTTGGGCTATTCCTAGGCAAAGGCTGCCCAGGCAACGGTGTAATACCACACCCCCTATATTAATGAGATTCAGTTCTAGGTAGTCTGCAATGTACTGTACAGTACAGAATACTACAGTTTTTGCAGTGCCTCTGTGATGCCTTGCTTCTTCTTAGCATCAGCTCAGGGGTGTAACAATAGACTCTGCAAGGGATGCAGCTGCAGTGCCATCCACTGATTACTTTTATTTTGTCTACATCATACGGACTTTCCATTTCATGAAGAAAAAAAAAACTATTTCTTAGCAATCAGGGATGCTTGGATACCCCTTTTCAAAATCCGAATTGATCCGGATCCGGATACCCAGATATCCGGATCCTGATCGAATATCTGGATCAGAACATTCTGATATCGGCGTACATGTGGATATCCGGACGCAATTTTCGGGCTATCCGGGCGGATTCGGATATCCGGATAGAAAAACCGGAAGTGGCTTATAAATAGCTTCCAAAACGTTTTTTGAGGTAAATGATGCATGTAGCTTCATGTTTTTTTAAAGGGAAACACTAATTTATTATGTGGGGAGTTAAAAAAACAAACAAAAAAAAATGGCTGTAAATTAACATCAGGAGTAGGTTCCAGACAGCAGTCGTGCAGCCCACATTGTGTCCAAAGTCCAACCGCACATCTGGGACATGACAGTTTTCAGCTCAGACACCTCAAAAAAAATTACACAGCAACTGTGTTTAGATAGTTCACCACCATGGCACTTAGTGTGTTGGTACCACGGCTCAGTAAAACATTAGGAGAGGTTCCAGGAAGCGGTCGTACTGCCCCAGTTGGGGCCTCCCCACAACTCGGACAGCACAGACACCTCCAAAAAAATTACACAGCAATTGTGTTTAGATAGTTCACCATGGCACTTAGTGTGTTGGTACCACAGCTCAGTAAAAACATTTTTAACCAGGCTTATGACTCAAGACGGAGCCTGGAGGTTGTGGTGGTAAAGGGTGGTAAGGCAGGTATAGTGATTTCCAGCCACTTAATTTCCCCCTCTTGCCAACAACAGGGTCCAGGAATTCACCAACCACCCAAGCCTGGTTTATTTTGAGGCACGTCAGTCTGTCCACAGACTGGGTGGACAGACGAGAGCGCTTCTCAGTGACCACACCATCGGCCGCACTGAAGCCCCTTTCGGACAGCATGCTGGAAGGGGGGCAAGCAAGGACTTCCAGGGCGTACTGCGCCAGCTCGCTCCAAATATCCAGGTGCTTGACCCAGTAATCCAAGGGGTCCACAGGGGTGTCGCTGTCAAGCCCGCTGTAGGACCCCATGTAGTCTGCCACCATCCGGGTCAGGCGCTGGTTCTAGCTTTGATAGCCACATGCTGCTGCAGGCACCTCCTCAGTCGGCAGCGGTACCGGCGTGGCATACAGCGCTTTTGTGAGAGACAGCAGGTTTGATGGGCGCCTGCTGCTGATGGACGCAGGCACTTGCTGCTGTGCTGGCTGGACTGTGACAGCAGGGGGTGGGAAGTCTGGGGGAAGGCTTCCTCCAAGCGCAAAACCTGGGACCGCTGCAAATCCTTCATTCGGCGCACAGGGTCTCCTCCTGCAGTCAGGAACTGATGCAGCTTCCCCTTCAGCCGTGGGTCCAGCATAAGGGTGATCCACATGTCCTCCCGGTCCCGAGCACGCATCTGTTTGACCCTTGGGTCACTGCGCAGGCACTGCAGCATATGCGCTGCCATGGGGAAGAGGGCTGCCATCTCTGCTGACACATACTCTGAATCATCACCGGAGGAGGTCCTCCTCCTCTCATTCCTGAGCCTCTCCCTGCTCTCTCCACCCCTGCACCACTGCAGCTGCACTCGGCCGTGCCCCCTCATCTTCAAGGTCAGGGACCCTTAACTCCTCCAAGTCCTCCAACTCCAAGTCCCCAACCTTCCCCTCCTGATGCACAGAGGTGGACTGTGAAGGTTGCTGCTGCTGCTCCTGCTGGATCAAGGCTACCTCTCCCACTTCCAGCAGAGCATCGAGGGCCTTGTCCAGCATGCACACCATGGTCACCCACTCACAAAGCGACGCATGGTCCCAGCTGACCATGTTGGTGGCCTCCAGGAAGGGTGCCAGCACCAAGCACACCAGCTGCATTTTTTTCCACTCTGCATTGAGGATGATCTCCGGGAGGTGGGTGGTGCCGGTCCCGAACACAGTGGTGTCCGTTGTGGCTCTGGCCAGGTATTGGTTGACAGCCTGCCTCTGTTCAACCAGACGTTCCAACATGGCCAGGGTGGAATTCCACCGTGTTGGAACGTCTATGATGAGACGGTGTTGTGGCAGGTTCAGCTCCTTCTGCAGGCCTTTCCAAGCCGCTTTCAAAAGTGGGTTCATCCCCTGCTAGGTGCTCAGAAATGTCTGCACCACCAGGTTCAGGACGTGGGCCAGACAGGGGATGTGGGTGATCTCTCCCCGGTGGATGGCAGCAACAAGGTTGACCCCATTGTCGGACACCACCTCTTCGACTCTGAGGCCTCTGTGGGTCAGCCAACTCCTCTCCTGCTCTTGGAGTTTTTCCAGGACGTGGTCTGCCATCAGTCTGTGCTTCCCCAGGCTAACCATCTCCAGCAGCGCTTGGCAGTGGCGAACCTTCACACTGCTGCTGAGGCAGGGGCGTTTGGTGGCGGTGGGTTTGCCGTAGGGTGGAACTGGACCACAGGAACCTGCTGCACTTTCCCTGACCCTGTTGCAGGGTGGCACCACCCACTGCATTGCTGCTGTGCCCGATGCTGCTGTCCCCTCCTCACCCCCTTCCACCAAACTGACCCAGTGTGCCATGAAGGACAGATAGCGGCCTGTCCCGAACCTGCTGCTCCAGGAGTCCATGGTCACATGGACCCGCTCAACCACCGCATGATCCATCCCACGCTCCACGTTGGCCATCGCGAAGCGGTGCAGTGCTGGGATGGCTGTGCGTGAGAAGTAGTGTCGGCTGGGTATTGGCCAATCCGGCGCTGTGCTCTGCAGGAGCGCATGCATGTCGCTCCCCTCCTGCACAAAGGAGTACGGGAGGAGCTGGGAACACATGGCCCATGCAAGCAGGCCATTCAGCTGACGGATGCGATGGCAGTCAGTGTCTGCAGGAATGGCACTGGCAAAGGGGGTTCTGGTGGTGCTTTTGGTCGGAACATTGCTAGCGCCAGTTTCCTTCAGCCTCTTTAAATCCTCATGCTCGTGAAGATGTTGGTTGGCCTGGTGGTTGATGAAGTTGGAGGTGCCGTAGTTGGAGGGGTTGCAACCTCTGCTCAGCTTCACCTGGCACACGTTACAAGTGACAAACTTGCTGTCCACTGAGGGCAGATCAAAAAACTGCCAAATTGGGGATTGTGATTATCCCTTATGCCCTGATTGGGCTGCTGCTGCTTTTTTCCTCCCTGCGGTGGTTGGGCCTGCGGTGGTTGGGGCCTGCGGCTAGTGGTAGCGGCAGAAGATAACGCAGCAGGCTTAGGGTCCCGCATTCCACGCCCACTGCTGCTCCTGCCAATGTCAGCGATGCTGATCCTCCGTGCCAGACCTACAGATATATCCTCCTCCTCAGACTCAGAGCCAACATCCCCCTCCTGTGGTTGGTAATCAATGTCCTTCATCTTGTCATCATTATAATTATCACCAGCATCATACTCCCCCTCCTTAAACAATTGCTGGGATGCTGATGACCCCAACTCCTCTTCTGCTGACACCTCAGGCAAGGAATCCCCCCCAACAATCAACGTCACCATCTTTGATTCCTCCACAAACCCCAGTGTGGCCAGAATGTCCTTCTCACAGTCAGTGGTGGTAAAAGCCCTGTTTGCGCTCGCGGTGTCTGACTCTGGACTACAGAGTGCGCTGACTGAGCTTAGGCTGCCCGCTGGGGTCTACATGATGACCGACGAGTCCCCGTGCACTGCTGGGCGGCTGCTGCTGCTCCTGTGAACAGGAGTGGTGGTGGGGGTGGAGGTGTGTGCTGTAGAGGTGGTGGTGGCATGCTCATCCACCATCAGCTGCATCACAGGCTCAGCGTCTTTCTCCTCCAATTTGCGGCACTGACCCTGCTGAAAAATGTCCGCTACTCGCTGCTGAGCATCTGCAGCGTGACTCCCCCTATCAGCTGGGCGCCAAGTGCGCCCACGGGCAGTGGCTAGCGGCGGAATGGACACTGGTGCAGCAGAATTGCTGGCGGTGACGGTGTCAACAATGTTCCCTCTCTTCCTGCCCTTGATGCCCTTCCCCTGGCTGCCAGTGCCAGTAGACATAGTGCAAGTTTGTGTGATGATGATGTCACCAGATGGATGTGGGGTACTTGCACTTTTTTGAAATCGGGGTAATTGGTGTTGGACTTGAATGAATCTGCACGGAGTGACAGACAGCAGAATAGAACACAGTGGCCTCAATTCACTAAGCTTTATCAAACACTTTATCAAACGTTTGATAATTTACCTCATGAAGAAAATCTAATTTTGAATTCACTAAGGTGTTATATATTTATCAAATGTTTTATCAATAAAACATTCAATACATTTATAACAACTTAGTGAATTCAAAATAAGTTTTCTCCATGAGGTAAATTATCAAAATTTTGATAAAGTGTTTGATAAAGCTTAGTGAATTGAGGCCAGTGTGCGCACTAACGGTCTGTCACACATACTGACACTCAGAGTCAGCAGCACAGCTGAAATGCAGTAATCTGTACTAGTAAGTTAACACAGACACTGTACTACTCTAACAACTAGCACTGCAGTACTAAATAACTACACAATAATACAGTAATCCCTATGCCCTAAACTATGCTGTAGCTAAGGCAATAGCACAGGCCTGGCCTGTGTGCCCATTCAGCACACACACAGACACAGACACCCAACTAGCAGAGCTGCTGCAGGCTGCAGCAGAGACTGTCACAGTCACACACACACACACTAAATAAAATCACAATACAACAAACTACTAGCTAAACAACAATAAAACAGTGTTATAGTACAGGTGTTAATGTGCAAAAATGCTGGGTTTAACACAGTAGAAAGCACTTGCTTTATCCAAACAGCACTGGAGTGTCTCTCTCAGTGTGCAGTCACAAAGCAAGGATGAGTTCCCTCAACATGGCCGCCTCTTTATATACAGGGGGGGGGGGGCTGGCCAGAGTTCCCCTCTGGGATTGGTTGCAATTGGCTCAATGACGTCATTTCCTTAGTTACAGATTCAGATCCGTATATATCCGCGGATATCCGGGTATGAAACCAAATATCCGCAGATAGCTATCCGAATTTGCACAGAAATCCGGAATCTGAATCCGAATCAGATAGCTGAAAAAAGTTCGGAAATCCGGTTTACCCGGATATCCGGAATCCGGATGAGCATCCCTGATGGCAATGGCCTTCATATCCTCTATCTGTGATATTAAGGCATTTCCAGATATCACAGGTTAGATTTCCAGGCAAGACACTGCGGCCTATATGCAATAAACTTTTTCTCCTGCGTTTTCTGTCGAAGTGGTGAGAACAATTGGGACAATAACATCAGATCCTATGTACGATGCAATTTGAATGTCCCAGCTGTTCTCACTAATTCCATGGCACCACTCCAGTATAGCGTGAACCTAACCATAGAGACATGAATTAGTCAAGCTATTCTGCAGAAAAAGTGTCAGCGGAATATACGGGCATAAAGATAATGGAAAGCTGAGCAGTTTTAGAAATATCAGCAGTTGTCAAACATTCTTTCTATATCCTTAGACATTTGTGAAATACGCTTTCAGACCATTATATGCATTGTATTATGACAATAGTCGCACAATAAAATGATCATAACTCCCATAGCTTTTATTTACTAAACTTATAGTGTTCAAAATGCAATCATATAATTTAGAAATCACACAAACATGGTTTCCTACAAAGCTGCGGACAAATGAAACAATGCAAGAAAATACATGTCTATTTGTTGTGTATAGTTACACTGAATATATTGTCAAACATATGCCGGTAACCATAGCGTGAAAAATACTTTTGAACAATGCTTGTGTCCATCTTGCTTTCTTTAATGGTTCGTTGCTTATTTTAACCTCACCAAAGTACTTATTCTTCTGCAGCCAATCAAGTTAAGCCGTGTAAAGTCTAAAGACAGATATAACTGACAAGGCACGACATGGGTGACTTCATGTTACAGCTTTGAGAATATTGATCATGTGCTGGTTTACTAACTCTTAATATCCTCCCCAATGATTGATTTAAGCTTCATAACTTGCAACAAAATATACTTTAAATGATAGCATGTACTGTATTTCTGATGCCATTCATTTCAGTTAGTCTTCATTTGTTTAAAATCACTAATTAAATATGGTTAGCATATTAATATCAAAGACTTAAAGAGACTCTGAAGTGAGTCTAAATTCACTTTTTTAACATGCAGTCATGTTAAGAACTATAACCCCTGCTAAACCGCCGCTATCCCGTGGCAAAATGAGGGGTTTAAACCCACCAAATCCCCTTTCCTAACTCTGGGGAGCACTTCCGAATGAGGCAGAGCTTATGGCTGTAGCTCTGCCTCTTAGCGCGTCAATTCCGTTGATCGCCGCCTCTCCCCGCCCCTCTCAATCCTCCTTCACTGAGAGGGGCGGGAAGAGGCGGAGATCCGCCGGTAGATTGATGCGCATGGAAGCAGAGCTGCAGCTGAAAGCTTTGCCTCCATGAGCAGCAAAATCCACGACCAAGAAAGTTGTGGATTTTGCAGGGGGGATTTGGGAGGTATAAACCCCTTGTTTTGCTGTGGGGAGGCAGCGGTTTAGCAGGGGTTATAGTTCTTAACACGACTGCATGTTAAAAAAAGTGAATTTAGACTCGCTTCATAGTCTCTTTAAAGTGACCCAGTGGTAAGAAGGATATGTAGGCATCCATATTTCCTTTTAAAAAAGAAAATTGCTGGTCCTTAACATTTGGAGTGGCACTGAAGTGAAAAAAAACGTATGATATAATGAATTGTATGTGTAGTACAGATAATTAATTAATTAATAGAACATCAGTAGCAAAGATAAGTCTCATATTTTTGTTTTCAACTATATAGCTTTATTATTATTTTTTATAAGATGCATCACTCTCTAATATTTGCAATTACAAACCACGCACTGTATTTTAAACTTTGAAACAGAGCAGAGCTAATGATCCTTTGAACTTCCCTGCAGTAAAACCTTATCTGAAGTTGCTTCTCACCTTTTCTTTGATGTATGAGTGCTTCAGCAATTAGGACTGCCTCCGACCCAAGTTGGATTGGAGAGTTTAGAGAAGCTCTTTTGCATAGATAACAACTGAAGTTTCTTATCTCTTCCTGTTCTGGAAACAATATGAGCCTATTTTCTTTGCTACTTATGTTCTATTTCTTAGCTGTACTACACATACAATTCATTATATCATCAGTTTATTTTCACTCCAGATTCCCTATAATACTTTAAAGTGAATCTGAAGCAAAAAAAAATACATACCTGAAAAGAGAGAAGCCTCTGGGTCTTGTAGAAGCTTCCAGTGTTCCCCTGGCCCCTGCCACCAATCTCCAGGACCCTCTGGAAGATCCAGGCCTTGCTTGTCTTCATGCACAAGAGTGGTCGAGCTGCACCATGCTCTGCACCCCTCCTCTGGAATGCCCTCCCACAACACATCCGTCACTCGCCAACCTTTGTTACCTTCAAACGCTCTCTAAAAACACACTTGTTCCGACAAGCATATGCGCTACCTTAGGCCACTTCCCTTTGTACTAAGACCAAATTGCACTCCTACTAGGTATCCTAAAACACAAAGCCTCTACATATTTGCTGCATACTACCCCTCCTCCTGCCCCCCCCCCCCCGATTCCTTTTAGATTGTAAGCTCGCATGGGCAGGGCTCTTTCCCCCTTTTGTGTCTTGGTAACCATTATACATTTAATTCATCATGTTACTTTTATCACTGTCATTACCAAGTCTATAATTTGTATTTTGTATCATTCTTTGTATTTTGTCACTAATTATGTATCTTGTATTTTGGTGTACACCATTGTCTGTATTATTATGTACCCTATGTTTGTTTCTTACTTTGTACAGTGCCACAGAATATGTTGGCGCTTTATAAATCAATAATAATAATAATGCCTTCACAGTAGCATGGAGTTATCCATGCACGAGCAGCTCTGGCTTACTCTGTAGGCATGGCTGAACTTGTGCAGGCACAGTATGGCCCTGTTTGTGCATGAAGAGGAGCGCAGCCCCTATCCTTCAATCAGACAAGCTCTTGTCAGATTTCTGGGGGGGGGGGGGAATTGTTCCACAAGCAGAAATAGAAGTCTGGAGGATGGCATGGGAAGCCTCTATAAGATCCAGAGGCTTCCCTTTTCGTAGGTAAGTATATGTTTTTTAACCTGTGGTTTGCCTTGGGTACACTTTAAGCCACTGATCAAGAACAAATTTACAAATCAGGTGCTCTGACTAAACTTTGCTCACGCTAGATACAAGATAGCTTCAGGTGTGTGATTCATATTTCTGAAACAATCAAGATGTGCAGGACAGCCAGGCATTCTGCATTGTTTGAAAGTCAAATAATATGCCAGCATTCATATCCCTCAGATTATTTTACAATTTACTGATCTTAGAAATGTAAATCTTGATGTTTGTGTAGAACTCTACACCTCTGAGAAGAAATGTTGGCTACCAGCACTGAAGGCATACAATCACCAAAACAGCTTGTTTGTGGTTACCCAGCCTTTAAGAAAACAAAAATAAAGTAAAATGAGAGCACCCTTCTAATGAACAGAGGCAAGAATCCAGTGCACTGGGGAGTGGAAAGGGAAACAAGTAACCCCTTAATAAGTACTTGAGCCAACACCAGGTGACTGACTGTTTCTACAATGTAAGTCTGTATTACCTACATACACATCAAAAAGAATGGAAATATTTTGATGATGGTGATGTTCATGTTTTGGCTGTTCCCATGAACATTTTGTACAAGTTTTGTCAAGTTTTGTATAATATAACTTTATCATTCTTCTTCATAGCTGTTATAACCAAAAAGGAGATAAGGACAGTAGAGAGGAGATTTTATAGTGTTATTGTAACGATTGTGGAATTCTCTCCGTGATCAGTGCACAAGACGTGCGCTGACACTGCGGAAATCCTCCACAAGCGTGTAATTTGCGGGAACCCAGTAAAAGGTGCAACGCACCTGTAGAGGGAAATTCCTGTCGACAGATGGAGCTGTGGAGTGCAGAGGAACGGCTCCTCTGCCCTACCACACACGCCAGACAGGAATTGCACGAAGGGAAGAAACGCAGGGCAATATAGCCCTGAAAGAGAGAGATCAAAGCGACAGAGGGTATGTGTGTCCACCAAACTAGTCGCCACCCTGCGACGATGAACACACAACCATGAAGACAAAGTGAGAAGGCAATCACCAGGGATGGCTATTGCTAATGCTAACAGCGACACAAGACCGAATAACCACAGATGAGGAATGTATGTATGTCCACCAATCTAGCCGCCAACCTGCGACGGTGGACACACAACAGAAGAAACCAAGTGAGAACGCAATCGCAAGAGAAGCGACTGCGGAAGAGAATGAGCACAGGGACAGATTGTATGTGTGTGCACCAAACTAGTCGCCCACCCGCGATGGTGCACACACAACAGCAGATATGAAACAGGAACGTAATCGCGAGAGAGGCGATTGCCAGAGGTGACACAAGGCCACAGCAAGGCAGAGCACGAGAGTAACAAAGGCACAGCAAATCATACAATAAGGAGATAAGGAAAATTACAAACGCTAGCTAAACGCGAACACCGCACTCATTCACAACAGTGCACGCATTTATGCACGGTCTCCGCGTGTTAAGCACAACAGAGACAAGCACGCCTAACTAACCACCGACAGACAAACATGAAACAGAGGACGCGAGCGCTTGCTTAACGGTTACCTCAACGAGCCTACAGCAAGCGTTCGTATCAGACAAGACAGACAAACGGAAAACAGGAATAAGCTAGGAAGGATCCACAGCTCTAGCGCAAGAGGCTAGTGCGATCCAAGTACAGCAAGAGAGATGGAGATCAGACGGATCCACAGCACTAGCGCAAGGCGAGTGCGATCCTGGCAAGACATAACATATGAGATAGCTGGTAGCAACCGCTTCTCCAGCTATACTCCAAGAACAAAGATCAGAACGACTTCCTGTCGACCACCGCTGGGACAGGACAATCGCAACAGACAAACAAAACAGATATGCAATCCTAACTGCACTAGGGAATCTGCCTAGTGCAGTTCCAGGAATTACTCTAGGCTAATCTTCAAACAAAGAGCAAGGCTGAAACTCCAGGGGAGTGTTACACAGGAACTAACTCTTATGACCAGCAAAGGACTCTGGGAAACATAGCTCTTTATACTGCCAGTCATCAAAGGAGGCAGGTAGGAGATTTGCATAACGAGTGTATGCAAATTCCCCAGCAGCAGAACAGACCAGAAACTTGTAATGGAAAAACAGGTCTCTCTTGCAGAGACCTGCAGCCCACAGACTAGGGGAATGGTCAAACAGCTGTCTACCAGTGCATCCAGCTGGGCGGATCATTACAGTTATTGTAAGGGCTCGCGGAGACACTGCCGCACAAACTAGCAGCATGGCGGCGGTGTCCGCATATCAGCCGGCGGCTTCAGCTGCGCAGCTACACCGTGGTGCTGGAGGCTATTGTGGAGACGCCGCCGCACAGACTAGCGGCATGGCGGCGGGGTCCGCATATCAGCCGGCGGCTTTGGCCGCACGACTACAGCATAGGGTCTCCGCTGGTCCTTTCTCCTTGCATAGATGGAGGGCTACGCGCGCGCGCGCTAGGAGGCAGGATCTTAATGCAGATAGAAGGGTAGTCAGCTGGTCTCGCTGATCAGCTGACTCCTGGAGGGCTCTGGATTGGCTGAGTGGCGGGGGCTGGCTTGCACAGTACTCTCGCTACATATACAGGCAGCCTGTCAGTTACAGGTTGTCTGCTGTCGTGAATACCTCGTGTGATAGCGCTCAGACCTTAGACTAGATCCCTGTTGTTGATGCTACGGATTTCACACCAAGACTAGGACATTGCTCATATTGTATTGATTTCCTGTGTATGACTTTTGTCTAAACTCTGACCCTGATTCTTCTTCCCGACTCTGTACTTCTGCTTTTCTGCCTAATCTGTTGCTGAACCTTTTGCCTGATTACCGATTACCCTTTGCCTTATGATTCTGTACCAATACTTACCTCTCTGTTGCCGAACCTTTGCCTGATTACCGACTACTCTCTCGTCTCACGTTTCTGTACTGTCGCTGCCCGTACTGTTGCCGAACCTCTATTTGTCTGACCTGTCTCCCTTCAGTGGAACGTCTCCCACTGTAGGGTTATCTCTGAGGCTTGCCTCTCCGAGACGACGGCCCTAGCAGACCGTTGCTGCCAGAGGCCGAGACTCCTCCTCTGCCACATTGGAGGGTCTCACACACGGGGTTCCCATTCAGAGGTAACAACACCTCTGAGGAATTACCGTGAGGTGGATATTTCCACTACATTGTGTATCTGGACTGCATTTATTGTCACACTTACTTTCTGGTGTCCTGTGTGTCTTGCTATACTTGCATTATTGGTGATTCTGCAGATCACCATATAATCAGGTATAACATCTGTATTATTGGTGATACTGCAGATCACCAATAATCAGAAAATCTATTCTAGCTGACACCGATCGTCACAGTTATATAATCATCCACTTAAAAACTAACTATAACAAGTAACTTGTCTATATATCTTATCTAAAGTTTAGATAGTTTACACAGCATATCTATCTGCAAACAGCTTTAACCACTTTACCCCTAGCGGTACGGATTTCTCCGTCCCTTTTTCCACCCTGTTAACACCAAGGGAAGGAAAAATCCGTACCTGACGCTGCTCCTGCCGCTGTCCGCGCTCCCGCTCGCCCATCCACGCACCCCTGTGCTCGTGCACACCCCCGCCCGCTCGCCTGGAGATCAATGAACAGGAAAAACCTTTCCCGTTCGTTGATCTCTGCCCCCCGCAATGATCAGCTGCTTCTACAAGAAGCAGCAATCATTGTGAGAAAAAAACTCACCAGTTATAAACTTAACTGCTGTACCACAACAGTACTAACTGAAGCTGGCCTAGCATTTACCATTTATGCTCAATCTAAGAGAAAAATTAGACAAGACAAATAACATTTATATCACACTTTTCTCCTGGCAGACTCAAAGCACCAGAGCTGCAGCCACTAGGGCACGCTCTATAGGCAGTAGCAGTGTTAGGAAGACTTGCCTAAGGTCTCCTACTGAATAGGTGCTGGCTTACTGAACAGACAGAGCCAAGATTCGAACCCTGGTCTCCTGTGTCAGAGGCAGAGCCCTTAACCATTACACCATCAAGGCACTGCTTAAGGATACAAGCCAGCACCTATTCAGTAGGAGACCTTAGGCAAGTCTTCCTAACACTGCTACTGCCTATAGAGCGTGCCCTAGTGGCTGCAGCTCTGGTGCTTTGAGTCTGCCAGGAGAAAAGCGTGATATAAATGTTGTCTTGTCTAATTTTTCTCTTGGATTGAGCATAAATGGTAAATGCTAGGCCAGCTTCAGTTAGTACTGTTGTGGTACAGCAGTTAAGGTACTTGCCCACCACACAGTGAGACCTGGGTTCAATTCCCAGCCAATGTGAGTTGGCTTTTATGCTACAAATCCTTAAAGGGAACCTAAACTGAGAAGGATATGGATTTTTCCTTTTAAAATAATACCAGTTGCCTGAATCGCCTGCTTATCCTGTGTCTCTAATACTTTTAGCCACAGCCCCTGAACAAGCATGCAGATCAGGTGCTCTGACTGAAGTCAGACTGGATTAGCTGCATGCTTGTTTCAGGGTGTGATTCAGCCACTATTGCAGTCCCAGAGATCAGCTGGACTGCCAGGCAACTGGTATTGTTTAACAGGAAACATCCATATTACTCTCAGTTAAGGTTCCCTTTAAGCAACCTAATGTTTCTCTTGGTTTGAGCACAAATGGTAAATGCTAGACCAGCTTCAGTTAGTACTGTTGTGGTACAGTGGTTAAGGTACTTGTCCACCACACAGTGAGACCTGGGTTCAATTCTCAGCCACGGTATGTAAGCTGGCTTTTGAAATAATATAATTCCCTGGCAGATGAGACCCTCTGGGAGGAGGAAGGCAGGGAAGCCTAAAATAGGGGTTTATGTGAAATCTAGATTTTTTGCCTGGGACTTTTGATGTGTATTTCACTCAATCATGTCTGCCTCCAGGTATTAGAGCCCTTGAAACATGTTTTCTATCATTTTTCCAGCTGTCAGAATTTTTTCTAGTTTTTAAAGCTCGCCTCCCCATTGAAGCCTATTGCGGTTCGCGAACTTTTTCTCGAACCGAACCTTTCGCGGAGGTTCGCGAACAGGGATTGCGAACCGAAAATCGGAGGTTCACGACATCACTAATCTTCAGTTAGCAGTTCTTGTATAGCTCCCAGATATGTGGAAGTTCCTCCACCTAGTTTGAAAATCTGACAATTAAGCTGCATGATTATGCATAAGTAACAAGTCTGTAGTTTACTGTCAACACTATGCAAAATGGTTAAAATCTTGGCCAGGACACTGACGGAATAGGATACATATGTTATATATGTCCTCTACATGTTTGCATGGGCTTCCACTTGACATTCAACTTCCCTCTCACAACCCCAAAACAAACTGATACACAGAGATAGTCATTAAGATGGCTTATCAAGCATGAAAATCATATAGACTTATGTCTTATTATAAGTGTATTGATTCAACTTCAAAAAGTGGCCACACATTATACAATTATTTTATATTTATTTTCAATTCGAGAATTACAATTTTTCTGATGGACTAATATTTGAAACATCTGACTAACATATACCACACGTGTGTTCAATGTTTCCTCGATGATAAAAAAAATGATTCAAATTTCTGAAAAATTGCTTTTGTCTACAAATCAAGAAATCAGCAATCTGTCCTGCAGGATTAAATTTGCATTAAAAAAAATTATAAAACCAGTCACTCTCAACTGCAAAAACAAACAAAAAAACAAAACAAACAAAAAAAAAGCAGCAAAGTCCAATCAGATTTCTTGCTTTAATAAAGAAAAAACTTTCTACTTTTATATACAACCATTCATGTTTATCAAATTGCCATAAAATGTATACTTTTTATTTTACAGTGGGTGGCCACTTTTAGTCTATTTCAGGGACATTAGACCATGAACAATTTCGGCAGTAGATTTGTCAGCTGCTCTGAGGGACTACTCTGTGTGGCATTATGTAAAAAAGCAATAATAATGATCACTCTTGATTAGGGATGAGTAGAACACTCATAAAATGTTTTGCTTATCCAGGAAGTAGAAGGGGTGCAAGCAAAAGAAATCCTCTAGCAGCTGATCGGTTCACTGACAGTTTATTTACACAACTACTGGTTAGATTATTGGCAGTTAGAATTTAATTTTCTTAAGACTTGCAAATATTGATCGTAAAGAAGTTTGACAAGTCTACAAGTTAAATGTAAACATGAGGATTATGTTCTTGTTTCCCAGGAGAGAGTGAGGGGATTTTAGTCTGAAACAGGAGCACATATCTCCTGTGTAGTGAAAACCCATTTCCAAAATGTGTGTACATGTAGCATTAATTGTTGCCATTAGTTTTCCTTCTACCCTTTAAATACTTTGCTTCACTAAACACAAATGTGAATTCTATTTATAAAATGCTAAAAGAAATTATAATAGAACAATGAAGAAAGCCTGGACCAATTCACAGACACAATGGTAATCCTATCAAATAATGGATTAAGCTAAAAACAAATCTTAGGAGCGGATTAGTTAAAGAGAAACTAACAGTTAAATCTTTGAAGTATCTCACAGCAGAACCATTAGAAGTCAATTTCATATCTGTCTGCTGCAAGCTCGGCAGATGAGCCAGTTCCTCTTACAAGGAATGACCTTGAGCACTCTGCAACTCTCTTGATTGTTAAGTTCAATTATATCATTTTTGCTTTATATTTGAAAATACACATCTCGTGGTAAACAAATCCTGTTCAAGTTTATTTCATTTAACCTTAGTCCCAAGTCAATCATTAATTTAGCTATGAAAAATGACCTACATTTATAGCTAAATAACCTCTTTTCACAGTTCTGTTTTATCATGTTAGGATAACTGGACACAATAAACGTGTGCTTAAACTGTAGCTTTAACTGTAAGCATTATTTTGTTATATTTTGTAAGAATGGGGTTGATTGATTAAGCTGCACTGCTAAAGCATCACATCTTAAAGGACTTACGAGGCGAGCATTGATAAAAAAGTTAAGTACCTCATGTCCTTTGTAGTCCTTAGGGCAGACTATCGGCGCCTTCCTTTCAACTGACTGGAGCTCGGATCAGCGAATCCACTCTGCATTGCCAGCCCCGACCCTGCCCCGGGTCGCCTTATCAGACGGCGACTAGAATCGCCGCTTTAAAAGTTCCAGCGTCTGCGCACTTTTCTTAGCCCAGTGCGGCTGCGCAGGTATTCTGTGATGTCTGCGGCCCTCCTCGCTCCTATCACTCTGTTGTACGTCATGTGGGCGTGACCACAAGACCGCCCACACGACATGAATGATGTAAAAGTCAGCCGCGCCCCCTCAGCAGAGACGAGCAACGCTGAGGGACGCTCTTCAAAAAAACATTCTCTTCAAAAAAAGTGTCAGCACAAGTATATGACAAGTCACATCTTGCGTCCCTCAGCGCTGCTCGTCTCTGCTGAGGGGGCGCGGCTGACTTTTACATCATTCATGTCATGTGGGCGGTCTTGTGGTCACGCCCACATGACGTACAACAGAGTGATAGGAGCGAGGAGGGCCGCAGACATCACAGAATACCTGCGCAGCTGCACTGGGCTAAGAAAAGTGCGCAGACGCTGGAACTTTTAAAGCGGCGATTCTACTCGCCGTCTGATAAGGCGACCCGGGGCAGGGTCGGGGCTGGCAATGCAGAGTGGATTCGCTGATCCGAGCTCCAGTCAGTTGAAAGGAAGTCGCTGATAGTCTGCCCTAAGGAGAAAAAAGGACATGAGGTACTTAACTTTTTTTTCAATGCTCGCCTCGTAAGTCCTTTAATGTGAGAAGCGTAAGTTAGGTGCATGCTACGCGTGGTAGTGCAGAGTAGCATGCTCTGATTACTTGACAGACGGGCTATTGGGCCAATCAAAGTAGGGGGATTACGTCCTATTAAGCCACTGGGCCTGACAGGGTTCAGGGCGGGTTTAATGAAGCAGCCGTTATATTAATGGAGCATGTGTAAGTTAGCAGTGCATGCTATGCTGCACTACCACGTGTAGCATGCGCACAACTCGTGCTCCTCACATTAAGAGCGCCTTAATGAATCAACCCCAATGTGACTTCTTAAAGGTGTTATTATGGAACTTAATCTTGGTACACAAATTAAATTATGATTGTTCAATCACTGACCAATTTTACCAACTCCATGTAGTGTGAGAGGCAGCCAACAGATTTTGAATACTGGGAACAGATTGTGTAGGTAAGCGCCCATACTACATGGTCACTGAGTGACCAATCGAATTTGAGTCTGCCTAAATATCAGTTAGGACAGTTTTGCTAGGCACACAGTGGCAAATTTGATCCAAGAGATATCTGCCAAATAAAGAATATATGAAAGCTAGGCACACATGCTAAGTGATGCCTGGCAGGGGCGGCTGTAAAGGACTTTCTCAGATTAAAAATCTAGCTGATACAGGAGCCCCTGACATTGGCTAAAGATTCAGCGCGCTCGATCTTTAGCAACAATGATACCCAACAACCTCACATTGGTCTTCTTCTCACCCTGCGAACTGGAAGCTACTCCGTCATGTCTGCACAACATCTCCCCCCCCCCTCCTATAGCAACAGATTACACATGTGCTGTTGCAATTTACTTGCACTGATGACATATTTTGTGTTCTAGCAGTTCTCTCAGATCCCATCTCCCATTGTGTGGCCAGCTTCAGAGGTAGTTAGATAGTCCCTGTACACATTGTAAACAAAACCACCCCGGAAGAAATTAAAAATAAAAGAAACTTCTCTGCCACTATTAAGCGTCAGCATGCTCAGTGTTGTTAGGCTGGGTTCACACTTGAGAGGGATGCACAATGGTACGTTCCAGGGTATCCTGAGCAGATATATGCTGAGCCCCAATGCAGCATCCAATGAGTGCATTCACATGACTCACCAATGTGCATCCAGCCCTCTGCTGCCACCATCATTGCCATAATCATTCAAGTCCTCCCACCGTTACTCACCTGTCTTCAGGTGCTATTTGGGTACTACAAGCATGCTGGCACTGGCGCTTGGCTCCCGGAAAAGTGCTTGTAGGCTCAGAGCAGTGCTATTCTACTTCAATTCAATAAAGGTAAGCACAGGTCTTGCTAATTCAAACATTGCATAACAACATCATGTAGCATTGCACTGTGCACAAGATTTAAGCATGCAAGCTGTCACACTATCACCGACAATGAAAATAAAAGCTTACCAGCCAGAAACCACGCCCATTGTAAGGTTGAACTTTACAATGTGGAATATATCAAAGGTCACTCTCCGCAGCTTCCAGGATAATGGTATTGTAGGAACCTCCAGATCCCAGGGATAAGCCAGACAGTAACCATTTATTTCTTCATGGGTTAAAAGAAATTGCATAAAATGACAACTTACATACAGGGCCCAAGCAATGGGTACCCCAGAATCACAAGCATGTGTGTGTGTAATAACCCAGAGGATGGAGATGGATAAAGGTGCCCCCCAACCAGTCTCCTTCCTTAGAAAGATACATAGACTCATAAAGTTTTATATCCTTACTCAAAAGTGCACCAATAAGAGACACAGCAGAAAAAGAAGGCTCATACATAACTTATACACAATATGTAAAATTACATTTTATGCAGGATTGAAAATGAAGGGATTTTCCTTTAACATATCCACAAATTGGCAAAGACAAGACATTCTCTTTTGCTTAAAGCGGATCTGAGACAAAAAACTAACTATAACAAGTAACTTGTCTATGTATATTATCTAAAGTTTAGATAGTTTGCACAGCATATCTAGCTGCAAACAGCTTCAACAGTTTATGATTATTTATTCCTGTGATACAATGAGGGCAGCCATGTTCTGTTTGTCACATCGTCACAGGCTGAGGGCTGGATAAGCCTGGATAAGATGATAAGCTTGCCTGTGTGTAAATTCAGTCCCCTTTCCTCCTCCCTCCTCCCCTCTGCCTCTAAAATCTCTGGCTAGTAACCTCCTCCTGCCCAGACTGAGCTCCCATAAGCCCTTGCTACAGTGTCAAGGCACTGTGAAAAGCTGTGGGCGAGGCTTGTTCAGTTTATAGGGAATTAGGGTATTAAAACAAAACTAAAAAGGTATTTGGCTTGAAGAATGCCGTATAAACTATATGAAAGGAACACAATTATGCAATGAGTAAAAGTTTATCTCAGATCCACTTTAAAATGTTGTGAAAACTGAACACTATTGCTAAAAGTTTTTGTTTTTTTTAACTCAAACCTCTATTAAATTTTATGACCCCCCCCCCCCCCCCCAACTTCATTGCTGGGATACTAGACTGCATCATAAGTACAACCACACAAATCAGAGAGGGAAATCAAGTAATTTGGGGAGTTGCCTTACAACTGGAATGGTTATAATCACCACATATCTTGCCTCAGTTATGAAGCACATTAATGTGTAGGTATAAGGTCTCCTTGACCCCAATATCTAAATCGATAAAATATTTATATTTTAAGCATCACCTGTACCTCTATCCAAAGGCATCCAGACTGGATGCTTAGTCTCAAAGGGCTTGGATAGGATTGGGGGGTATCATTGATGCAGGAGGAAATGTGAGGCAACCTTTGTTACAATGCCCTTTTTCCATTGAAGCAGAGGAAAAAAAATCTCCACCAACCCTTAATAGCTTAATCCAAACTGGACCTATGTACGCTTCCAGTTTGAACCACGGTACATCAATCTGGACGTACTGGCACATCCTGTGTAGTTGTGGTGGATGCCTTGTTCATGGCAGGACTTTGAGGGGAGGAAATGGTGTACGGGAACATGTGTTCCCTAAGCCAATCTGAGCCTTCCTGGCAAGAATGTTACAAACTGTAGAAATGTGCATTCTTAAAAAAGTCGTGGCCTTTTTCTGCTGGTCAGATTTTTCTGGAGCTATACAAACTAAGGATAGCTTGAAAATACTTCGTGCAAAAAAGAAAAAAAATGGCTGTAGAAACTCAAATGCAAACTTCGCAATTAATGACCTGGTAAGTGCCAGCTAGCTATCAACTGAGACATATGTGATATCATTTTAACATTATAAGTTATAGAATAGATTTTAGTGTGTTTTAGGATTGAGTCCTATGTTATGGAAATTATTTTTTAGTGACAAACTGAATCAAAAGGAATAAAATTGTGTTGTTCATATATTCTGAACCAAAACAAAAAAAACTTTTAAAAAGTTAAAAAGTTTAACTTTTAAAAAACAAAGGTAGAGAATTTAAAAGTGAATACATCATTTGTTGCCTTAGGAACTCTTCTTTGTTCTAATATTTATGTCAGGAGGGTATATTATTATTTTAGTAAAAAAAAGGGCTTGTAATCACTGATAGAGCACAGCGAGAAAACAAAACAGAAAAAATACACCTTAATTTGCAAATAATATACTGTCACCATACACTGTACTAGGAACATTATTTAAATGTGATAGCCAGGACAAATGTGTGCAGTTTATGTACAGTAGTATTGTTTATTTTAAAGCTATTGGGGCTGGAAATTGTGTATTTTTTATTGTTTTCCTTGTTTTTGCCTTTAAAATGCATATCAAATAAAGTAATTACTGAAAACACCCCCACGGGAACGCCACGCACCCACACACACACAGTTGCAATCTTACACTGTAGTGAAGCAAAAAACCACTAACAGTCATTCCGAATGATACTGTTAGCCACTATGCTGTCGCTACTCGCACTGGCATTTTTCGTACGTTGGGTCAGCTGCACGTTTTAGGCCAATGTATGACAAACGCCCCCACACACAATGCAATTACAATTTCATATGGTAGTGTTGCTCAAGCATACAAATAGGCATGGACTTATACACACTTCAATCTCTTCTAGGCTATGAGTGTTAATTTAGTACGGCAGAAGTCAAGCTTATTAAATAATAATTTAATATTCCAGGGAAAAAGGTGGAACAATGCAGAACAGAATATATACAAAAGATTTCAAAAACAAAGTAAAAAGTTACAAGGATAAAAGTACAAAAATACACACAAAGCGATTTTGCTTACCAAAATAAACGGGGAAATAAACGTACCAGCGTATCGATCTGGCGTTGTTGCGGGAGTACGCACTTCTGGTCAGGAACCAGGTTAGTTCTAGCCGTGTGAGCAAACTCCAAGAACTACAAGTTGTGGTTATCCTAGCTGCTGTTTTATACTGTGAGATACGCCTGGAGGCTGCAACTTCCTTGGGGAGGGGAGGAACTAGTTTTCAATTAAATCTCCGACATACTCCATTTCCAGGTAAAAGTCTATACATCAAAAGATTGTGAAGTGAGGCTTTCAACTCCAGGTGGAAACTTGGTCAAGGCTTTTTCCTGTCTCCGTTTTTAAAGTCTGCAGAGATTTCCACCCCCTTCCCATAGATGTGATTTACAGGGTATAGTTGGCACCTCCACCAATAATTCAATTTCCTCACAATGAAATAGTGTTTAACACACGTCAACTTTTGGTGCAGCGACTCTTCCTGACTTAGTCTAGAGTTCTTCACTTCCTCAACGGAAGTGTAAATGTTTCAAGTGTCAAGGACTACAACACTTCACTTCTGCCATTGTCTGATTACCCAAGCTCTATTCACTGAAGTTCTCTTTAGATGCAAATGTAGGTCTAGAGACCCACTCTCAGAGGAACTGCATACAGACTCAAAAGCACTTCCTATTGTCCTACAGTACACACGGCTTTCCTCAAAGCCAGAATTGCTTGTAACAGGCATACAAAATTTACATGTACATACAGGCTCCCATTAACCGTTTCCAGGAGCTAGGTGACACCTTCAAGAGCCAGACTAGCTTTTAGCAGATTTAGTAGACAGGAAAATGAAAGAAATATGTTCATGTATTCCTAACATTCAGCACCCCAATATATTTCTGACAGGGTGTGTATGTGATTGTGTTGTAACATTATTAGGTAATCTATCAGCTACATGCTCAAGACAATGTTGTTGGAGCAGGTGGTTAATAGTTGGTGTTATTAGTTATGAGGAGGTGGAGCTGCTGCACCAGCCATGCAGTGCCTTCTGAATGAAGACGTACATTTGTTTGACTTGTTGAGCTGAGAGCTAAAAGAGAGATGAAGCTACCCGATTAGCTAAAATGCATATTGTGGACGTCAACAAGAATCATAAAACTCTCTGTACAAGTCTAGATTATAAGACTGTTGCAAGAGCAAGCAACTGCATTTTTTTTTCATTAATATTAAGGGAAAGTGAAAAAAGGAATTTCAAAATAGCTAATTTGCATGAAATGCCACCTTATCTCTAATCCTGGAGCAATCAACAAAAGTATTATTGTCGTAGAATCAGCAGGACAATCAGTAAACTAGTATTTTTTTGTTTAGAAATTCTTATTCATCTCACAAGAAGTTTCCTTGAAAAAGTCAGTTTTAAAATAAATGCCTTTTTTGTCCATTCAGTAATTAATGCAAATGAGCTATATGAAAAGATTTCATGATACAATAGCATATTACAGATAAATTGGACCAGTGAGCAATAGCATTAGTGTCTAACTCTCTGTGTGAGTCCTCCAACAGTTCTGACACCATTTATAATGGAGCTTGATGTTCAAAAACTGGAGACTTGAAAAATAAATATTTCTGTCTACAGCACAAACAATTAAACTCAGCGAGGTGATGCAGTGCTTATCATAATTTAATCTCTTGCATTTATCCTGTCATTTATAGGGGGAGGATTGTGGTAGTTAAACAATAATTTTTCAAAGAAAACAACCTTATTACAGGATTTGTTATTACATTATTTGTTAGAGATCTAAATTAAGGGGTTATCCTAGGACATAGGTAGTGTTTCTAGAATTAGCCTTAGTTCTTTTCAAAATCAGTTCAGCCAAATAAGTTCCAATGTTCAGGTTTATCCTGGATCTGTATTCCAGTAAAGTGGATGCTGCTTTGTGTAAGAATCTAGTGTCCATTTCCATTCATTTTAGGTGCTGTGTTTTTTGTCCATTGTTGACAAAATCACATTGCAACACAGATTTCAACAGATTAAAATGAACAGTTAAAGAGGAACTACAGCCAAAAGGGAAAAAATACATTGCAAAGTGTAAAGTAAAACAATAGAAGAGAGATTAGGTATTGATTGATATTTGCTATGTAAATATCATGTTGTTTGATCCACAATCAGCCTGCACGTAATCATCTTTACTATTGGCAGACATTAAAAAACAGACAGCACCAACTGCCATAATCTATAGCCATACCCCTAACAATGTGATAGGCTGAAAGATTGTTTTTTTTATAGATATCTATATGCACAGAGAGAAATACTAGTTGCTTGGCAGTTGGAAACAGCCGTTATTTCCCACAATGCAATACGGTTCACACACAGGAAACTGTCAGAACCTAGGTTCTGACATCACACTGTGGATGGGTCTTTACCACAATATCATCTATACAGACCCCCCTGATGATCTATTCAAGAAAAGGTAAAGATTTCTCATGGGAAAGGTGGTACTAGCTACTGATTGGGATGAAGTTCAATCCCTGGTTAAAGTTCACGTTTAAAGGGTAACCCTAATGACATACAGTAGATTGTAATCATTTTTCAGGATACCCATTTTTCCCTTAATTATCCTAGTTTCACTGTCAGTAATGCTTCTTATATCTATATACTGCTGTTTATTGGCATGTAAACTTCTTTCTTTTTTTAAGGTTTAACACTAAGAGAACTGCAATATCTTATCGAATTGAACTATAAATACAGTAATTAAAGTCACATAATGCCACTGATTGATAAGGCCAACAGAATTTACCATAGGGAAAGTACATTCTTACACCTTTACTTTATTCTGACTGTTGTTTTCTCCTCTTTCTAGAAATATCCAGTGGTAAAACTTCTGAGTGGAATGTAAAGAGTGTTCCACTGATAGCCAGATTCCTTCTTCCCTGGACAATCTAGCCCTAGAGAAATGATAGAAAAAGGGAACATAAATGGCAACAGAAGGGTTGCCTGATATGTACTGGACTAGTAGTGGGAGGAGGGAGGCCCAATCCCCCCCCCCCCAAAAAAAAATGTAAAAAATACTTTAATGTGTAAAGAGAGGCTTACACCAATACATTACAACTAATTGGGAAGAAAAATCCAGTGACATGTAGATACCTTCCTGCAGCGGCTGGCGGGCACCTAGCGGCTTCCAGAAACTGTGCACTCAAGTCGCATTTCACGTGATCCAATGTGGGTCAGGTGATTGACATTCCGGGCTTGCATGCATGGAGAAGCTGGAAAGCTGCTAGGTGACAGCTAGCCTCTGCTGGAAGGCTGCTACACATCACTAGAGGCTCTGTAAGTATTTGGGGGGGGGGGTTGTGTTTTTTAGGCCAGTTGCTCAAACAACTGGCAACTAGTGATGGTCTGAACATCAAATTTGAGTTTCGAGAATTTTCACAAAAGTTTGCGAATCTGGCGAATCTGCGAATTGCCATAGACTTCAATGGGCAGGTGAATTCTAAAACCTACAGGGACGGTTTCTGGCCACAATGGTGAAGGAAAAGTTGTTTCAAGGGGCATAACACCTGAATGGAGGCATGCCAGAGAGGGATTTATGGCAAAAGTCCCACCAAAATATACTTGACGCAGAGTCATGTTTTTATCCTTAAAGGGCAGAAATCATTCATATTACATTCCTAAATTGGTGAAATAAAGCGCTTTAAAATGTCCAGCATGTGTACACATCCATCAGGTAGTGTAAGGGTTACGCCTGCTTCACACTGACAGATGAAACACCGCTTTTAATGCACCGCAGTCTGCAAACAACTGCAAAGACCTTTAGGGATTATGTCAGGTGAGCATATCTTTGTTTTTACTAGTTGACACCTCCAGGACATACGTGTTAGTCCTCTCAGCGGCAATCTTTGTATAGTGGTGTGTAGTGGCCGCCGTGCTTGTGTGCACAAATGTGCGAGTGCAGGCTTTCCAGCCTCTATGGTCCGGCTGAGGTAGTTCAATGACAATTGAGTGACCCCCCCAAAAAACACTGATTCCAGACTGAGGACTTATACAGTGGGCAGTAGTGGATACTAGATGCCAGTAGTGGTGTGAAGGATTATTGGGTTATGGTTGGTGCACCACTAGGACTAGCAAACCTGTGTCCAACAGCTAACTTGTGCACTGGCCACAGAAGAGCAATACAATAACAAGAAAAACAATGTATCAGCAATAAGAAGGGCTTAGTTGTTCAGGACAATGTGGTAGCAGTAAGAATCTGTGTGGAGGACACAGAACACAGGCCTACCTAACTCTTTCCTTATCACAACACACTGTCCCTCATCTGCCTAGCACAGAAGCCAAACACAGACTAAAAAATGGCTTCTGTGCTGGCTTTCTGATAGATGGGGGGGGGCAGTCCAGCTGATTGGCTGCCATGGGTCTGCTGACTCTGGGGTGAGGAGTCAAAGTTTGTCTCCATTCTAATGTATAGGGGGTGGGTTGAACACATCATGTGTTTGTCTGTAGGGGTGAATGCGAACATCAATTTTTCACCGCAAACTATTCGCCGGCAGAACAGTTTGGCCCATCTCCACTGGCAAGCACATGTATCCGGCATCAGGCGATCCCCATCGATGCTGGATACTCGGGACTCTACTGTACATCTGCAGGTAACACCACAACCCATAATGGGGATGGGCTTTCTCACACACACTCTTTATCATGGTTGCATTATTGTTAGTCTGACTTGTGAGTATTCCTCTCTGATATTTATTGCTAGTTGTTTTTAAATACTACACTGTACACTATATTGGTGCTTCTGGTCATCTCCGTGTTTTTGTCTCCCTCTCTGGAGGCTACACCTCTCAACACACCCCATGTGTGCTGGACAAGTGTACATGAATATGGTGGTTAGCCTCTGACCTGCATTTCTGAAGCATTGCTATGGTGCCCCCGGGCATCCATACGTTGGGCAAAATGGGGCATGCACACCCCCCTGGCCAGCTACTGCCCCCCCCCCCCCCAGCCACCTGAACCCGGAATTGGCCAGCCCGCCCGCCCTGGGGTGGCAGTGGAGAGATAAGAGTAGCGGCGGGCACAGCGGCGGGGAAGGGGGGACATCTCCCCCCTTCCCTCACATTGGGGCTCCCCCTTTCTCTCGCTCCTTTAGAATTCAGTGGTGCGGGTGAAAGCGGTGGGACACTTACTTTATTCTCCCATCCCGGCGCGAGTGAGCTCTCTCTCTCTCTGTGCGCCGCTGCGCTGGTCTGGACTAGACCAGAGCAGCAGCACACGAATACAGAGCTCACTCACGCCGGGAGAATAGAGTAAGTGTCCTGCCTCTGCCGCCCGCACCACTGAATTCTGGAGGGGAAAGCGAGAGAGAGGGGGAGCCCCAAGGTGAGGGAAGGGGGGAGACGTGTGCACACGCTCCCTTTTCTCTCTCCGCTGCCACTGGGAACACTTATAGATCTGTCTATCTAAACTGGGGACACCTATAGACCTGGCTACTTATACTGGGGACACCTATAGACCTGGCTATCTATACTGGGGGGCACCTGTCACTACCTGAACTGGGGGGCACATGTCACTACCTAAACTGGGGGCCCTGTCACTACCTAAACTATGGGCTCCTGTCACTACATACACTGGGGTGGTCCCAGTCACTTCCTTAACTGGGGAGCACCGGTCACTGCATACACTGGGGGGCTCCTGTCATACCTAAACTGGAAGTACCTGTCACTAACTGAACTTGGGGTCTCCTGTCACTACCTGAACTGGGGGGCACCTGTCACTACCTAAACTGGGGGCTCCTGTCACTACTTACATTGGGGGGTCCCTGTCACTACCTGAACTGGGGGCACCTGTCACTACATACACTTGGGGGCTCCTGTCACTACATACACTGGGGGGTCCCTGTCACTACATAAACTAGGGCTCACCTGTCACTACTAGAGGTGTACCGAACGGTTCGCCGGCGAACGGTTCCAGGCGAACATTGGGGGTTCACGTTCGCCTGCGCCAGGCGAACTTTTCCGGAAGTTCGATTCGCCCCATAATGCACTATGAGGGTCAACTTTGACCCTCTGCATCACAGTCAGCAGGCACATTGTAGCCATTCAGGCTACAGTAAGCCCTGGAGCCCCACCCCCCCTTATATAAGGCAGCCTCCGGCGGCCATTACAGTCACTCGTGTGCCTGCTAGAGAGAGGAAAGGGACAGCTGCTGCAGACTTTTTCTCTTAGGGACAGATTAGTTAGGTTCTAGGCTGCTTTGCTTGTTCCTGACTGATTAATATTGCTTTTAAAGCACCCAGCAACAGCTCTTTACAGAGCTCAACCTGTACATTTTTTTTCTGACACTTTTGTTGCATGCACAGCCTTGCTAATTGATAGTGTGTGTGCCACTGCCAGCAGCCCAGCACATTCAGTGACTGACTGCCTGTGTGTGTGACAGGGAGCTGCACATTGTACTACCCAGTACTGCATATACCCCAGTACCTGTTGTGTTTACTTAACCCACCTCATCACTGCATATACCTAGCTTTGTGTTGAGTGAACCCAGCTCACTGCATCTAACTACCCAGTACCTGTTGTGTTTACTTAACCCACCTCATCACTGCATATACCTAGCGTTGTGTTGAGTGAACCCAGCTCACTGCATCTAAGTCTAACTACCTGTTGTGTTGAGTGAGAACCCACCTCACTGCATCTTAAGTACTTTTACTGTATACTGTTCAGTGAACCCAGCTCACTGCATCTAACTACCCAGTACCTGTTGTGTTTACTTAACCCACATCATCACTGCATATACCTAGCGTTGTGTTGAGTGAACCCAGCTCACTGCATCTAACTACCTGTTGTGTTGAGTGTCAACCCACCTGGCCACCTCACTGCATCTAACTACCTGTTGTGTTGAGTGAGAACCCACCTCACTGCATCTTAAGTACCTTTACTGTTGAGTGAACCCAGCTCACTGCATCTAACTACCTGTTGTGTTGAGTGTGAACCCACCTGGCCACCTCACTGCATCTAACTACCTGTTGTGTTGAGTGAGAACCCACCTCACTGCATCTTAAGTACCTTTACTGTTGAGTGAACCCAGCTCACTGCATCTAATTACCTGTTGTGTTGAGTGTGAACCCACCTGGCCACCTCACTGCATCTAACTACCTGTTGTGTTGAGTGAGAACCCACCTCACTGCATCTTAAGTACCTTTACTGTTGAGTGAACCCAGCTCACTGCATCTAACTACCTGTTGTGTTGAGTGTGAACCCACCTGGCCACCTCACTGCATCTAACTACCTGTTGTGTTGAGTGAGAACCCACCTCACTGCATCTTAAGTACCTTTACTGTTGAGTGAACCCACCCACCTGGCCACCTCACTGCATCTAACTACCTGTTGTGTTGAGTGAGAACCCACCTCACTGCATCTTAAGTACCTTTACTGTTGAGTGAACCCAGCTCACTGCATCTAACTACCTGCTGTGTTGAGTGTGAACCCACCTGGCCACCTCACTGCATCTAACTACCTGTTGTGTTGAGTGAGAACCCACCTCACTGCATCTTAAGTACCTTTACTGTTGAGTGAACCCATCTCACTGCATCTAACTACCTGTTGTGTTGAGTGTGAACCCACCTGGCCACCTCACTGCATCTAACTACCTGTTGTGTTGAGTGAGAACCCACCTCACTGCATCTTAAGTACCTTTACTGTTGAGTGAACCCATCTCACTGCATCTAACTACCTGTTGTGTTGAGTGTGAACCCACCTGGCCACCTCACTGCATCTAACTACCTGTTGTGTTGAGTGAGAACCCACCTCACTGCATATAGCTAGCATACCCCCGAGATGGACAAAATGGACAAACCAGGTAGAGGAAGAGGTAGAGGCAGACCCAGAGGAAGGCCACCAGGCACCGGCAGGTCTGTGGCTGTGCGAGGTGGTGTTGCTGTGATTTCATGCGGACCTGCCCCAAAATACAGTGCTCAGAAGAAGGCACGTGCCATCACTTCCCAAAATCGTGAGGAGGTGATTGAGTATTTAACACAGAACACCTCATCTCCCACAGCCACCAGCGCTACAACAAGCACCACATCCGCTGCATTTGACACTTCGCAGGAGTTATTTGGTGGTGGTGGTGAAATCACTGATTCCCAGCCACTACTGCAACAACAACAAGAAGGCGCAGGTACACCACCTCATACGTCTGAGTTAGGTGGCGATAGTATGGACGTAACGTGTGTGGATGGGGATGATGGTGGACCACCTGAAGTTGGTGCACTTGAGGAGGTGTCTGAGGAAAGCGCAGCTGGCCAGGAGGATTATGATGACGATTATACGGATACCACATATGTTCCCGGTAGAGGAGATGACCAGGGGGACAGTTCAGTGGAGGAGTCAGAGAGGAGTAGGAGGAGACGACTCCATGATAGAAGCAGAGGGAGCTCGTCCTCAGAAACAGCTGGGGGCAGTGTCCGGTGCCATGTATCGCCAGCTATGGCCAGGGAGCACACATGCCCTTCAACGTCAGCTGCTGCTGATGCCACCGTAGCGCCATCACCCCAGGGGGGCTCAGCGGTTTGGAAATTTTTTCACGTGTGTGTCTCAGATCGGAGCAAAGCCATCTGTTGTCTCTGCCAGCAAAAATTGAGCCGTGGAAAGGCCAACTGTCACGTAGGGACAAGTGCTTTACGAAGGCACCTGGAGAGAAGGCACAAACAGCTATGGCAAGAACACCTGAGGAAAAGAAGCACCCCTCAAAAGACAAGCAGCGGAGAACAACCGTGGCAGCCGTCACAGGAGGCTTCTGCTGCTCCACGTTCCCATGGTATTGTTCGTAGTTGGGGGGAGGAAGAATGGATACACTTTTAAACAATTTAAAAATACAACCATCTAAACTTTCAAACAATTTAAAAATACAACCATCTAAACTTTCAAACAATTTAAAAATACAACCATCTAAACTTTCAAACAATTTAAAAATACAACCATCTATCATTTTCAAAAAATTTAAAAAAAGGGCAAAAAAACTTGCCCTCCGTAAAACCTTCTTGGCAAATGCTTTCGACTTGGTTTGTCTTCCGCTGGCTCAAGGGTCCATCTGACCACAGATGCCTGGTCTGCAAAGCACGGTCAGGGCAACTACAGCATGGGTCTCAGCAGGCTCCCACTTCGGGCCGCAATCCAACCTTCATTCCCCGCGGTGACAATGGCAGACTTGCCCTCCATAACGGATTCCCGTTAAAGGATTTAAAGTTAATTCGTTTCAAATACACAGCAGGGCCTCGAAAGTCCGCCTCCTGTATTGTTATTTTGGTCACTACCTCGGGGCGGGCGTGCATGCCTACCTGCTGCCCTCCTTGGATGTGTAGTGGTAGCCGTTTCTCAGGCTCCACACCGGATTCCATCCCTCATTCCCCGGCCATTACCCGGGGTCACAAATGACAGACTTGCCCGCCTCCATATGATTCTCGTGAAAGGAATGTGGTGTCATCTTTGCCCGCCATAACTGATTCTCGTTAAAGGATTTAAAGTACATTCATTTCAAATACACAGCAGGGCCTCGAAAGTCCGCCTCCTGTATTGTTATTTTTGGTCACTACCTCGGTGCGGGCGTGCATGCCTACCTGCTGCCCTCCTTGGATGTGTAGTGGTAGCCGTTTCTCAGGCTCCACACCGGATTCCATCCCTCATTCCCTGGCCATTACCCGGGGTCACAAATGACAGACTTGCCCGCCTCCATATGATTCTCGTGAAAGGAATGTGGTGTCATCTTTGCCCGCCATAACTGGTTCTCGTTAAAGGATTTAAAGTACATTCATTTCAAATACACAGCAGGGCCTCGAAAGTCCTCCTCCTGTATTGTTATTTTTGGTCACTACCTCGGGGCGGGCGGGCGTGCATGCCTGCCCGCTGCCCTCCTTGGATGTGTAGTGGTAGCCGTTGCTCAGGCTCCACACCGGATTCAAACCTCTCATTCCCCGGCCATTACCCAGGGTCACAATGGCAGACTTGCCCGCCTCCACAGGATTCTCATTGTAGCGGTACTGAACAAGTACACAGCAAGTAGAAAATGTAAATTAAAAACAAAACGTAAGCTTTTTAACAATGCCATGGAAAGTTGAGAAGGAAGTCACACATTACCTGACATCACTGAGTGAGGAAGAGCAATCACGGTCCAGCATGGCCGTCACTACACAAACAGCTGTTTGCGGTGCGTTACACAGTGAGTTTGGTGTGTCAGTGTGAAGCAGTACTCTAATTACACTCCCTGTTTGATGTATACACATGCAAGATGTTTGAAAGCACGTTAGGCCTGCAATTTAGCATTCAATGTGATTTCTGCCCTTAAAACGCTGCTTTGCGTCACATCCAGATTTTTCACCGGGACTTTTGGCATGTATCCCACTCCGCCATGCCCCCCTCCAGGTGTTAGACCCCTTGAAACATCTTTTCCATCACTTTTGTGGCCAGCATAATTTTTTCTATTTTTCAAAGTTCGCCTCCCCATTGAAGTCTATTGCGGTTCGCGAATTTTTCCGCGAACTGAACCTTCTACGGAAGTTCGCGAACCCGGTTCGCGAACCGAAAATCGGAGGTTCACGACATCTCTAGTCACTACATACACTTGGGGGCTCCTGTCACTACATACACTGGGGGGTCCCTGTCACTACATAAACTAGGGCTCACCTGTCACTACATACACTTGGGGGCTCCTGTCACTACATACACTGGGGGGTCCCTGTCACTACATAAACTAGGGAGCACCTGTCAATACATACACTGGGGGGCTCCTGTCATTACCTAAACTGGGGGGTACCTGTCACTAACTGAACTGGAGGCTCGTGTCACTAACTGAACTGGGGGTCTCTGGTCAATACCTGAACTGGGGGGCTCCTGTCACTGCATACACTTGGGAGCTCCTGTCACTACCTAAACTGGGGCGTACCTGTCACTAACTGAACTGGGGGGCTTCTGTCACTACCTGAACTGGGGGCACCTGTCACTACATACACTGGGCGGCTCCTGTCAGTACCTAAACTGGTGGGTACCTGTCACTAACTGAACTGGGGGTTCCTGTCACTACCTGAATTGGGGGTCTCCTGTCACTACCTGAACTGGGGGGCTCCTGTCGCTACCTAAACTGGGGGGCCCTGTCACTACCTAAACTGGGAAGCTCCTGGTGCTACCTAAACTAGGGGGTACCTGTCACTACCTAAACTATCCAGGCCAGCAAGCCCAGCATCACCACCAGCCAACCAGCCCAGAATCACTGTCAAAAAGGCCACAGCATCACCACCAGTCGGGGCAGCATTTACTTCAACCAGCCAAGCCCAGCCCAGCATCACCGCCAGCCAGCCCAGCCACAGCGTCACCACCAGCCCACACAGCATTACCGCCAGCCTGGCCACAGCATCACCTCCAGACAGGCCACATCATTACTGCAGGCCTTTCAGCCCACACATCATCCCCAGTCCAGTCAAAAACAGTATTGCCAGGTCAGCCAGGCACAGCAGCCAGTAGAGGAGAATTCAGAAGCCAGGTGAGGGGTGTCTACCATATTAAGGGGGCATTCTGCCTATTTATGTGAAATGTTGTCTATTTATGTGCCTCATAACTGCTGAATTTGTCTTGTTGGGGGCCTCATGATTGCTGAATTTGTCTTGTTGGGGGCCTCATGATTGCTGAATTTGTCTTGTTGGGGGCCTCATAATTGCTGAATTTGTCTTGTTGGGGGCCTCATGATTGCTGAACTTGTCATGTTGGGGGCCTCATGATTGCTGAATTTGTCTTGTTAGGGGCCTCATGAGATTGCTGAATTTGTCTTGATGGGGGTCACATGATTGCTAACTGCGAGACTATGGAAAAAGGTAAATCATCATCATATGAGACAATAGCATTAAATCTACTTTTCTTAGCTTTTTAAAACAGAAAATAACACTAGGAGGTTCTAAAAAAATGAATATTTTTTTCAGGAGTAGGATGGATGAAATTGTTTATCTTCACAGCTTATTTTCAACTCGGATTTTCCATAATGTTCATGTATGAGTTAAAACGTTTGTATTTATTTTAAATTGCTGTTGGCACTTTGCGATAGATAAGTGACTTTTGGGTTGCAGTTTGGGCACTCAACCTTCAAAAGGTTTGCCACCACTGTCCTAATCTAATGTCCCACCATTGCTTAGTTCATGTAAATTTATTTCCACCCATGATCACACCCACATTCTGGTCCATGACCACACCCATAACCAAATTTTTCGGCGCTTAAACGCGCCACACAGCTTACCCCCAATTTTTGTCTTCCCCCCTCTTTTGACCCCCCAGAAAAATGTTCTGTGGACTCCCATGAGGGTGCCCATACATGATACCATTTTTTTCATCCAATCTTACCATTTCTAGGTGGTATAAGAGTAAATTAAGTGAATTAACTAAAAGGATAATTTAGGCAGTTCCCTTATATTACATAGAAATGGTAAGATTGGATGAAAAACATGTACCATGTATGGGCACTATTAGCCAGAGTAGTGCATGCATTCTGGCTTGGATCTTACAGATATTTGTACAGGGTGGTGCATGAAAGACTGGACCTGGCGAGTATACATACAAACATATGGGTAACACTCTCATACAGCAGCAAATGCAGGTGACACAGGCATGGGCATCCGCACATACGGCAAAACCGGGCATCTGCCCGAGCCTGGCCGCCCGCTGCCCCCCCCCTGGCCGCGTGCCCGTGCAGCCAGCAGGAGGGGAACAGCGCAGAGAAGAGAGAGAGCTATGGGCACAGTGGGAAAGGGCGGACGTCTCCCCCCCCCTTCCCTCACCTTAGGGGGCTCTCTCTCCCTCGCTGTCCCCTCCGGAATGAAGTGTGCAGCGGCTGGCAGCGGGCGGAACTTACCTCGTCTCGGTCCTGCGCCGGAAGTTCTGGTGCCACACTCTGGTCTGGATCAGACCAGAGTAGCGGCTAATCCATCCGGCGCGTGCGACGAGAGGAGGTAAGTTCCGCCCGCTGCCAGCCGCTGCACACTTCATTCCGGACTCCGGAGGGGAGAGCGAGAGAGGGAGGGAGAGCCCCCTAAGGTGAGTGCCCATAGCTCTCCCTCTTCTCTGCGCTGCTCCCCTCCTCCTGCACACATGGCCACTTTTTCTGGGGACATATACCCCTGGCTACATATACTGGGACATATACCCCTGGCTACATATACTGGGACATATACCCCTGCCTACATATACTGGGACATATCCCCCTGGCTCCATATACTGGGACATATACCCCTGCCTACATATACTGGGACATATACCCCTGCCTACATATACTGGGACATATACCCCTGCCTACATATACTGGGACATATACCCCTGCCTACATATACTGGGACATATCCCCCTGGCTACATATACTGGGACATATACCCCTGCCTACATATACTGGGACATATCCCTCTGGCTACATATACTGGGACATATACCCCTGCCTACATATACTGGGACATATACCCCCTGCCTACATATACTGGGACATATACACCTGCCTACATATACTGGGACATATCCCCCTGGCTACATATACTGGGACATATCCCCCTGGCTACATATACTGGAACATATCCCCCTGGCTACATATACTGGGACATATACCCCCTGCCTACATATACTGGGACATATACCCCTGCCTACATATACTGGGACATATACCCCTGCCTACATATACTGGGACATATCCCCCTGCCTACATATACTGGGACATATACCCCTGCTTACATATACTGGGACATATACCCCTGCCTACATATACTGGGACATATCCCCCTGGCTACATATACTGGGACATATACCCCCTGCCTACATATACTGGGACATATACCCCCTGCCTACATATACTGGGACATATACCCCCTGCCTACATATACTGGGACATATACCCCTGCCTACATATACTGGGACATATACCCCTGCCTACATATACTGGGACATATACCCCTGCCTACATATACTGGGACATATCCCCCTGGCTACATATACTGGGACATATACCCCCTGCCTACATATACTGGGACATTTACCCCTGCCTACATATACTGGGACTTATACCCCTGCCTACATATACTGGGACATATCCCCCTGGCTACATATACTGGGACTTATACCCCCTGCCTACATATACTGGGACATATACCCCCTGCCTACATATACTGGGACATATACACCTGCCTACATATACTGGGACATATACCCCCTGCCTACATATACTGGGACATATACCCCTGCCTACATATACTGGGACATATCCCCCTGGCTACATATACTGGGACATATCCCCCTGGCTACATATACTGAGACATATACCCCCTGCCTACATATACTGGGACATATACCCCTGCCTACATATACTGGGACATATACCCCTGGCTACTTTTTCTGGTGACATATACCCCTGCCTACATATACTGGGACATATCCCCCTGGCTACATATACTGGGACATATACCCCCTGCCTATATATACTGGGACATATACCCCCTGCCTACATATACTGGGACATATACCCCCTGCCTACATATACTGGGACATATACCCCCTGCCTACATATACTGGGACATATACCCCTGCCTACATATACTGGGACATATACCCCTGCCTACATATACTGGGACATATCCCCCTGGCTACATATACTGGGACATATACCCCCTGCCTACATATACTGGGACATTTACCCCTGCCTACATATACTGGGACTTATACCCCTGCCTACATATACTGGGACATATCCCCCTGGCTACATATACTGGGACTTATACCCCCTGCCTACATATACTGGGACATATACCCCCTGCCTACATATACTGGGACATATACACCTGCCTACATATACTGGGACATATACCCCCTGCCTACATATACTGGGACATATACCCCTGCCTACATATACTGGGACATATCCCCCTGGCTACATATACTGGGACATATCCCCCTGGCTACATATACTGAGACATATACCCCCTGCCTACATATACTGGGACATATACCCCTGCCTACATATACTGGGACATATACCCCTGGCTACTTTTTCTGGTGACATATACCCCTGCCTACATATACTGGGACATATCCCCCTGGCTACATATACTGGGACATATACCCCCTGCCTATATATACTGGGACATATACCCCCTGCCTACATATACTGGGACATATACCCCCTGCCTACATATACTGGGACATATACCCCCTGCCTACATATACTGGGACATATACCGCCTGCCTACATATACTGGGACATATCCCCCTGGCTACATATACTGGGACATATCCCTCTGGCTACATATACTGGGACATATACCCCTGCCTACATATACTGGGACATATACCCCTGCCTACATATACTAGGACATATACCCCTGCCTACATATACTGGGGACATATACCCCTGCCTACATATACTGGGCACATATACCCCTGCCTACATATACTGGGCACATATACCCCTGGCTACCTGTTCTGGGGACATCTCTACCCCTGGCTACCAGTTCTGGGGACATCTATACCACTGGCCACCTATTCTGGGGACACCTATAGACCTGGGGCTACCTATTTTTGGGGAACCACTGCTGTCAGTAGCTTCTAAAGAGTGGAGGGCGCTTAGGTGGGCAATCTATGAATATTTTTATCTCACCCGCTGCAAACTAGTTAGGTATGGGGACCCACACACCTCATACAAAATAAAAATGTCAATAGTAACTAAAGATAGTTGCGCTGAGTCTATAGTATGTTATACATCAATTTGTAAAAATGATTAAATATTGATTCGATAGGATTATCTCTGAATTTATTCAAAATGTATATACAACTTATAAAAAAGTTTTTAAATTACAAGTAAAAAATCAGCTGTCACATAAATAAAACAGTTGTATGGCACAATAATTTCACACACATACAGTATCCATCCATTCATACACAGACCTTCAATATTTAATCATTTTTACAAATTGAAGTATAACATACTAAACACTCAGCGCAACTATCTTTAGTTACTATTGAACCACTGCTGTCAGATTGAGTGTATTTTGGGGAACTGCTGCCAGGTGAGAGGTGTCTACATATTAAGGGGGCATTCTGCCTATTTATGTGAAAAGCTGTCTATTTATGTGCCTCATGACTGCTGAATTTGTCTTGTTGCGGGCCTCATGGTTACTGACTTTGTCTTGTTGGGGGCCTCATGATTTGTTGGGGGCCTCAAGATTGCTGAATTTGTCTTGTTGGGGGCCTATTGATTGCTGAATTTGTCTTGTTAGGGGCCTCATGATTGCTGAATTTGTCTTGTTGGGGGCCTCATGATTGCTGAGTTGGTCATGTTGGGGGCCTCATGATTGCTGAATTTGTCTTGATGGGGGGGGGGGGGATGAAATTGTTTATCTTCACAGTTTATTTTCAACTTAATTTTCCATAATGTTCATGTATGAGTTAAAACGTTTGTATTTAGTTTAAATTGCTGTTGGCACTTTGTGATAGTAAAGTGACTTTGCAGTTTGGACACTCGACCTCCAAAAGGTTCGCCACCACTGTCCTAATCTAATGTCCCACCATTGCTTAGTTCATGTAAACTTGTCTCCACCCACGACCACACCCACATTCTGGTTCATGACCACACCCATTTTTCGGTGCAGCGCGCTACACGTGCCGCATGACGTAGCTCCATTTTTTTGCGCCACACAACACCAACCCAAATTTGCAGCGCGGCGCGCGCCCCACTTTTTGCCCCCCCCTGGAAAATTTTCTGTGGACGCCCATGGACACAGGCTTCATTATAGCAGGGGAGGGGACACACAGGAAGGATAGAGTAAGAGGCTGGCGCACGGATACCTGCCAGTGTCTGCCTATAAATTTGCTGTCGTGATAGACTGGAGGGACAGTTTTTCATGCATCAACTACTTTTGTTATAGAAATGGTGCTGTCTTTGGGTTTTGTAAATACTAAGTACATTGTTTTCTGTTCTGCTTCTTTTACTCTCTTTCTGATTTGCCATGGCTTCCAAAAAGAATTCTTAGAGAACACATGGCAGAACTCACTATGAATACAAACAATGCACTGGAAACATTACTAATGCAACTTAAAATCTAGGTTTTTTTTCAGAAACGTTTCCTTTTTACGATTTATTTTTCATCTTTCTTAGCCTGATATTATCATGAGCTAACACCAAAAAGCCAGGCACACACAGTCTGCTGTTTAAGCTAGTACTCTGTGCTTCTGTCAGAGAACCTATAAATTATGTCATGGGACAGAGTTACAAGGTTAGCCTAGTGAAGAATGATGTAGGGTCATAGTACATATTATGTTTGGTTTTCAAGTTTTTATCAAAGCTTCGGAAATTGTCAACATCAGTAAACCCACATACTCTTGTAGATTTGACCTTGTTTTATAAAACAGAGTTGTATCTGAATGCAAAGCATATTCATGTCTCCTGTCCTGTCTTAAATTAAAACTTCAATCTTATTGAGAATTAAGAACCCCTTTCAGTTAAAGGACACCAGAGGTAACAACAAACTGGTGAGATGAACAATTGCATCTGTCCTCCTACTCCTATAAATGACTTTTTTTTAGATATCCCACAGGTTTACTTTTTATTTAAATCTAATTTTTAGGTATTTACTGTTTCATCGACTCTGCTGAATGACACATTCATTGATGTATGCCAGCACTAAAATATATAATTATTGCTTTTTTTAATCTCTTCCCTGCTCTTGGAAGCCATTTTCTGCCAGGAGAGTGTTTATGGCTGTAATTTCTTATCAGTAAGGGTTACACTATAGTCTGATCAGGTCCTGACTTCAAAGAAACTGTCACTTGCATTCCCAATGTTTAACTCAGGCAGAGAAGGGAAAAAGGCTATTTGTGTGCTTGGCACTGTACATACACATGTCATCACGCCACATGTCACCTAAGATGTCCTTTAAATTCTACACATGTGCAAGGATATTTTGAAAACATGATGCCATTGTACGCACACCACACAGGAATTTTATTTTACTAATTTACTAATTTTTGTGAATTAACCACCAGATGTATTAATTATTACATTTATTATACCAGCTTTTTTATCAGATGCTTTAATTGCTGTATACATCGCTATGAACACTGGAGACAAGTGTCATGCTGAATACTCACAATGAAATTTTTGCAAACCGATCATTCCATAATTTCCAGCAAGTCTGATCTGCTTCCGATCAAGAAAGGGATCAACTTAGGCAGTACAGATCTCAAAATGGAGCTATTTCCTGATTGAATGCAGATTGGACATGCTGGAAAGTATTACATGAACAGTCCTATGAAAAAATTGCATTGTGTATATCAGTCTTTACACCAATTTACAAGACACAAATTTTGCAAGAGTTGCAAATGATTGTATCACTTTAACTTAAAAAAAGATAGAAAATGTCTTGTATTCTGTCAACAACTTTTTTTTTTTAATTTTATTTCTACTGATGCAAGATAGCAGACAAGGTAAACAATTAATATCAGGTAGCTATTGCCTGTTTACATGATCTCCCAAAAATTGAACAGTATATACAAATTCAAATTAGACATTCTCAAATTGTCTGTAGGTGTGGAGAATATAAAAAAAAGCTAAATAATATGCATTCCTTGTATCATGTATCCTTTGATATAAGATATTTAGAAGTGGAAAATTCTTGGTAATAAGGTTCCCAGCTTTGTATAGACATTCAACGTGGCAGCCAAAATTGATCCCCTTTGTAACACATGGCATAGCATATAATAGATGGCAGTCACAGTTCCATTTGCAGTTAAATGAAAAGTCCCTAATAAACTTCCACCCTTCTCATTCTGCACTAGTTTAGTGCTGCTGTCAGTGGAGTGTTATTGTGTTCTACACTATGTTCATAAAAGAATATGTCTTTAGGTTATATCTTGCATCTTGAACTCCTGTGATCTTAACTACTGCTCTGTATTGTGCTACCCAGGGACATTGCAGTGTCTTTAACTGGTTATTAATTTCAGCACTATTGTACATGCTTTGCTTGATACAATTGTGGTGTGAATTCAAAGCTGTCTGTATAGTCCTTTTAGGATATTTTCATTTTCATCTGGTTTCTTCCGTTTTTTTTCCCCCTCTAATAGCGTTATTATTCATGTTGCTTTGTGATCAACTTTTTGTCTTGTCTGCAGTACTTACAAACTTTTTCAAAGCCTTTAAATTCACTTTGAAAGTGGAAAGTGTCACATGGGTGGAAATAGGAAGAGCTTATTGAGTATAATGTTCCTGTATCATCTAAAAGAGCATAACAAATAATGGGAAAATGTTAATCACTTAACACTAGTCTTATTTGCATATGTTTGCTCAGCCATACTGTGATTTTATCAGAATTTTGGTTGCTTTTCTCATATTCTATGATTATTTAAATGTGATACAAACATCTTTGTAAATATATCTTATTATTCATTTACTTTAATATTCCTTTTGATAGCTGGAAACTAATTAAGAGAAAAAAAAACAGCTTAGACATGTAAATTAATACTCACCCAGTGTGAAAGGAAATTATGTGTTAATAAAGTGAAAAAGAACACTATATCTGTTTAATAAGTTTAATAACAGCATGCAGGAAGAGTAGATACATTAAAGTATAAAAAATACATTTCCAATATAGGTTTTTAGCAGTTCTAGCTAGTAGAATTATCACACAGATAGTAATAATCATTACATTATTAATATTAAAATATTCATAAAAACTTCACGGAGGAATCGTTAGCTTTAGAATGTGTATAATATTTTTCTTTTGATGATAGGTAGGTGCTTTTTGCCTTCTGGAACAGGAACAGTGCAAAGCAAGTCTGGAGACACCAGTGTTTGTTTTGCACTGTACAAGCTTTTTCCTATATTTTAAGACCCAACAAAAAACTGCAACTTAAAGATGAGACTTTTATCTATAGAGAGCAAAACTAATATCTTTTCCAAATCAAATTAAACTGAAAAACAAACCACAAGCCAGTCATTTGCAATGAAGAACTCATACTCAGTACCTTAGTTTTTTATATACAGTACAGTACCTTAGTTTTCCAGTCTAGCACACCTTGCCCCATATGCAATTCACTATTTGTCCTGAGTTTTCTCCTAGGTGTTATTTTCACACCTTCTCAAAAAAGCATTTTAAACCATCAGCAAGCAAGAAAACACTGAAAATAATTTTGATAGTACATTTTCACATACTTTTTGGTACTTTTGAAATGGTGAAATGCTGAAAAGTTATTTTAAAGAGAAGGTGAAAATTATCTTATACGAGAAAACTCAGGAGAAAACGTGAATTGCACAGGGGGCCCTTTTCTCTTCAGTTTTCTCCTGGGTGACATTTTCACACCTTATCAATAAAATGCCTTTCAAGCTAAACCCCAACTTGATAGGTTCCAGTCCTATGTTAATTCTTTCATAGTTTCAGGAAACCTAGACTAAAGACTAACATAATGTATAGGAATAACAGTCAGGGAAGACTGGGGTTCCCTGTTTCTATAAATACTACCAAGCAGCCAGAATAGTCCAGCTCGTCCAGGCCACATATAAGTCTTATATAGCCAAATGGAAAGTTCTGGAAAACTCCTATTTCCCTTTAAAAATACAAGATTCCTTTTGGTTTTCTAATATCCCAATTTCTTTCTGGAACCAGGCCCTAACGACCACCATTGAAGCTTTTAAACAACGTTACAAGAGGAATATGACATTCTATTTAGGGAGTACTATTGATATTTTTAACTCCACCACTTCTTTCACACTTCTTATAAACTGTTATCAGCACTAGTGTTGGGCGAACAGTGTTCGCCACTGTTCGGGTTCTGCAGAACATCACCCTGTTCGGGTGATGTTCGAGTTCGGCCGAACACCTGACGGTGCTCGGCCAAACCGTTCGGCCACATGGCCGAACTAAGAGCGCATGGCCGAACGTTCCCCGAACGTTCGGCTAGCGCTGTGATTGGCCGAACGGGTCACGTGGTTCGGACCCGAACGCGCTCTGATTGGCCGAACGGTCACGTGGTTCGGGTAAATAAATACCCGAACCACGTCATATCTCCGCCATTTGTCTGTGGGTTTAGCTTTGGGTAGGCAGGCAGGGTAGTTCGCGCTCCAGCCACGCTAGCCAGGGTCCCCCCTGTCATTGTGTCACTGCTGGGAACAGTAGTACACCGCTTGCTCAGCCACACTATATAGCATTCTGTTTACTGCCACTCTGTGTACCTCGCTCAGCCACACTATATAGCATTCTGTTTACTGCCACTCTGTGTCTGCTGGGAATAGTAGTACACCGCTTGCTCAGCCACACTATATAGCATTCTGTTTACTGCCACTCTGTGTACCTCGCTCAGCCACACTATATAGCATTCTGTTTACTGCCACTCTGTGTCTGCTGGGAATAGTGGTACACCGCTCGCTCAGCCACACTATATAGCATTCTGTTCACTGTTCTGTGTCTGTTTGGAATAGTGGTACACCGCTCGCTCAGCCACACTATATAGCATTCTGTTTACTGTTCTGTGTCTGCTGGGAATAGTGGTACACCGCTCGCTCAGCCACACTATATAGCATTCTGTTTACTGTTCTGTGTCTGCTGGGAATAGTGGTACACCGCTCGCTCAGCCACACTATATAGCATTCTGTTTACTGTTCTGTGTCTGCTGACAATAGTGGTACACCGCTCACCCACCACTGTATAGCATTTCTGTACTGCCACTGTACTGCTGCCAGTCAGCGTGTACTTTAAGGATAAGTGAAATGAGGAAGAAATCCGGTGAAAGAGGGAGGGGCAAGGGAAGAGGTGTTTCCCCTGACGGTTCACGTACAGGCCACAGGGGAGCACCCAAGAAAACCCACTCAATACTGCCCATGTTGTCCAGGACAACAACCCTCACAGATCCAAAAGAACAGGACCAGATAATTACTTGGATGACCTCTCAAGCGTCCAGCAGTGGGTTAAGCAGCACCAGCACATCACGCACGAGGTCCGAGTCCTCAGCCAGTTAAAGTCTGGGCTTTCTTTGAAGACTGCACTGAGGATGTTACCATGGCGATTTGCAAGGTGTGCAAGACCCGCCTGAGCAGGGGGAAAAGTATTAACAACCTCTCCACCACCAGCATGAGCCGCCACATTCTATCCAAACATCCCACTCTGTGGGCAAACGCGGCAGGACAGGGTACCACCAGCAACACTGCCTCCCTTGGGTTCACCAGACTCACCACCAGACCCGCCTCAGCAGCAGCAGTAGCCCAGCCATTGCGTGGTTCACAACATTCACAAACATCAGACGATGCTGACACTGTCACTTTCCGGACTAGTGCTCTTGAGGTCTCCCAGTGTTCATCAAACACAACAACCAACAGCCCTTCGGTGTGCAGCGCTACGGTTGAGTTGTCTGTCTCTGAGATGTTTGAGCACAAGAGGAAATTGCCAGCAAATGACCCCCGGGCCGTGGCAGTAACAGCCAGCCAGCATAGCCAAGCTTCTGGCCTGCGAAATGCTGCCATATCGAGTGGTGGAGACAAACAGCTTCAAGGGCATGATGTCAGTGGCCATCCCACGTTACGTGGTTCCCAGCCGCTACCACTTTGCGCGCTCTGCAGTGCCTGAGTTGCATGAGCACGTGGTCAGCTAAATAACCCGAAGCTTGAAGAATGCCGTTGCCTGCAAGGTTCACCTCACCACTGACACCTGGACGAGTGCGTTCGGCCAGGGTCGATACATCTCCCTTACCGCGCACTGGGTGAACCTTGTGGAGCCTGGCAGCGATTCCTCACCTGCTACGGCGCGGGTGTTGCCCACGCCGCAAACAGCTGGATAACAACAGCAGCACCTACCTCTCTGACTCCTTCTCCTCCAACGCATCTCAAAGCTGTACCTCATCCGGAAATGCTAACCCAGCACCAGCAGCAGTAGGATCGTGGAAGCAGTGCAGCACAGCTGTTGGCATGCGTCAGCAAGCGTTGCTGAAGCTGATCTGCCTTGGGGATAAGCAGCACACAGGGGAGGAAATTTGGAGGGGAATAAAGGAACAGACGGATTTGTGGCTGGCACCGCTGGACCTGAAACCGGGCATGAAGCTAGACACCTGGCACGAACTGGCAATGTACGCAATAGAGGTGCTGGCTTGCCCGGCAGCCAGCGTTATGTCGGAACGCTGTTTCAGTGCTGCCGGAGGCATCATCACAGATCGGCGTATCCGCCTCTCCACAGAAAATGCAGACCGTCTGACTCAAATTAAAATGAATCAATCCTGGATTGGAAACGACTACGCAACACTCCTGGACCCCAACCAAGTAACATGACCGATGAACATCTGGGATGGTTTAGCGTTTCCGGTCCCTGTTTATTGAACCTCTCATCTGTATTACATTTATGACTGCATGGCGGCAAAAAGCATTGCTGCTATATCCGCACGCTTTTTGTCCTCATGCAAGGCCTGGGTTGTTGTGTCTCACAAAGCGTGGCCTTCTCCTCCTGCGCCTCCTCCTGTTCCATCACGTGTGCTGCTGCTGCTGCTGCTGCTGCTGGGTTACCGTTGCCGGTCCCTGTTTATGGAACCTCTTATCTTTATTACATTTATGACTACATGGCGGTACAAAGCATGCTATCCGCACGCTTTTTGTCCTCATGCAAGGCCTGGGTTGTTGTGTCTCACAAAGCGTGGCCTTCTCCTCCTGCGCCTCCTCCTGTTCCATCACGTGTGCTGCTGCTGCTGCTGCTGCTGCTGGGTTACCGTTGCCGGTCCCTGTTTATGGAACCTCTTATCTTTATTACATTTATGACTACATGGCGGTACAAAGCATGCTATCCGCACGCTTTTTGTCCTCATGCAAGGCCTGGGTTGTTGTGTCTCACAAAGCGTGGCCTTCTCCTCCTGCGCCTCCTCCTGTTCCATCACGTGTGCTGCTGCTGCTGCTGCTGCTGCTGGGTTACCGTTGCCGGTCCCTGTTTATGGAACCTCTTATCTTTATTACATTTATGACTACATGGCGGTACAAAGCATGCTATCCGCACGCTTTTTGTCCTCATGCAAGGCCTGGGTTGTTGTGTCTCACAAAGCGTGGCCTTCTCCTCCTGCGCCTCCTCCTGTTCCATCACGTGTGCTGCTGCTGCTGCTGCTGCTGCGTTAGCGTTGCCGCGTGGTCCCTGTTTATTGAACCTCTTATCTTTATTACATTTATGACTACATGGCGGTACAAAGCATGCTATCCGCACGCTTTTTGTCCTCATGCAAGGCCTGGGTTGTTGTGTCTCACAAAGCGTGGCCTTCTCCTCCTGCGCCTCCTCCTGTTCCATCACGTGTGCTGCTGCTGGGTTAGCGTTGCCGCGTGGTCCCTGTTTATTGAACCACTTATCTTTATTACATTTATGACTGCATGGTGGTACAAAGCATGCTATCCGCACGCTTCTTGTCCTCATGCAAGGCCTGGGTTGTTGTGTCTCAAAGCGTGGCCTTCTCCTCCTGCGCCACCCTCCTCCTGTTCCATCACGTGTGCTGCTGCTGGGTTAGCATTACCGGTCCCTTTTCCTGGAACCTCTTATATGTATTACATTTATGACTGCATGCCGACAAAAAGCATGTTACCTGTGCAAAGAAAACAGACATTTCCCGCATTTAAAAGACAGTTTTCCCTTTGAAACTTTAAAATCGATTTTCTCAAAAACTATAAGCTCTTTTTGCTAAATTTTTTTTCCTCTTGTACCCACTCCCAAGGTGCACATACCCTGTAAATTTGGGGTATGTAGCATGTAAGGAGGCTTTACAAACCACAAAAGTTCGGGTCCCCATTGACTTCCATTATGTTCGGAGTTCGGGTCGAACACCCGAACATCGCGGCCATGTTCGGCCTGTTCGGCCCGAACCCGAACATCTAGATGTTCGCCCAACACTAATCAGCACTAGATAAGACTCCTCTGGTGAATTATTCCCTTTCTGGTAGGCCACCTAAACAACTATCCTTCTCATCCCTGGAGGGAAAATCACGTTCTCAACTACAATGGGAAGCTGATATGTCTCTTCCTATCTCAGATAAGGATTGGCTAAAAATGTGGAACCTTACCCATAAATGCTCTACCAATGTGTCTCTGACAGAAACAGACCTCAAAGTTTAGCACCGTACATACTTGACTCCAGATAGGTATTCTAAATCTTTATTAAATAAAGATCCAAATTGCTTCAGAAATGGTGCTACTAGTGGCAGTTTTATCCATACTTGGTGGGATTGCCCTAGGGTCAAAAAGTTATGGGGAGCCGTCTACAATTGGGAGAGAGTTCAGCCATAGGCCGGGAGATTTTTCCACAGATAACAAATGCCTTACTTAATCTCTCTCTACCTAGGCTCTCAAGAAGTGAAAATATATTACTGACCAAAATGTGTACAGCTACACAGCAAGTAATAGCAGCTCAGTGGCATAAACAAGACCTCCCTTGGAGTCTGGTTGCCGAGAAAACAAACACTTAGGCCTCAATTCACTAAGCTTTATCAAACACTTTATCGAACGTTTGATAATTTACCTCATGAGTAAAATTCATCAAGGTGTTATAGATTTATCAAATGTTTTATCGATAAAATGCTCAATAAATCTATAACACCTTAGTGAATTAAAAATTAGATTTTACACATGAGGTAAATTATCAAACGTTTCATAAAGCTAAGTGAATTGAGGCCTTAGGCCTCGATTAATCATTGTCTTTGAGATAACTTTTTCCAGTTTGTTAAATTACCGAATTTGAAGTTTATCGATTTCTAGTTGTATTCATCAATGTTTTTCCACATTCGGTGTGAATTCGATAAACAATTCGCTAACAATTCGGTAACCATTCGGTAACATGTCGATATTTCCATTTTACAGCAGTAATTTAACACAAGGCCATAAGATTCCCATGGAATTGTGGGTAAAAGGCAGTCCTTTGAACACTACGTAGCAACATTCTGAATAAGGCTTAACACCTGGACCAAGATTCTGGAAGTGGCTTGGGACAATCCCACAATTTCGCCAGCTGCAGCTTGATAGGAGCCTTTTCTAAATATAATATAGTGCAGCTAGCAAATTGGTTAACCCTGGCGCTGCCTGTGTTCTCTTACAAGATGATTCAAGAGAAATGCAGATGCCCTGGTATAGCAAATAAATCTATTCTCTTGCAAATCGATATGGTTCTAGACCTTATTCTTGCCCATCTGCACCTTTGAATCACTCTCAGCTGATACATAACCACTTCAAATGGCTCCATCTTCTCTGTCAGCAATGATCTGACAGGAATAACGACAGAGCAGTGAAGGAGATAACTAATCCTAAATGTAATGCTAAACCACGCCCACTTTCATTTTCATGAATTGCACTTTCTTCCGTTTTGACGCCTCACTAACGAATGATTACCGAATTATTACCGAATGCTCGCTAACAGCTGTAGATAAATTTGATGAATCCTGAAATCAACTTAACGAATTCGGTATTTTACCGAACTGTCGTTAACCAATTCGATAAGTCTTGATGAATCGAGGTCTTAGTGTTTAATTGAATACTTCTCTAGTCTCCTAATTGAGAATACCTCTGTTTTCTGTAAAATCTGGGGGTACTGGCTGAACTCATCTGAAAGTGAGCACATCTCCTTACAAATTAATTCTGATAGAATGTAATAGCTATCAATTTCCCCATCTTCTTTATGGTTCCAGACCCAAATTTTTCTCATAGCCTCTCTCTAAGTTGGTTTATGACTCTCTGACTCTCAACACGTTGGTTGTTTGATAAACATAGATTCCAGAGTCAATGTTTCTTTCACTTACATGTTATTCTCCTCTAAACCTATCCCTCAGATTATTGCTTATTTGCTTCTAGGTTTATACTTCGACTGATTTTATTTGTTTATCTTATTTTTCACTCTCACCTGTATTTTGCTGTCAAATTTTCTATGATAGCAGTATGTTCCACCATAAGCATTTTGATATGTCCTATGTCATCATTGTTACTATTTAATGTTATTTGTACATGTCAATTTTATTTTAAGCATTCTTTTAAAAGTAAAAAAAAATGCCTTTCGAGCCACCAGCAGGAAAAAAACCAAAAACAAACAAAAAAAAGAATAATTTGGCCAGTACATTTTTACCTAATTTTTGGTGTTGTTTTTTTTTTTTTTTTTTCCAATTGAAAAGTTGAAAAGCTGAAAAGTTTGTTTAACCATTTACAGACATCCTATCGTATTAAAACGTCATGCTTACCGCTATTAACGGCAACATGACATTTTAATTCGTCGCGCATTGCCACCGCTGCTACCGCCGTGTGCGCGCCGCTACCGTCGCTGTTTCCATCAGGATCCTGTGCTGGGTGATTGGGGAAGAAGACCGAACGGTCCTCTACCCAATCGCAGTGCCTGGAGTGAATGGACGTGACCGCGAACAGCGGCTACGTCCATTCACAAAAACAGGAAATGTAACATTTAAATAAAGTGTAAAAAAAAAAAAAAGTTGAACACTTCCTATAACGAGTGTTCACTAGCGCCATCTTGTGGCCAAAAAGTATATTACACCTACAAATACATACATTTTCAAGCATATACACATCATGAATAAAATTACACTTCCAACCCCCCCCCCCCCCCTCCCCAAAAAAAAACACTTGTAAAAAAAAAATCAGCTTAAAAAAATAAATAAATAGTTGCCTTAGGGACTTAGCTTTTTTTATTCTATATTTTATGGGGGGAAATTAATTTTAATTTATTACATAGGGGCTGGTAATTATGGCCAGAACAAAAAAACAGAACAGAAAAATAACACTTATATTTCAAAATAATATACTGTCGCCATACATTGTGATAGGGACATAATTTAAAAGGTTTAATAAACGGGACCACTGGGCAAATAAAACGTGTTTGTTTTATCCACAGGAGAATGTTTAATTTTAAAACTATAATGGCTGAAAACTGAAAAAATAATGATTTTTTTTCTTTTTGTTCTGTTTTTCTCATTAAATGCATTTAGAATAAAAAAAATTCTTAGCAAAATGTACTATCCACAGAAAGCCTAATTGGTGGCGAAAAAAACGACGTATAGATCATTTTCTTGTGATAAGTAGTAATAAAGTTATTAGGGGATAAAAAGGAGGAGCACTGACAACTGAAAATTGCTCTGGTCCGTTAGGATAAAAACCCTTGGGGGTGAACTGGTTAAACAGAAGATGAAAAATTATCTTTTAGGAGAAAACTTCAGAGAAAAGGTGAATTGAATAAGGCCTTAAACATGTACTTCCCAGAGAAGGAATTACTGGGGCTGACCATTAGCCCTTTGGTTTCTCGCCTGATTAGCTGTTTCAAGGGCAACACCAATTCCCAGAGTGGTTTTGCTTTCTCACCTTAGCATCTGTCACAAGGAGAACACAAAACTCCAAAGTGGAATTTTAAAATAGAAGTGTAAAGAAACTTAATTTGGGGCCTATACACTATAAACCCCATGAAACACTTTCTTAGACTCTCTCCCTGCAGTTGCCCAAGTGTGTATCATTTGGTATGGTATCAAAGACCAAAAAAACAAACATGTTAGGGATCAGATTTTAATGTTAAGTTTTGTTTTGACTTTTTTTTTCTTTCCTTCACTTGTTTGAATTCAGTTAAATGGCCAGGGACTTTCTTTACTGTATGTGCATTGCACAACTCCTCATTCTTGAAATATAAACATGTAAATGTAGCTATAAAGTAGATTTGTCAATGGAAGTCAAGCATTTTCCTTAAATCTGTCTTTCCTAATAACATGGGTGTAAGACATGTTATCAGCAGCACACATGACCCTTATACAGATTATTATATTTTGTCTTCTGAATCCAGCTGCAATGTGTGATGGGGTGGTGCTTTTGAGGGCTTGGTTCAATAAAATGTTCTCTTGTTTTCTCACACACTTTATCAATAAGATATTATTTTTTAGTATTTATATAGCTCCAACATCTTCTGCAGCGCTGTATAGAGTATTGGGCTTGATTCACTAAACCGCGATAACTGACAACACGTTCGCGCTAACATTTTTGCGCACAATCACAAATTTCCACAAAATTTCGCAATTGTGCGTGGAAAACGTTACATGCATTATAACGCACGCAAGACGCTAGCGTGACCATAATATCAGTTTTCACGGTTTAGTGAATAAAGCCCATAGTTTCTTGTCACTTAACTGTGCCTCAGAGGGGTTTACAATCTAATCCCTAGTATAGTCACAGGTCTATATATGTATAGTGTGGTGTATGTATTGTAGTCTATGAACAATTTGGGGGGAAGCCAATTACTTTTGATAATATATATTTGATATTACTTTTATGGTACTTGTCATTACTTTTTTACTTGCTAGTAACTTAACCACTTGCCGACCGCGCACTCATACCGCGCGTCGGCAAAGTGGCAGCTGCAGGACCAGCGACGCAGTTCTGCGTCGCCAGCTGCAGGCTAATTAATCAGGAAGCAGCCGCTCGCGCTCGCGGCTGCTTCCTGTCAATTCACGGCGGGGGGCTCCGTGAAGAGCCTGCAGGCCGCCAATCGCGGCTCGCAGGCTAAATGTAAACACAAGCGGAAATAATCCGCTTTGTTTACATTCGTACAACGCTGCTAACAGTAGCAGCGTTGTACCAGATCAGCAATCCCCGGCCAATCAGTGGCCGGGGACTGCTGTCACATGACAGGCAGGAGCCTGTTAGAGGCTGCACAGGACAGATCCGTTCCTGTGCAGCCTCGGATCTCAGGGAAAGGGAGGGAGGAGAGGGGGGGGGGAATTTCGCCATGCAGGGGGGCTTTGAGGTGCCCCCCCCCGCAACACCCAGGCAGGCAGGAGCGATCAGACCCCCCCAGCACATCATCCCCCTAGTGGGGAAAAAAGGGGGGGCGATCTGGTCGCTCTGCCTGCACCCTGATCTGTGCTGGGGGCTGTAGAGCCCACCCAGCACAGATCAGCTAAAACAGCGCTGGTCCTTAAGGGGGAGGTAAAGGGTGGGTCCTCAAGTGGTTAAAATAAATAATAAAATGAAAAAAAAAACAGGAAAAAGATTTACTGGATTGTTTCCCATTATTACTGTCAATTAGAGATGGCCTGAATGGTTCGCCCAGTGGGTAGTTCGCGCAGAAATCAGCGACCCGTGCCCGCGGTTGGTAGTGGACACATTGGGCATTTGACCTGCCTCCTATACCTCGTCATTGGGCTAAACTTTGACCCTCTACATCACAGTCAGCAGACACATGGCAGCCAATCAGGCTGCTCTCCCTCCTGGACCACTGCACCACCCCTATAAAAACGCTGCAGCGTCAGCCATGTTCTCACTCTGCTGATGCTGCTGTAGTGAGAGCAGGGAGAGATGTTTGGGGCTAGGGAAAGCATTAGTTAGACTGTCTTTAGCTTGCTTCTCGATGAATTTTCTTGCTTAAAGCACCCCAAAACAGCTCTTTTGAGAGCTAATATTCTTCGGATGTGTTTTTTTTGTGTGACCACAGACAGGCATAGATACAACTCTGTCGTAGCTGGGCCTAGTCGCTGACTGTACTGTACTAGCCAGGCCCAGCACACTCTGTATTACCATTGCATATTTTTTCACTGTATTTGTGATTTAACTTACTAAAGCATAGCTGTCTTTGTGGGTGACACTGCATATAGATAGAGCCCACAGACAGTTGCCAGCCAGGCCAGCTGGGATTTGTAGTCCCACCACTGGCAGCACACTGTATTACTATACTATTGCATATCTTTCAACTGTATTTGTGATTTAACTTAATTGTTACCTTCGGTGAAGGGGCTAGTATATCACAATGAAGCAATGACCTATATGAGTGTGTTGGGGAGCACACCCAAGATAATAAGGTTGTTGCTTCATTGTGGACAGACCAAATTGGATCAGCTGGGCAGTCACTGTTGTTCTGTCATTGAGCTACCTCAGCCCGACCATATGGGCTGGAAAACCGCCATCGCCTGGCCTGCACTCTTGCCATCGTATGCACCAGCACGGCCATCACTACACAAATAGCTGTTTGTGGTACGTTACACAGTGAGTTTGGTCTGTCAGTGTGAAGCAATACACTACTTACACTACCTGATCCATGTATACACACGCAAGATGTTTTAAAGCACTTTATGCCTCCAATGTAGGAATGCAATGGGATTCTGCCCTTTAGGGGTTATAAACCCTGCTCTGCGTCAAATCTGTAATTTTACAAGGGACTTTTGGCGTGTATCTGTCCCTCTCTGCCATGCCCCCCTAGGTCCATACAAGTCACAGACAGGACAGCCCTGGCAGCATGGAAGGCCCCTGATGTCGGTCAGGCCTCAAATGGCTGCATGGTTTGCCTGGGCCAAGTGCACCACCCCTGTAACTGGGTTCTCTCCTGCCCTTGCCTGAGATATCCCACTAATTAGATATTTCATAAGTAGATGGTGGATCCCTCTTCCATCCCATGATGGCCATTCCCCACCCAATTAGTGACTTTTATTGAGGGTTAGTAGGGATCAGCAGCCAGGGCCAGGGCTCTTCTTATCATATTAAAAATAATCATTGATGTTCAATGATAAATAGTCACCATAGCATGTTGTTCCACATACTGGTGTCATGTCTCTCGTCCTGCTGCTTTTCAGTTACTCTGCACTATTGCTGTACTTTTCTTATGGTTCCAGCTGAGTGGAACAGTGCTGCAATGAGTACAAGATAATACAGTTGTAGGAGAGAAAGGACATTGGCATGTTAGTGTATCAATTTATGAATGAATATCAATGATTAATATTACTTAAGAACCTTGTTTGCTGACCTCAGCACAAAATGGAAATTATTTTTGTAATGCCTTTACCTACTGAGGTTGAACCGAGGTGCAGCCATTCCCACTAACCCAACGTTAGTAGACCACTAAGACCAGTGTCAAGAGAATTTCTCTCCTGTGCTATGTGTTTTTGAATGCTCTTGAAGTACAATGTAATCCCTGAGCATGAAAATGCTTATGTCTACATTCAGAGCATCCGATGGGGCTTTATGTCCTTTAAGCACAATTATTATATTATCTTCAAATCATGCTTACAAGACTCCACTATGCTTGACAATAAGTATGGCAGCATAGCGGCAGAGCGAACTGAACAATAGTGGAAAATCCGCTGTTGAATAGAGCACAGTGATTGCTGCTTAAAGAAACGGTCCCCAAGGAGATGTTGCTTTTGACTGTAATTTCTGCTCAGTGCTCGGACTGTCACACACAGAAATTATGATCACAGAATAACTGTAGGTGGTGATAAACAATGAGAGTGCAAAGAAGGCTTGTGGCATGTCCACAGATCATAGGAAATGGCAAAATAAAATACTAAACTGAGTTAGATAAATTATTATTGTTATTTTTTACAATTGCATGCATCTAACAGAAATTGTAAACTATATTAATTTAAACAATTAGATTTTGCTTTTTTTTCTGTGAAGATGTTGCTAAGTTATCTTTAAATATCATTGTTATTTTCACCATTTTCAGACATTAAGGCCTGTACCCACCTTACAATTTTTCCGATGATTTTCCCGATTTTTTGAGCAATGAGCGAGAGACATCACGCATTCCCGCCGGGTGGAAGATAAATTGGGGAGTGCTCGTCATGGAGACGTCACTGGATCCATCTTCCTACATCGCGAGGTGAGTATGTAGCTCAGGTCAGCCTTAGACTTTAAAAGCAAAGACAAATCCAAAATCCCACATGATGCATATGAGTGAGTGTTCAGCTTGATTGAGTATAGTTTATTCCAGTCGATAGAGAGATGAAGAGAAGGAGAACTGATTACTGCTCAACATTCCCTGAGCAAAGTTGGCTTTAGGCATCGGGGATATCCATCCAGACATGTGATTAGTGTTCCATGGAGACCTTAATATTCTAATGAGATAAGGATCATAGTGACTAAGATCTTTATTTTACTAATACACATACAATATAATACACATACAATAATATATGGAAGTACATATGGTAGTGTATCTTCACATACCATGTGGTCTGGCTGATAACAAATTATTAGGATTTTCATTATCACATTATCACTGTTTTGCGTAGGATCTGAGAGACTAGAAAATAATGAAGAACCTGATCGCTGATACACACCATGCAATTTTCCTGTCAGATCCACGGCTCGATCGATCAATCATTTCCAGCATGTCCTATCTCCTTCCATTCAAGAAAGGGATCATTTTTGTGCAGTACTAATTAGGCATGGTCGGAAAATTCCGCGGAATTATTAATTCCGATTCCGGTGGACGGAACGGAATTCCTATACCTCTTAAACGGAATTCCGCGGAAATTTTATAATTCCGACGGAATTTTCCCCTCTCTCCCTCTTCCTCCTCCTCCATCCATCATCAAGTAGGGAATTGCAGATTTTCAAAACAGCTTATATACCATAGCTGGGATTTGAACCCAGGACACAGTGTGTAGTAGGTATCTGTCTTACCCTCTAGACCATGAACCACACTACATGCTAAAGCTGGTCTAGCATAAACCATACTACCATTATGATCAATTCAATAGAAATAGTAGCATGATTAAGGATTTGTACTTTTTGAAAAGCATGCTTATATACCATAGCTGGGATTTGAACCCAGGACTCAGTGTGTAGTAGGTATCTGTCTTACCCTCTAGACCATAAACCACACTACATGCTAAAGCTGGTCTAGCATAAACCATACTACCATTATGATCAATTCAATAGAAAAAGTAGCATGATTAAGGATTTGTACTTTTTGAAAAGCATGCTTATATACTGCAGCTGGGATTTGAACCCAGGACTCAGTGTGTAGTAGGTATCTGTTTTACCCTGTAGACCATGAACCACACTACATGCTAAAGCTGGTCTAGCATAAACCATACTACCATTATGATCAATTCAATAGAAAAAGTAGCATGATTAAGGATTTTTACTTTTTGAAAAGCATGCTTATATACCGTAGCTGGGATTTGAACCCAGGACTCAGTGTGTAGTAGGTATCTGTCTTACCCTCTAGACCAGGAACCACACTACATGCTAAAGCTGGTCTAGCATAAACCATACTACCATTATGATCAATTCAATAGAAAAAGTAGCATGATTAAGGATTTGTACTTTTTGAAAAGCATGCTTATATACCATAGCTGGGATTTGAACCCAGGACTAAGTGTGTAGGAGGTATCTGTCTTACCCTCTAGACCATGAACCACACTACATGCTAAAGCTGGTCTAGCATAAACCATTCTACCATTATGATCAATTCAATAGAAAAAGTAGCATGATTAAGGATTTGTACTTTTTGAAAAGCATGCTTATATACCATAGCATATCTATTGAATTGATCATAATGGTAGTATGGTACATGCTACGCCAGCTTTAGCATGTAGAGGTGGGACAAGGTCCTTCAGCACCCAAGGCTGAGACAGCAAAGTGCGCCCCCCATCCCTCCCACCCCAGCTGTCACACACTGATTGCTATTACACTAAGAGGTGCCCCAGGGCCCCCAACCCCCCCAACACCTTGGATGGATGGATAGGAGGAGGAGGAGGAGGAAGAGGAGGAGGAGGAGGAGGAGGAGGAGGAGGAGGAGGAGGAGGAGAGAGAGAGAGAGAGAGAGAGAGAGAGAGAGAGAGAGAGAGAGAGAGAGAGAGAGAGAGAGAGAGAGATTTTAAAAATTTTCCGACGGAATTCCGGATATGTCGGAATTCCGCGGAACAGCTCCGGAATACCGTCGGAATGAAACGGTAGCGGAATTTCGGTGTGACGGTATGCAGAATTGTCCCGGAAATGGGCTCTTCCGACCATGCCTGGTACTAATCTCAAAATCGATCCCTTTCTCAATTGGAAACGGATCGGACAAGCTGACAGGAACATTTCATGGTGTGTATCAGCCTTAAGTTGAAGGATTGTTGACCTGGATTTATTTTTTGCTTTATGCTACTATGTGGAACAAGTTTGCAACTCTCTGCAAGGTCATGGCTGACCTCAGCAAGGATTGCTAAAATATAGTGAAATCTAAATGAACTAGCAGACAATATATTATACTTAGCAATGCCCTGCTGCTTTCAGCTGGCTCCACACTGACAGACAGCTGAGTAATAAAAGTTCACTAAACCATAAAATATATAGTATACAAGCTGACATATGCAATGCAGAAACTGTCAGTGGGTGAGCCAAGCACCAAAAACAGAGCCTTTATATCTAGATATTAGCAAAGAAATGTTGATGAGCCATATGGGCATATTTACTTATTTTCTCCATGTAAGGCAGCAGTATCTCTTTAAGAGTAAAATACATTTTGATTTTGGGATTGTTTCATACATTGAATAATGTGTACCTTGGATAACTCCATCAGACCCAAGCATATGGGCAAGTTGATGGGACGACCTCATTTACCTAAACAAGTGTGTGTGTGTGTGTGTGTGTGCGTGTGTGTGTGTGCGTGCGCGCGTGCGTGGCTTTATGATCAGCATCCTGATTAAATTAATGCTTCAGTTCTTTTCTTAACCATTTAGCAGCCAATTAGTTTAGAGGCTTGCAAGTGCTCCAGGCATGTGAAATATAGGTTTCTTGTGGATAAGTTAGGAAAGGAGGCGTTTCTTTACATGTAAGAGGGACTGCTGCACAGGTGCTGCACATGCAAGAAAGATGTTGATGAACATCCAAGAGCAGGGTAGCTGCACATGGAAGTGGAGTGGCTGCATATGAATTGGGGGCTGTTTGGGGAAAAGGGGGGGCACATAAAGTGTTTGGTCGTGTGCATATAATAAGGGCCTCAGCTAAAAAGATATTAACAATATTGCCAGATATAAGCAATATTGAAGTTATCATTTAGTAAAATGTAGCACAAAATATTGTTTATAATACTGATATTCTACTTTTCCCCACTGTAACCTTTATTTTTACATTTACTAAAATGAGGACCAGTACAAGTGATACAATATTGTTTAATATACAGATATTGTACTACTTAATTCATATAGTAAAAAATCTGTAATCCTTACCAATATTTTACTATAACCTAACCTCTTCCTATTCTCACACAGAACCCTCCCCCGGTGGTGCCTCACCCTAAGATCCCCCTGGTGGTGCCTAACCCTAAGACCTCCATGGTGGTGCCTAACCTTAAGACCTCCCTGGTGGTGCCTAACCCTAAGACCCCCCAGGGGTGCCTAACCCTAAAACCTCCCTGGTGGTGCCTAACATTAATATTACCTGGTGGTGCCTAAACTTAAGACCCCCTGGTGGCGGCTAACTCTAAAACCCTCCTGGTGGTGCCTAACTCTAAGATCCCCCTGGTGGTGCCTAACCTTAACTCCCCCCTGGAGGGCGCCTAACCTTAATCCCCATTTTTGTTTGCGTAAAATAAATTTGTATATTATTGTTAATGGTTTTACTGAACATAGAATAAAAAAAAGAGGAGTCAAATGTAAAAATAAATTTTTTATATATAAGTTTAAGTAAAGTTGGTGAAAAACGATAATTTGTAACGTAGGTAAAAAAAAGCTGTTTGTGGTGCAAAAAATTGAAATGTAAATTAGTTTTTTCTAAGAAAGCATAGGGAAGTTTTAGAAACAATTATACAGTGTAATGATCGCTGCTGCAGCAGCTATTGCTGGAAGTAGTAGTGCTGCAGCTCAGGCAGTTCTGATCTATTTCCATGCAAGCTGCATAGCTTTGTCTGTCTTTCCCTGCTGTCAGCTTGTGACTGATTATCATTCACCTGTGTGGGAATCTGCATGTCTGCTCCCATTGGATGACCTCAGTATAAAGATCTGCTTCCTGCAGGGTTTCCTTGGGTTTTCATAGCTTCAGTGTAAGCCAGTCTTGCTGTCGCTTTAGCCCCCGATCGTGTTTCTTGTTATAAAGATACTTTGCTGGTCTTTGCATCATATATTGGTTCATTGCCAATATATATGCATACCAGCACGTTTATTATTTTCCTTGTATTTGTGTTACGTTGATACATCAGTGTCGCTGATGTATACGTACACGAACTGTTTATATTCTGTGTGCAGTTAGTCAGCTTTCCAGCACGTTTTGGTAGGTTGCGCGTACCGTGACCACCCGTGCTGAGGTAGTTACCCTGCTCCTGGTTCTGTTTGTGGATTGCGTTCATCCCTTCGAAGAGATAACGAATCCTTCTGAATCCTGTTCTGTTACTGTTTGTGGATTGCGTTCATCTCTGCGAAGAGATAACGAATCCTTCTGAATCCTGTTCTGTTACCGTTTGTGGATTGCGTTCATCTCTGCGAAGAGATAGCGAATCCTTCTGAGTCCTGTTCCCTGTATGACTCCATTCCTAGTCAGCGTTCCTGCTTATGTCATATATCGGTTCATTGCCGATATATACATATGTTAGTCAGACGTTACAAATAGTTTCATTGATAGCTGTAATTGTAATACGCTAGGAAAACATACTTATTGTATATTTATCTGTGTTACGTTCATCTATCTCGATCCTGCTATTTCCTGACTGTCCTGTCTTTGTGAGGCACGCCATCGCCGCAGCGCATTGGCTGCCTCATTCCAGTCTGTCTGGTTTTGGACGCTTGCTGTCGCTAAGTAGCCGCTAGCTAGCAAGCGTTCATTCTGTCTACCTGTCCTGATCTCCTCAGTTCTGGTTTGTGCGCTCAGCGCTACTTTGCGCTGAGACGTTATAACGAAAGCATTGTTTGTGGCTGTCAGATCTGCACCGGCTCTGTGCGCCACAATCTCCTATTGGAGTCAGTCCTCCCCTCCACTATACTAGGGATAGCCTGTTTCCTGGTGCTAGTGTGTGTACCTCCTCCACGCCAGCTCATGCGTTGCATGCTGACTGTGGAGAATACACCACCAAGCCTTACATTATGAAAACCCCATTACCAATCCCCATTGTGGGGGGGATTCCCAGAAAGTATGACACTGTTAATTATGGTTCCTGTTCCTTTAAGAAATTTGAAGAACTTAGCTCTGAAACAGAAAATGAGTTTTTCTCTGAATGTGCCAGGTTCCTGGCCAATCCTGATCTCCAAGCGACTCCTGTTTCAACCTGGGCACTCCAACTAAGTTATATTTTGTTTAAAGGGGAATTATTCCAGTGGGCATTTGATGTTCTCAATCATTCCGATTTGAAAGAGAGACCGCTGGAATTTCTAGCGTTTGTGATCCATAACTGGTTGCGCATAGATCCATTGCCTTTTCCTCTTAATGAACTCCTGGCAGCAGGTCAATCAGCTACTCCTTCAATTGCTTGCAAAAATGTTCAGCAAGCAGAAGGTGTTTCTGATAATTTTCCTGCAGCCTTGAATAAATCACCAAGAACAGCAGGGAAAACAGCAGGGTCTAAGGCCAAACGCAAACGTTCTAAGAAACGTGTCCGATCTGCAGAGTCGTTATCCTTAGCGACTGAGACCTATAATGAGATTCTGCCATTAACAGATAATGAAATGCAATTGTCTTTCAGGGGAGTTAAATGGACTTATGAAACTACTAATGAACTTTCCTCCCTGGCTAGGGAAAATAAAGATTTTTGTTTAAAAGAATTATCTGAGTATGATTATGAGGAGATATTACAGAGTATTGAACAAATCAACTTATTTGTGAAGCAAGGAAAGTTTGCATACACTACAGTTCAGCACTTGCTACAGGTATTGGAGATTCTTAGGAATAAGGAATCTGCCAATCACCTGCTAATTAACCCAATATATGTCCCTGCTACAATCATATCTGCAAACCATGATCTGCCTGTTAAGTATGTTTGGAATCCTCCATTTGAGAAAGGAGAGATGGAAGCTCTGGTCAATGAATGGAAGAATGATTCAAGTTCATTTTGTCAATTTTACAGTGCAAAAAGTGAATTAGTATTGAATGCATGCATTAAGTCTGCCTATAACCTAATAAAAACTGGTGTGTGTGGGTATGACTTTGTGGCTCCATTGATTGATGTGTGGGAACTGATTTTGGATGATTTTTATGTGACTCCGAATTCGCAAATTTGGCGTTCTGACCCGCCTGCTTCAGCACCTTTGGCTGATTCAGCAGGTGATTCGGAGCTCTGTTTGTGTGAAATTGAAGTTCCTGCAATTCCACCCTGTACCATGGATAACTCAGTGTTACTTACCAGTAAAACAGAAGCCACTGATACATTCTTAACCTTGCCCTGTGCAAATTTCTCAGCAGAGAATCCAGAGGTCCTGCTGACTTCCGAGTCCAGCCTAGCCAGTACTCATGACTCTTTGTTCAGTGAAACAGACACCAGAAAAATCTTGCCTGTCTCTGCAAACACTTCTGCAGAAATTACCTGTGTTAATAAAGTTCAACTCCTGTCTGATCCAGCAGATGCCAATAGATGCACTACATCAGTTTCCGAGTCCCAGCAATCCTGTCTAGAAATCTCAGAACCCCAGCATCTGAATTTTCCAATTTTACAAATGAATGGTGATTCAGATGCGCAAACATTGTGTCTTGATCTTCCTGTTTCTACACCTCGCTCTAGTTTCGTGAATAGCTCAGAGCATCTGCTCTGTGAACCTGAAATCGCAGAATTATTACCTTGTTCAGAAAATGTTCCAATAAATTTGCCCTGTACCATGAATTGTGCAGTAGATCTCTCCAATGAAACTCAGGTCACAGAATCATTATGCTGTCCAGCAGGTGCTTCCATGGTTTTGCCCTGCAATATGGACTGTTCAGTGATCCTGTCCAGTGAAGCTGTGGTCGCAGAGTCTTATGCTTCACCCAGTACTTTGGATATTTCAAACCCTCTAGCAGAAGGGTCTGAGGCACTGCTTACCTCAGTTGGTGTTGCAGTAATATTCACTTGTCTAGCAGCTGTTTTGGAATTACAGTCTGCTCTAATAAAACTTGATGAATTTCTGCCCAGCGAAGCAGAAGCCATTGAAATATTGTCCTCGTCAGCAATTGTGTTAGATACCTTGCCCTGTACACAGTCTGATTTAACCAATGTTGAGTCCCTCTCCAGTGTTGTAACAGCCGAGGAACTCCAGCCCTGTCCTCTGAATGTTTCAGAAGTCTTGCCCTGTAACATGGATAATTCTGATTCTCTGGTCAAAATAATAGAAATCTCAGAATTTCAGTCCGGTCTGATGAGTGTTCCTGAAACCCAGCCCTGTATCCTGAAAGATTCTGGTTCTCTGGCCGCTGTGGCAGAGGTTCCAGAGTCCCCTTCCTGTCCAGGGAATTCCTCAGTTTTGCCTAGTCCAGTGGGGGCTGCTGCAATACTGACTTGTTCTGCAGCGCCTCATGAGCTCCAATCCAGTGTATTAAATGAGTCTCTGTCCAGTCCAGAGGTAGTTGTGGAGTCCCTATCTGGTTCAGTGCATACATCAGAAGATTTGTCCTGTCTTGTTAGTGCCCCTGAATCTGATTTGTTACTGACTTTGCTGGAATCAGCGACATCTAAGTCTGATCCAGCATTCTCGTGTAAAAGTCCAGTAGTTGCGAAGTTTAGTCATGATGATTTTTTTTTGGCCAGTCCTGGTTTTGGTCCTGTCTTGGCTGACCCTGAGGCTCACAGTTCCTTGACATGCCCAGAGGTTTCTCTTGTGCCGGTGTGCCCAGATGTTCTTTGTGTGCCAGAATGCCCAAGTGTGTCTAAGGTGTTAGTGTGCTCTGATGCTTCCTTAGTGGGAACACGTTCTGATGTTGCCAGTCTGCCTGCATGCCCAGAGATGGTTCTGGTCCCTGAAAGCCCTGATATTGATGTTTGTCCTTGTGGCCCTGACTCGGGAATTGCCCTAGGTTCCATAGGGGTTCTTGATAGTTCTCCATGTGAGCCTAAGGGGCATTCTGACCTATGGGGATCTCTTTGGAGCTTCAAGGTGTTCTGGGAGGTCTCTGAGAAAACTTGTCCTGGTGCCTTGGACTGGTTCAACAGTGGGTTTTGTGTTGGTAAAGACAGTACCGGTGGGCATTGCAAAGGCTTTGGCGTTTCTGAACGGTTCCTGGAAGGCGGTGGGTATCGCTCAGGGAATTTCGGAGGGCTTTCTTCTGGAAATCATGGTTCTGATGGGTGTCACACTGGGGCTTGTAGTACTGATGGGCATGGTTCTGTAGGTTCTGGTTCCGATGGGTCCAGTCTTGTGGGGACTGATTCTGGAATTCGGTCTTGCCGGGCTGTCCCGGTCATCATGAATTATCAGTCAGACTGTTTTGTTGGGAATTTCAGTTTTAAAAAGCGTCTGGAATCCGCTTTTAAGGGCGGGGGTACTGTAATGATCGCTGCTGCAGCAGCTATTGCTGGAAGTAGTAGTGCTGCAGCTCAGGCAGTTCTGATCTATTTCCATGCAAGCTGCATAGCTTTGTCTGTCTTTCCCTGCTGTCAGCTTGTGACTGATTATCATTCACCTGTGTGGGAATCTGCATGTCTGCTCCCATTGGATGACCTCAGTATAAAGATCTGCTTCCTGCAGGGTTTCCTTGGGTTTTCATAGCTTCAGTGTAAGCCAGTCTTGCTGTCGCTTTAGCCCCCGATCGTGTTTCTTGTTATAAAGATACTTTGCTGGTCTTTGCATCATATATTGGTTCATTGCCAATATATATGCATACCAGCACGTTTATTATTTTCCTTGTATTTGTGTTACGTTGATACATCAGTGTCGCTGATGTATACGTACACGAACTGTTTATATTCTGTGTGCAGTTAGTCAGCTTTCCAGCACGTTTTGGTAGGTTGCGCGTACCGTGACCACCCGTGCTGAGGTAGTTACCCTGCTCCTGGTTCTGTTTGTGGATTGCGTTCATCTCTGCGAAGAGATAACGAATCCTTCTGAATCCTGTTCTGTTACTGTTTGTGGATTGCGTTCATCTCTGCGAAGAGATAACGAATCCTTCTGAATCCTGTTCTGTTACCGTTTGTGGATTGCGTTCATCTCTGCGAAGAGATAGCGAATCCTTCTGAGTCCTGTTCCCTGTATGACTCCATTCCTAGTCAGCGTTCCTGCTTATGTCATATATCGGTTCATTGCCGATATATACATATGTTAGTCAGACGTTACAAATAGTTTCATTGATAGCTGTAATTGTAATACGCTAGGAAAACATACTTAATGTATATTTATCTGTGTTACGTTCATCTATCTCGATCCTGCTATTTCCTGACTGTCCTGTCCTGTCTTTGTGAGGCACGCCATCGCCGCAGCGCATTGGCTGCCTCATTCCAGTCTGTCTGGTTTTGGACGCTTGCTGTCGCTAAGTAGCCGCTAGCTAGCAAGCGTTCATTCTGTCTACCTGTCCTGATCTCCTCAGTTCTGGTTTGTGCGCTCAGCGCTACTTTGCGCTGAGACGTTATAACGAAAGCATTGTTTGTGGCTGTCAGATCTGCACCGGCTCTGTGCGCCACAATCTCCTATTGGAGTCAGTCCTCCCCTCCACTATACTAGGGATAGCCTGTTTCCTGGTGCTAGTGTGTGTACCTCCTCCACGCCAGCTCATGCGTTGCATGCTGACTGTGGAGAATACACCACCAAGCCTTACATTATGAAAACCCCATTACCAATCCCCATTGTGGGGGGGATTCCCAGAAAGTATGACACTGTTAATTATGGTTCCTGTTCCTTTAAGAAATTTGAAGAACTTAGCTCTGAAACAGAAAATGAGTTTTTCTCTGAATGTGCCAGGTTCCTGGCCAATCCTGATCTCCAAGCGACTCCTGTTTCAACCTGGGCACTCCAACTAAGTTATATTTTGTTTAAAGGGGAATTATTCCAGTGGGAATTTGATGTTCTCAATCATTCCGATTTGAAAGAGAGACCGCTGGAATTTCTAGCGTTTGTGATCCATAACTGGTTGCGCATAGATCCATTGCCTTTTCCTCTTAATGAACTCCTGGCAGCAGGTCAATCAGCTACTCCTTCAATTGCTTGCAAAAATGTTCAGCAAGCAGAAGGTGTTACTGATAATTTTCCTGCAGCCTTGAATAAATCACCAAGAACAGCAGGGAAAACAGCAGGGTCTAAGGCCAAACGCAAACGTTCTAAGAAACGTGTCCGATCTGCAGAGTCGTTATCCTTAGCGACTGAGACCTATAATGAGATTCTGCCATTAACAGATAATGAAATGCAATTGTCTTTCAGGGGAGTTAAATGGACTTATGAAACTACTAATGAACTTTCCTCCCTGGCTAGGGAAAATAAAGATTTTTGTTTAAAAGAATTATCTGAGTATGATTATGAGGAGATATTACAGAGTATTGAACAAATCAACTTATTTGTGAAGCAAGGAAAGTTTGCATACACTACAGTTCAGCACTTGCTACAGGTATTGGAGATTCTTAGGAATAAGGAATCTGCCAATCACCTGCTAATTAACCCAATATATGTCCCTGCTACAATCATATCTGCAAACCATGATCTGCCTGTTAAGTATGCTTGGAATCCTCCATTTGAGAAAGGAGAGATGGAAGCTCTGGTCAATGAATGGAAGAATGATTCAAGTTCATTTTGTCAATTTTACAGTGCAAAAAGTGAATTAGTATTGAATGCATGCATTAAGTCTGCCTATAACCTAATAAAAACTGGTGTGTGTGGGTATGACTTTGTGGCTCCATTGATTGATGTGTGGGAACTGATTTTGGATGATTTTTATGTGACTCCGAATTCGCAAATTTGGCGTTCTGACCCGCCTGCTTCAGCACCTTTGGCTGATTCAGCAGGTGATTCGGAGCTCTGTTTGTGTGAAATTGAAGTTCCTGCAATTCCACCCTGTACCATGGATAACTCAGTGTTACTTACCAGTAAAACAGAAGCCACTGATACATTCTTAACCTTGCCCTGTGCAAATTTCTCAGCAGAGAATCCAGAGGTTCTGCTGACTTCCAAGTCCAGCCTAGCCAGTACTCATGACTCTTTGTTCAGTGAAACAGACACCAGAAAAATCTTGCCTGTCTCTGCAAACACTTCTGCAGAAATTACCTGTGTTAATAAAGTTCAACTCCTGTCTGATCCAGCAGATGCCAATAGATGCACTACATCAGTTTCCGAGTCCCAGCAATCCTGTCTAGAAATCTCAGAACCCCAGCATCTGAATTTTCCAATTTTACAAATGAATGGTGATTCAGATGCGCAAACATTGTGTCTTGATCTTCCTGTTTCTACACCTCGCTCTAGTTTCGTGAATAGCTCAGAGCATCTGCTCTGTGAACCTGAAATCGCAGAATTATTACCTTGTTCAGAAAATGTTCCAATAAATTTGCCCTGTACCATGAATTGTGCAGTAGATCTCTCCAATGAAACTCAGGTCACAGAATCATTATGCTGTCCAGCAGGTGCTTCCATGGTTTTGCCCTGCAATATGGACTGTTCAGTGATCCTGTCCAGTGAAGCTGTGGTCGCAGAGTCTTATGCTTTACCCAGTACTTTGGATATTTCAAACCCTCTAGCAGAAGGGTCTGAGGAACAAATAGTTTCATTGATAGCTGTAATTGTAATACGCTAGGAAAACATACTTATTGTATATTTATCTGTGTTACGTTCATCTATCTCGATCCTGCTATTTCCTGACTGTCCTGTCCTGTCTTTGTGAGGCACGCCATCGCCGCAGCGCATTGGCTGCCTCATTCCAGTCTGTCTGGTTTTGGACGCTTGCTGTCGCTAAGTAGCCGCTAGCTAGCAAGCGTTCATTCTGTCTACCTGTCCTGATCTCCTCAGTTCTGGTTTGTGCGCTCAGCGCTACTTTGCGCTGAGACGTTATAACAAAAGCATTGTTTGTGGCTGTCAGATCTGCACCGGCTCTGTGCGCCACAATCTCCTATTGGAGTCAGTCCTCCCCTCCACTATACTAGGGATAGCCTGTTTCCTGGTGCTAGTGTGTGTACCTCCTCCCCGCCAGCTCATGCGTTGCATGCTGACTGTGGAGAATACACCACCAAGCCTTACATACAGTTTAGAAACAATTATTTGTTAAATTATGGGTTACTGTAAACAATAAATTTGGTATGGACATGAATGTTACAGATAACAAGTCACCTTTATTACATGATACAGTTTGATCTCAGAGTTAAAAGCATAAATTCTGAACTCATTTGCACTTTAAATGTTATTTTATTAAGCTGAAGGATTGCACATTGAGACCCCGTGGCTTCTACTGACTGTGCATGCACAAATGTGTGCTTGTGCAATGTGTCAAAAATTTTTGTTAGAAAAAAAAATATTTTTTCTATTAAAAAAACATGACTTTTTACAACATTTCCAAGACCTTCTAGGCCTCTTGTCCTCCATTCATGCTTGTATACCCAGGGAATTTTGTGCCCCTCATGCCCAGTGCTAACTAAAGAGTCCATAACATTGGAGGAGCTCTCTGCAAAAAGTGCATGGCAAGCTTCCCTCACTTTGCAGAGCAACATTGTCTAATCTTAAGAAATGGAAAGGGAGCTCTTCACCATCGCTAGTGCCCAGGGGGAAGTGGAAGTGATAGTATTGGGAGACTTATAGTTGAATGTGGATAACACTTCAGTAATAAGCAGTTGTCTATACTTTTCCAGTTAAATGGGTAGAAAGAGCTACCATACATGTACAGTATATGTGTAAAGTGGATGACCCCCCCCAAATATAATTTTAACATTTGTAAAACTTTAAAGTGACATTACATAGATTGTAATGAAAAATGGAGGTGGGTGGGGAAGTTTTACATTTAATTATACTGCATTAGTAACCTTAATTAGAATATACTTAATTTTGAAAGTGTGTTATATTCATCCATATGTACTGTATATGTACAAATAGTCAAACATGACCAAGTATTATTAATGAAATAAATAAAACCCTACATCACTTGTCAAAATACGATGCACTACACGTGTATGTAAGTTTGTTTGGGGCATTTTTTAATTTGCCTTATACCACCATATACTGAACCAGGACAATAATGTTAACGGAAGGTAGATCAGCACATCACCGGCTGCCTCTGATTGGTATATCTACAGAGATGCCCTGAGCCCCCCCCTGAGAGACAACAAATGCTCCTTGTACCCAAAACAGAGGCTGTGCATATACATTAACGTTAAATGCAAAACTATTAGATGGGAGCAGCTAGCCAAAAAACTTACAGTTTTTGTACACAGTAAACAATTGACAGCGCTACTAAGGACAGACAGCATCCTTATGACTACCAGCACGAAGTGTGCAAGGACTATTAGTAGACAAAGTACCTTTGTCTACTAGAAGCCCTTGCACATTTTGTGCTGGAAGTCATATGGATGCAGTCTGCCCTAAGTAGCGCTGTCCATTGTTCACTGCGTACAGGACAATTATGTTGTTGAACAAATGAATGCTGGAGCTTAAAGAAATTATAGGAAAGAAATGCAGATTGAGAATCTTTACTGATCATTATATTATAGATCCCTGACCACCAACAACCCGTCACAGCAAGAGGTTTGGCGATGACCCAATTTTTGTCTGCACAAAAAAATCAAAAATAAAAGATTACAGAAATAAATCAAAATCTTGAGCTGGAAAGGATTATGTTTGCTTTTTTTTTTTTTTTTACTTAGTACATTTATTCCATTTTAACCAGGGAAACCAGAGTTAAAAAATCTATTCCAAAACTGGAATATTTTTTTTGTGTACTTTGAAAAGCATTAATGAAAAAAGGAGTTTGTATCTGGTTTAATAATACAAGTCAGAATACATTGAAGGAAAGGTTATCAGGCTATCCATCATTTTTGTAGAACAGCAGATTTCCTTTATCTCAGATGGATTTTCCCTTTAACCTTAAGAAATTCTCTAGGGATATTAGGGAAATGTTCATTTTTATTATTCTCTGATTATTATTCATTTGCATTTTCAGCCTTGGAATATAAATATGATATGCTAATGCAAGGAAATAAAATTAACGTATGATGCTTGAATTTTTATTACTGTCTTCACTCTAGAGACATTGAAGTAATATGCACAAAAAAAAAGAAAAATACAAATGTTTTAAAAGGAACCTAAACTATGGAAGCTGCTTTTGCCAAATAGTTTTTGAAGTCGAATATTTTGTAGAATTATCCTCTGGTTTAACCTACAAAGTGAACTATGTAACTAGTGATTTCAGAGATCGTGAACTGTTGACCCACACTGGGAAAGTAACTTGTTAAGTGAAAAAGATAAAGGCTATCAGCCTAGAATTGCGCAACTTCTAATATTTTACAATTAAAAGGAGTATAATGTATATTTTTCTTTTTTGTACTAAAAATAACTGGAAATGTGAATTAGGATAATAAAAAAATATTACGAGTGAATGTTTAATATTTGTTTGTATCTCCACTTGCTGGCTTCTCTGGCAGTTTACTTTTTGTTAAGTTGACAAATATCTGACTTTACCAGTATAGTAAACCAACTGTCTCTAATATTGTAATTGCAATTAGTTCCATTATCCATTAATTTAAGTGATGTGGCATGGACAGAATCCAGAGACATAACAACAAAAGTTTTGTATCATGCCTGAGGAAGAAACTTAAAGTTTTTAAAGCTTGCCAATAAAGCTTGTACAGTTAGTCAATAAAAGTATTGCAACTGTTGTTATGTCTTCAGAGGGGATGGTATGATCAAATTCTACTATACAGTATGAGGTTACTTTACAGCATTTTCACTACACAGCAGTATTTCTTGAAGCTTTCCTGTTTACTAGCATTGCCAGTCTAACTGGCAAAGGTAAAAGTTTATATTTTACTTGTTAAAAAAAACAGAAGTTTACTTAGAAACTATCGTTTCAAAACCATTTTTCCTTTGAATCTTTAAAATCTATTTTCTTGTAAAAAGATTTTTTTTTGTTCCTACTATTTTCCTTAACATAGATAGCAATATTGGTGATGATATCTTTGCTATGAGCCACTAAAGTCAGCACAAATATTATACAAAATTACACAAAATTAAACACAATTGCAAAAATAGGTTCCTGATTACGGTTACAAATATAATTAATTATGATTTTTTTTGTTTCAAAATTGCAAATTATGGTTCAAAATTATGATTATGTGGAATCCATGCTCATCACTAACAATACAATGAAATGAAGATACATTTTATTGGGTGGGCAATGGAAACAGTATAACAACACTACTTGGTTGGACTTGTACTATAATTTTATAATCAGTACTAAAGCAGCATATATTCAATACCAGGATTGACAGTTCTGTATGTTGGTAGTTTAAGGAACAATGTGACCCAGTTCAGGGATGAGCAAAAACTACGCCAGTGCGAATCTATGCATCATAGTTCGCATCTACGCATTGTAGTTCGTAGGCAAAGTTTCAAATCTACACTTACGCATTTACACGTAGCAAAGTACTGCTATGCAAAGCTTCGCCCGCTGTGTGTAGTTGACATGTGTATTGTGAAGTCAACTATGCATGCGGTAAACGCGTCTATTTTTCCGCATACGGAGCATTGTTTTTGCTTGCGCATGCCCAGAAATATTATTGTCCCTTCTATGCGTATACAATTCCGCAGTGGAAGGTGGAATGTACGCATATAAGAGTTCATGCATGTGCACATTTGGCGGATTAATGCGGACATTTTTCTGCATAACGCCATAAGCGTCTGCATACATTATGCTTCGCACTTCGCGTAATTGCGTATTTGAATGCATAGTCTACGAAATGCATACGTAGCAAATCTTTGATTTTGAAGCCGTAGTTTGGCAAAGCGTAATTGCGTAAAACTACGCATAATTCCAGCTTAGCGAAGTTGGCTCACTACGACCATCCCTGACCCAGTTGCAGGACTAGGAAGCACAGTACCCAGCTAGTGGAATACACAATTCAGCCTAATTTACTGAGTGAGCACTGAAGAAATGATGCAGCTCTGCTGACACTGAAAGTTGTTCATTTACTAAGTGCTGCAGTAGCAGCAATACAGAGCTAGGAATACACAAGCTGCATGTTATTATCTGACAGTGGCTGGCTATACATAAAACTAGCATGCAATACTAATAGCTAACAACCCTGACTAACTAGTGTAAAAGCAATAACATGACATATGCCTAAACACTACTGAACACAATAAATCCTACACAATCAACATCTGCACAGTAATAATAATCTGTCCCTGACACAATACAAATCTCTTCTCAGCTCTGTGCCTCTACCTTCTTCACACAGATCACAAAATAAGACAGAGAACATTTATATCACGCTTTTCTCATGGCAGACACAAAGCCTCAGAGCTGCAGCCACGAGGGTGTGCTCAGTAGACAGTAACAGTGTTAGGGAGTCTTTCCCAAGGTCTCCTTACTGAATAGGTGCTGACTTACTGAACAGGAAGAGCCTTGGCTTCATACCCTGGTATCCTGTGTAACAGAGGCTGAGCCCTTAACCTGCACACTATCCAGTCACTGCTAGAGTGACTAACCCCTCCCACTGTATGTTTCTGTCTGTGGTGGGATCTCTCCTCATTGGATCCTGGGGTTTGTTGTGCATCCTGGGAGCAAATGATTCGCTGATGCAGGCAGTCATTTTGCACTTCCTGTTGACACCGTTACCACCCCTTGGCTAATGTCCAAGCTTGTTCGGTGAGACACCGACCTCATGACGAATCACCGGATCATTCTTTCAGAATAGGTTGATTTGCAATCTCACTCATCACTAACTTCAAGGACAATAAGTTATACTTATTTTTAAATGAGCTCAGTTTCTACTGACCGTGTTATGTAAGTATGCCTTTAATGGTTAAATTTAATTTTAGTGCTCAAGATATAATTTACTACAACTGCTAGTATGATATTTGTTTTGGAGCAGAAGAAGTATATTCCACTAGAATATATTGTGTATTCGTGTTTATGTTGTTGTAAATCTACAGTCAAACAACTAAATTACCCTTTTAAAGGTTACTGTAATATTTTACTTGTTTCTATATGATTCAGTGGTTTGTGAACATGATATGTTAGTTTCCAGGGACATTCATATTGCTACCATTCCAAACTTAAGCCATAGCAGAATAAAGTATAATTTAAAGGGATACTGTAGGGGGGTCAGGGGAAAATGAGTTGAACTTACCCGGGGCTTCTAATGGTTCCCCGCAGACATCCTGTGTTGGCGCAGCCACTCCCCGATGCTCCGGCCCCGCCTCCAGTTCACTTCTGGAATTTCTGACTTTAAAGTCAGAAAACCACTGCGCTTGCGTTGCCGTGTCCTCGATCCCGCTGATGTCACCAGGAGCGTACTGCGCAGGCACAGACCATACTGGGCTTCTGCTATACACTCCTGGTGACATCAGCGGGAGAGAGGACACGGCAACGCAGGCGCAGTGGTTTTCTGACTTTAAAGTCAGAAATTCCAGAAGTGAACTGGAGGCGGGGCCGAAGCATCGGTGAGTGGCTGCGCCAACACAGGATGTCTGCGGGGGACCATTAGAAGCCCCGGGTAAGTTCAACTCATTTTCCCCCGACCCCCCTACAGTATCCCTTTAATTTTTTCACTCAAGTGAAGAACAATATTAACACATCTATATACATTACAAGTGTTTAAAAAAAACTAAAAAAACTCTACTACATTTGCATATCTGTGATTGCCTGGTCTGGAATGACTTATATTTTGCATTGCAGCCATCTTCATAGTCTTCCTGGCAGGAAGTTGTTAGTGAGTGGGATTGATAATTATTACATTTGTAAAATGTGCATCCCCAGCTTCTGCAGGAACTGTTTTTCTGTGCTATGAATTAGTCGCAGCTGTAAAACTAGATGTATAAGAGGTGTAAACGACACTTAGATTTTTTACCTGCTTTGAGCTTGAACAACTACACATTTGCAGAACAGACCATATACTGGTACCATGGTTTCCAAAACATTAAGGGCTGGTACACACTGTGAGCAATTGTACTGTGCTTGTCCAATTGGCAAAGCACTAGATCACTGTTCCCCTATAAGGTGTTCTTACAGCAGTGTTTTACCTTTCAGATAATCAAAAATGTGCTGCTTGTACCATTTTTTAAAAAGATTATTTGTATTGAAGTTTTGTTTGTAAAGTTACAAACATACAATAACTCCCCCCCTCCTTTCCCAACCCAAACAACCCCAAAAAGGTCCAGAAAAATAACATAGATTAGGTATGATTATCACAGGTAGCCATCATCAAGTGGCATATTACCATAATGCATAGTCAACAGTGACACATATAAACCACATTACACAGTTAATTACAGTAAAGAGAACCTCGTCAAATTTTCTTTAAAAATCGCTCTGAAAATCAATTTGCAAAATTGCTATTGCTAAGGGCTTAGCAATTTTGATTGCGTTTTGTAATGGAAACTAAGCCTTACTGCAATTTTTTTACCAGCATTATAAAGATAATATAGAAGCCGAAGACAGAAATTGGAAACTAATGTTTAGTTTCAAAAAGTTTTAGTTAAGAAAATAACATATAAAGAGGTTTACTTGCTTATTGACTTGTGATAAAGATACAATAATAATATATACATCTTATCCATCTAACATGGGTGTAGTGTAGAACATTCAGTACAACTATTTGCATTATTATCAATAGGTGTTGAGCATTTTTGCCACTATATCATATCACATTTTGGTTATATTGAAAAACGAGTAACCAATTTGCTTTAATAGAAAAACAAACTACAGTGAACAACTAACAAAACCCTGAAGAACAGTCATTAGTTGATTATCTATTCCACCCCTGTTTGCTTATTTATCAACATTGATGTTAAAGAGACTCTGTAACACATTTTTCAGCCTTAGTTCTTCTATCCTATAAGTTCCTATGCCTGTTCTAATCTGCTCTGGCTTACTGCAGTCTTTCCTAACTGCACTGTCTCTGTAATAAATCAATGTATCTTTCCTCTGTCCTGTTTGTCGGGCTAAAGCTTGATTGTGTGGAATGTGCAGGGCTGCTTGTGATTGGTAGAAGCGATACACACCCTCTGCAGGCCCCCTGCATACTCTGAATGACTCATACACTATGCTTAGCTGAGCCTACTAGAAGCTGGTTAGTTTGTTTGTAAACACTGCCTAAAACTGTTAATTACAAGCCAGGATTGCAGCAGCGAGTGGCAGAAACAGCACAGAGGGGCACAGGAGAAAATAATGAATAGAATGGTATGCTTTTTATTGTAAGAATATTAGAGTACAGATTCTCTTTAAGACTGGCATAAAAAATGTCATGCTCATCTAAGAGACATGTTCTCACTCATACTACTTATACCCTTTTTGGTAATTAGGCACTACAGTCTAGTAATTGTGTAGTTGAGACCAGTGGCAGACAGGGAGGCCAACCAAGGTGACCAGATTCTAGTACTTATGGTTAATTACTGCATTTATATTTCATAGTTATTCATAGTTGAATAAGTGGAAGGTTGAAAACTAATATTTAATGATGTTTAGTGTGTGTATATAGGTGTGTGTGTGTGTGTGTATGTATGTGTGTGACTGCGCGCGCGCGCGCGTGTGTGTGTGTGTGTGTGTGTGTGTGTGTGTGTGTGTGCGTGTGTGTGTGTGTGTGCATGCGTGTGTGTGTGTGCGTGTGTGTGCGCGTGTGTGTGTGCGCGTGTGTGCGTGCGTGTGTGTGCGCGTGTGTGTGTGCTCGTGTGTGTGTGTGTATGTGTGTGTGTGTGTGCGTGTGTGCGTGCGTGTGTGTGTGTATGTGTGTGTGTGCGTGTGTGCGTGTGTGCGTGTGTGTGTGTGTGTGTGTGCGTGTGTGCGTGCGTGTGTGCGTGCGTGTGTGTGTGTGTGTGTGTGTGTGTGTGTGTTTTGAATACACCTTAACCACTACAGGTTTCGGGATTTTTACTAGGAATATCTGAAATGGTCCACTCCTTATCTGAAATGGTCAACTCCTTATATTCCCCATTACTGCAGCATTACTGAATTTTCTCTCCAGTCCCGATCCCAATTTCACACTTCTACTCCATTCCCTGTGTTCCTAAAAACCATGGTATCACTATGGTTTTACTCATACCCTTACGTATGCATTTCTCTATAAGTGATGAATTTTATCCAAAAGTTAAGTAGTGAAAATGTATTTCCAGAGCTAAGACAATCCTTGTTTGTTTTACCTGCTGCCACACATCCACCCTAAACTTCTGCCATACTATTAGGTTGGCACTGTTTAATCCCCTTCAATAATTTACTACACTGGACTAAACACTGTATATACAGTACAGCACATTGCATACCACTAACATCTTCTTTGCACAAGGACCACAAAAACTATTAATTTCATTTTGCAGTCAGCTATAGATTTCTAAGGCTGATGATATAAAGGTCGCCACCATGGTTACAGTGTGTTTTACTACTCTTTAATGCACATAATGCCCACAAATTTGTATTTTCTCATGTGTAATTAGCTGGACAGAGTAGGCGACCATGTTTCTACTTTTAGAAACCTGGGAATGATCAAGTGATAACAGATGATTGGGGCTCCAATTTATAATTTCCTGTTAAATATCCTGTAATTTGCAAACGAGTGTATATAATGAAAAAACAAGCTTAAAATCTGCAGCAATGTGTGCTAAAACTCTTGCAATTTAAAGAGATGTTGTGCAGAAAACAGTTTTTTCACCCTTAAAGTGGAAATTTACTTTAAGTAGAAGTTCAAACATGTTCAAATATTTAAAATTAAAGACAAATCCAGGGATTAAAGAATAAGTGAACTTATACTTTAAAATTCTAAGTCAGTCTGAAAGTTCCCTTGCTCAGTAATGCCGTTATAATGTGTTACTGATTTTTGGCTCACTGAAAAGATCACACAATCCCTTGGCTGCCCTTTTATTGTCAGCTTGTAAGCATACATTTGCTTCTGTCCATCAACTATTTAGATGTTACACTGAGTGGGGACCATGAAACGGGGCTTGTTAGCACCACAACCTATAGGAAACCGTGTAGCGGTAACGTAACTCTTAGGGCAGATAGTTGCCACCCAGCACATACTATTCGAGGTATCCCTGTGGGCGAGTTCATTAGAGCCAGACGAAACTGCTCAAGGGAGGATAATCTACTGGGTGAGCTGGACATCGTTGAAAGACGTTTGAAAGCTCGCGGTTATCCGCTAAGGCTAATCAAGAGAGGTAGACTTAGGGCCATGGAGAGGTCACAGTCTGATTTACTACAGAATGATGGTGAGATGATCCAAGGTCGACAAAAGCCAACCTTTGTAACTACCTACTCAACAGAATATAGGAGTGTGACCAATATTATTTCTAGATATCTGCCGATTCTGGAAGGAGATGTAGGTCTCTCGCCTGTCCTGAAAGATGGTGTTAGATTCTCTAGTCGACGGGCCCCCACCTTAGGACAGATGCTCTCTCCTAGCTTATTTAAGTCTGGTACCACAACGGACACTTGGTTGACAGTCAGGGGATCCTATAAGTGTAGAATTGCTACATGTAGATATTGTCACCTACATAACAACACTAAGACGGTAGTCTCTGCCCACAATGGCCAACGATATAATCTCAGGCAGTTCATTAATTGTGGTACTCACCATGTGGTCTATGTGATTGATTGCACCCTTTGTTCCGTACAATATGTGGGGTGTTCCACCAGGCCCCTGAGGCAGAGAATAGCCGAACACTATCTAGGAGCAGGGTGGTCAACCACAAACATTTCGAATGTGGCCAAACACTTTAGAGAGGTACACGGGGGCAATATGATGGGTTTTCAATTTCAGGGAATAGAGAGAGTCAATCCACCGACAAGAGGGGGAGACCTGTATAAAATTCTTCGTAAGAAGGAGGCTATGTGGATTCATCGCTTGGGATCTAGGCTACCCCATGGCCTCAATGCAAGGTTGGACCTAGCACTCATCATGCACTAGCCTGTTCTACTTCCTTCCAACCCCCCCCCCCCCCTCCCCTCCTTCTCCTCTCGACACACACACACCCCCCCCACATGTTCCATCTACGTTAGTGGGGTACTTTTGTCTACTCATATATGTGTACATGTGTCGTCCCTTCATACATGGGCAGGGATTTTATTTGCCATATGTGTTTCATATACTTATATTTGATGTTGTGATCAACCGCGCTGCTCTTTGCCATATTTTATTAACAGCATTCACTTTGGTACAGTATGTGTTTTCTGCATTGTGTATTCTATACTGTTTTAACACATGTGTACAGTGTTTTGCTTCTGTAGTGTGTTCACAGGTAATTACCTGTCTATCACATGCAAACCACTCCCCCTCTTTACCTTTCTCCCCCCCTATTTTGGGTGGGGTCGGGAGTGGCCAGCACAGGATGTCCTCCTATTTATAGGACTTTCTGTCATTTTGTAACTAGCTATGATTAAGAGCTGAGATAGCTCGAAACATGTCAGCGTTTTGATGCATGTACATGTGCATATTTTTATATTGGATATGTCCTAAATAAAGCCATTGTCTGGGATCCTGGTTTGGTGCGGACCTTCTTGTTGCATACATTTGCTTCAACAAGAATGGGACTGATGTCTGATTGTCTCCATTCACTTTTCCCTGTTCATCCCAACCACTGCCCTGCATTATAATCAATCGCATTATGAACATATCTGAAATAGATTTATTCATGCATCTGAGATCTATTATCAAGTCATCGGGTCTGATTTGGGCAGAGCAAGAAGCATAAGAATGGTAAAGAGCATTGGTCAGATCAAATGCGTCAACAACAGAAAACTGGTCTGTGAGAAATCATATCACAATTAATTAGGAAGCATCAATAGGCATAGATAACCATTAGAGCAGCAGGCAGGAGCTATAGCACTGTAGATTTCTGTATATGGGCTGGGGATGTAAGTATAATCAATAAACATCTACAGAATTTTTAGATGTCTGGGAGGGGCTAAACCAGTCATTCATTCTGTTTGAATTATTAAAGAAACTGCACCAATATATAAATACATTTTTTTCCTAAGTAAGGAAGCAGTTATTTTCACAATTTAAAGTGGTCTGAAACTAGGACATAACATTCAATAAAAATGTGTTTTCTACTTTTTATTACTCATATAGTTATCATATTTGCTTTTGTGCATACGTAATATTGTCTGTTTACAAATTACAAGTTTCCAAAGTGTAGTTTATTGTGCCCTAAAAGCTGTTATTGTATTTTATTGCATTTTATTTAACCTCCTTGCCGGTTATCCCGAGCTCAGCTCGGGGTAACCTGCGCAGGAGGATATCTCAGGCCCCGCTGGGCCGATTTGCATATTTTTTTTTTGTTACAAGCAGCTAGCACTTTGCTAGCTGCTTGTAACTTCCGATCGCCGCCGCTCGCCGCCGATCCGCCGCAATCCGCCGCGCCGAGTCGCTCCCGTCCGCCCCAGAGCCCTGCGCTGCCTGGCCAATCAGTGCCAGGCAGCGTTGAGGGGCGGATCGGGATTCCCTATGACGTCCCGACGTCCATGACGTCGGTGACGTCATCCCGCCCCGTCGCCATGGCGACCGGGGAAGCCCTGCAGGAAATCCCGTTCTCAACGGGATTCCCTGCATACTCTGATCGCCAAAGGCGATCGGAGTGGGTGGGGGGATGCCGCCGCTTAGCGGCTATCATATAGCGAGCTCTTGGCTCGCTACATGATTTAAAAAAAAAATTTAAAAAATGTGCGGTGATGCCTCCTTGCTGGATTTTTTAGACCGGCAAGGAGGTTAAACTGCTTTTTTATTATATATTAACATCTTCGAATGCACCAGAATAGGACTGCGCTCCACGGGATAGAGAACCAATAATATAGGGGATCGCAACCATACAAGAGTACCTCACTCAATAAATTCAAATCCAAAGATAAGTTGCGCGTCAATCTTGCTTATTGCATACAGCATGAAGATCTCCCTATGAAGAAAATGGAAATGTGCACATAGTGCCCAGTACTGCTAATTACACAGACTCTTACACCTCGTGCTGCACTCCTGGGGATGTGCCACCACCTGGGAAAGACAACGGGTAGGCCCCCCCTCGTGAATTCACTCACCAGCTCCAAACTTGCACCAAGCATATCACGTATAAAGCTTTTGCTGTCCAGGCGGTATTCCAGATAAAACAAAGTTCCAGGCTTTATTAAAAATGAATTAAAAGGCAGTAGGTGACAGACCTCTCCTCTCCCTGGCCGCGGTACACAGGGTAGTGCGTCTCCACGATTCTGCCAATACTTCCTGGTGAGGTCTGAGGAACCATTGTACGTGGTAGACGTAATAGATGTAGAAGGTTGCTCTCAATTATGAGCTAAAAAATGTGAAAGTTCAGCATAATACAGGCTGTTTTTATTATTATTTAGTATTTATATTGTGCTGACATCTTCCACAGTGCTGTACAGAGTATATTGTCTTGTCACTTAACTGGCCCTCAGAGGGGCTCACAATCTAATCCCTACCACAGTCACATGTCTATGTACTGTATATATCATGTAGTGTATGTAGTCTAGGGCCAATTTAATGGGAAGCTAATCAATTTATCTGTATGTTTTTTGGATGTTAACTTATGGGACTGTTAAATTATTCTTAACTACTTCCGTACCAGCAGTCTCTGGCCCCTTAAGGACCAGAGACTGCTGGTACATCAAAACTGCGTAAAATGGAGTTACCAACAATTTGCCCCTCTCACCGGTCATGCCACTCTCCCATCACCACAGGTCCCTCTCTCTGCCGTCTCTATGACGGCAGAGCTCTGTGCGCCGGTCAGGAGCCGCTTTGATTGGTTCCTGACCATGTCCATCAATGTAAGTGGGATTGGCTTACTGTGATGACAAGGTCAGGAGCCAATAAAATTGGCTCCTGACCAACTCTCAGAGCTCTGCCGTCATACTAACGGCAGGGCGAGGGAGTTGAGGCGGGGGCAGAGTAGCGCAATTGGCAGGAGTGGTGGGCTGTGCGGCAACAATTTCTGAAATTTATATTCTGCCAGAGTTGCACAGCAACGAGCAGGACGTAGGTTTAAACTGCGCTGGTCAAGAAGTGGTTACTGCACCTCTGTAACAACATATACATATGAGTAAACATCTGTGTGGTATATGTTTAGTGTGATTCCCTGACCTTATTGATGTGTGTTTCACCACTCTACACCACTGTTTTCATGTTTTGTTTTGTTTTTCATTAATAAATTGCCTCTTTTTTTTCAATATGGCCGCAAGGGGCACAGCTATATTGGGAAAGAAGAGCCGATTTATAAATAAAAAAAACCATGAAGCCGGCAGTGCCGAGGGGCGAAACACACATCAATAAGGTCAAGGAGTCACATTAAACATATACATGTGTTTATTCATATGTATTGTGTCACATCCCACTTCAGCAGCTCATCCCTGCTGGCTCTCTGCACCATGAGCCAGGATGAGTCAGCAGGAACATACCGGAGCACACAGAGAGGCAGGCATTACACAGAAGAGAGCAGAGATTGAGGGAAAGAGGATGGATATGGGTGTGACAGAGTGACAGGGTCAGCCCCTTCCTGTCTCTTTATCGTCAACTATAATTTGTCGGGGACTGGGCAGACGGGGACCGCCGGCAGCTGCATGATCACACTGACCCTGCAAACAGGTATGTATTACTTCAAGGCACATACCACTGTGATTAGTGTAGATTACAAAATCCGGTTATGGGTATCCTTTAAAAAGAATAAAAATTAAAACTTGTTCCATAGAAAATTATATCTCTGGATCCATGCCACCATAGCCGCAGCATAGGTTTATGGTGCTGCATGCACAAAATGGGGTCATTGGGTTGCTGTGTCCACGTTCATTCTCCTGCATTCCCACATTTAGACTTCCTCAGCATAGTACAGCAAACACGGGGACCCCTGTTTTGTATATGTGCCACTCTGCAGCTATAAAGTGGAATGTATTCTATACAGAAGCAGCGTAAATGACTTGTTAGCAAGAATGCACATTAATGAAGATATTATAAATGTATTATTTTACAAGAAAAATATAATGCTGTGTGGTCAGGAGATCTCTAAATTGGCATGAAGGGTTATTTATGTGAGACACAGTACGCCTAGGGAACCAAAAGTGTATTATGATTTTCTCTAATAACACAATTTATTTTCATTATTTTACAAACAGAATGAATAGTGTGTGTATTTCAGCTGCCAATAAGTATTCCATATGCTCCTTAATACACATTACAATTGTCTCTGAGCTAATTAAGGAGCACAAATTCCTTTCTGTCTGGGTGCATACTGGAACAATTTATTATTTAAAATTGCTGTAGCACTTTAATTCTAAGCAATAAGCATATTGCTACGGATAATATATATCATGCAGTATACTATGAAAAAAAGGGTATTATTCAATCTGCAGGCAATTGCTTATACAGCTGCGGTTGTGGTGGGTGGTGCACTAATACAGAAAACTGTTTAAGAAAAGCTTTAATAACACATCTTGGCACAAGCAAATAAACATGCACTTCTCCAAAGTACAGATAAGCCAATTTCTAAAAGATGGTCAAAGATTGCTCTAGGCAAGTGCTGAACTTTACCACTGCTCTCTTTACATTCTTATTGGCAAACCAACCCTTGCTGTGTTCTAATATTTATTTGGACAGGTTCCTAAATTTAATCCACCATGGCTCCCTTTCCCCATAAACAAGGTAAATAAAGCACACTTGAAGGAAACATCATACACAGCTGACACAATAAACAACTTTGGTAGAAGGTTCAAAAACTAATTATCACTCCCAGTGGTGTGCTACAAACGACACAAACTAAACATCCAATATGTAATATTACAATAGACAAAGACAAGACAAATAACATTTATATTGCACCTTTCTCCTGGCGGACTCAAAGCACAAGAGCTGCAGCCACTAGGACGCACTCTATAAGCAGTAACAGTGTTAGGGAGACTTGCCTAAAATCTCCTACTGAATAGGTTCTGGCTTACTGAATAGGCAGAGCCGAGATTCAAACCCTGTATCAGAGGCAGAGCCCCCAACCATTACACTATCCAGCCACGATAGCACACAAAGAAAACATAAGTTTTTATGCAGAAAAAAACAGTGTATTCTTCCACCAAATGACACCACAGCCAATTTGAAGTCCACATCCAAGAAGGTAACCTTCAGGCTATTTGGAAGCAAGACACCACCACCACACTCTCAGAAGTAGGCACTCACCTTTTATATGTGACCCTCTGCTAGATGGGTCCACAGTGCATTGAGGTCATCTAGGCCAACCCTGCCTCTCAGGACTCTACTAAATGGCTTCCTCTTGCACATTTCTCATGTATCCATACACCTAAGTTTAAAACCATTCAGGCCACCATAGCGTAAAACTGTACTGGACATTGAATATGAACAAGGGTGCACACTTACAATAAACCGATGATTAAAATCACACAGAGTTTTAGTGGGCTTTACCCCATGCATGGGCTGCTGGGCTGGCTTGGGTTGCACTGTTTTTCCCTCAGCATCAACCTCTGATGTCACTTCTACGCTACACTATTTCCCACATCAGCTGCATGGCATGGTTGATGGGTGCTATTATAATATTACATATTGAGCCCAAAATTACTATTATGGAATTTTTCTGAGCGTGTTCATTTTCTTTCAGTGCTTCATATCTCTGTATTCTGGCCTATTGATCAGATTACCCATAAGACATGTTCAAACGGTTACAGTATTTTGTAAAATAAGTGAAAAAAAAGATGCATCAGATAACATTGTCAAAGGTGAATTTAAAGTCTGTGGCCCTTATTCAACTCCCTTTTTTCCTATGTTTTCTTCTAGGAGATAATTGTTCATCTTCTTTTTAACCTCTTTAGCGGTAACCTCGAGCTGCACTCAGGGTGGAAAACCACAGCTCAGAGCAGTAACCCCGAGCTACACTCGTGGTAGCCACGGGAGGTCCATGCAGAGCATTGCATGCAGCGGGCTTTCTCACTCACCTCCCAGGCAATCTAGACACTGGCGGCCATTCCTCTTCTGGTCCACTGAAACTCTGCATTCCCCTGGTGAGTTCGCAAACTGTCGTCATGACGATAGCTGGAAATCTCACTATAGGGTTAGAGCACCACCCAGAGGAAGGAGGGAGAACTGCAGCGCTGGATCCCAGGGAGTTGAATAAGTGCAGGGGCTGCTCCAGGTTCTCTCGTGGGTGGTATCATTTTTCTTGCTTTTAGGGTCTAAAAGTACATTAAAAACTGTACCACTCTGCAAATGAAAAAGTGCTAAAAAGTAGATTAAAAAGTACTATCAGAATTATTTTGAGTATTTTCTTGTTTGCTAGTCGCTTAAAAGACATTTTATTGACAAGGTGTAAAAACATCACATAGGATGAAAACTTATGAGAAAAAGTGAATTGGATTGGGCCGAAAGTGATTTATATAAAGGCCAGTGGCTCTAATTCACTTAAGTTTTCTCCCAGGAGATCATTTTTAATCTTATTGAGAAGATAACTTTTGTGTACCTAACAAATAAAAAAGTACTAAAACGTTAGTAAACTAATATCACATTTATTTTGAGTATTTTTTGCTTGTTGGTGGCTTAAAGGGTATTTTATTGTTAAAGCGGACCTAAACTCAAAACTTCCTCTCTGCTTTAAAAGATAAGCAACACAATAATAACCTTTAAAGAAAAACATGTCTTTGTTAAAACTTACAGAAATTTTACAAGAACCCTGCAGTGTTCACTTTCTGGTGTCCTGGGAGCACAGAAAGGGTTAAAGGACCACTATAGCGAAAATCGTAACATTTAAAATACATGTAAACACATACAAATAAGAAGTATGTTTCTTCCAGAGCAAAATGAGTTGTAAATTACTTTTCTCTAATATTGCTGTCACTTACAGTAGGTAGTAGAAATTGGACAGAAACCGACAGGTTTTTGACTAGCCTAACTCCTCATGGAGAGTTCTCAGGGTTTTGTTTAGTTTCAAAAGAGCGTAGTGAATGGCAATAGCTCTGTCTAACTGCCCAGAAAGTGTACAGCGAGCAGTGAGGCTGGCCTGAATCATTGTATAAATCCTTTCCAGGGAATGTCTTTATAAAAAAGAAAAGACTTGCTGAGAATCCCCCATGAAGAGATGGACTAGTCCAAAACGGTTCTATCAGATTTCTATGACCTACTTTAAGTGACAGCAACATAGGAAAAAAATAATTTATGGCTCATTTTACTCTGGAAGAAATGTACTTCTTATTTGTATATGCTTACATGTACTTTAAATGTTACAATTTTCTGCAATAGTGGTCCTTTAATAACCTCCTGTGTTTACATATTAGCACAGAACAACGTCACAGCGCTGCACAGTTCAGACAGCGCTAACAGCCCTGATTTCCACTTGCTGATAAGGCCTAATTAGACAGGCTAATCTCTCTAAATACACAGAGTAAATTTCTCAGCAAATATATATGTACTAGTGACTTAGCCCATTTAAAAAACGAGCTAGGTCTGTCCTTAATGCGACGCGTGCATGCGCACGCCCACCACGCACCCATCACGCGTATGCACACTGTGCACCCATCATGCACGTGCATGACGGATGCACGGTGGGTGGGCGCATGCACACGGCGCATTAGGGACACGCCCACCCCTTCTGGCCCCGTCCTCCTCCAGCTCTCGGCAGTGTCTCTGTGTCCCTGCACATGTGCAGCGCAGAACAAGCACTGACGGACGGACATGGGATGCAGGGACACTTGCATTTTATTGTATAGGATTCCTTGGGCTCGATTCACAAAGTGGTGCTAACCCAGTTAGAGACTTTAGGCGTGATAACCATTGCACCACGCTGGTGAAAAGCCAGTTTAGGCGTGATAAGTTTAGGTGTGATAAGTTTAGGTGTGATAAGTTTAGGCATGCTAAGTTTAGATAAGTGTAGATAGCGTGCAAAGTCCCGCACGCAAAGCAGCGCCATTAAACTCTATGCAAAGTGCACCAGACTTTGCTAGCGCAAAACTTTTGATCAGCTGTGCACTGCGGTGCTAACGCAGTTGGTGCTTAAACTTATCATGCCTAAACTTATCACACCTAAACTTATCATGCCTAAACTTATCACACCTAAACTTATCACACCTAAACTTATCATGCCTAAACTGAGTTTAGGCATGATAAAGGGCTTTTCACCAGCGTGCTAACTGTTTGCACCGCTTTGTGAATCAGGCCCCTTGTCTGCTGTGCTGTGTAATGCCGGGCATACACTTTTCCGCTCGATTCTCCCATTCAATCTTTTCGCTGCTTGATTCCACAGTCAATTCTCTTATCTTCCGCTCATTTTTCGTATCTTTTTTCCATTCACTGCTATCACAAATCGAGAGGCGAAACGATCGAGCGGGGGAACGACATAGAAATTATCCGACATGGAATTTCTGACATGGAAATTATCTATCGAGCCATCTATCTGGCTCAAAAACGACCCGTGTATTCCCAGCATACATGAAAACATCCCTGTGAGAAAATTTAGGGAAGTTAATTAAACAAGGGCCCTAGTCTCTGATTTGCTTTACTCAGAGCATGCACACAGGGCAACTGGTCAGACAACACAGGAACCTATTGGTTGGACTTTTGAATTTCAGCTAAACCAAATCCCACCAAAAGTTGTATTATGTCAGCTCTGTTTATAGAAATGTACTTTAAAGTTGAGAAACCCAGTCTCTTATCACAGATTGCCAGGTTACCAATCCTAACAGTCTAGGAAATACCTTCTCACATAACTCACAAACAAATATTGTGGCACCCTTTTTAAATGTACCCAATGCAGGACCCATGTATGTTTATGTATTCCTTTAAAATAGGCACAAATGTAGAACCACAGATTCTAGAATTACAAGCACTTTTTTTTTAAAATAGAGACTCATTAAACGGTTCATTAGTAACACTAACTACATTGAAGATATGGATATGCCTTATGTGTGGTTAGCATTCCTGACCACATAAATGTACATACGTGATACAACCATCACACACACACACACACACACACGCACACGCACACGCACACGCACACGCACACACACACACACAGACACAGACACTAACACACACACACACACACACACACACACACTACACACACATACTACACACACACATACTACACACACGCACACAGTCACACACACAGTCACACACACACACACACACACACACACACACACACACACACACACACACACACACACACACACACACACACATACTACACACACACATACTACACACATGCACACAGACACAGACACACACACACACACACACACACACACACACACACACACACACACACACAGTCACACACACACATGTACACACACACACACACACACACACACACACACACACACACACACACACACACACACACACACAGTCACACACACACATGTACACACACGCACACACACTTGTATGTGACAGTATAACATGAAATGTGTCTTCTGAGCAGTACAGAGCAGCATGTAGCTCATTGTGATGAGAACAAAAACACTGAGCTGACAAATGAATTTAGTATCTCATGCCAAATTGAATGGTTGCCAATAGGCTCCATTTTACAGCTACAAAAATATGTGTTATATCAGAAATAATAAAGGCTTACAATTTGCATAATTGCTGGGAAGGTGCAGAATTAGCAGAAACTATTCATATATAATCCAGACATTTCATGGTCACTGCATTCATGGAGTAAAAAAAGACTTTGGTGTATAGATTTTACTAGGTATTACTGACAAGCAGACAGCCAAATCCTGTGTGTACAATAGGCTGCTGTGGTGTTATTCAGCAAAAAAGATAAAAAAAATAAAAAAAAACTATATATATATATATATATATATATATATATATATATATATATATATACATATATATATACATACATATATATATATATATATATATATATATATATATACATATACATATATATATATATATATATATATATTATATATATATACTGTATGTTTGAATGTATATCTGCTGTGATTGGCCAGGCCCCTGATTGGATGGCACGTGTGCAGCGAGATGGTGTGTGCACGCCTGCAGCATTGTGTGGTCGATGTCTCCCTCCCTCAAATAACCACTTTCCATACATAGGGGTTGATTCACTATCACTATAGCTCCCCTACTACACGCTAAGCGCCTTATCAGAGTTAAAATGCCTTATCAGAGTTAGTGTGCCCTATCAGAGTAGCATAGCGAGCGCTACAAACTTATTGTCAATGACGAGAGCTCCACTTGTCCTGCCCTGAGCCCCTGCGGGTCCAATCACTTTAAAGGACATTATCTCCGCACTTTGATTGGCCCAATAGACTGCTTGTCAAGTTTCCTGTCAAGTGACATGCAGCCTATTGGGCCAATCAAAGTGTGGGGATAATGTCCTTTAAAGAGGAATTCTCGCAAAAATCTTAACATTTAAAACACATACCTGTACAAATAAGAAGTATATTTCTCCCAGAGTAAAATGAGCCATAAATTACTTTTCTCCTATGTTGCTGTCAGTTTCAGTATGTAGTAGAAATGTGACCTTACTGACAGATTTTGGACCAGCCCATCTTCTCATAGGGGGGTTCTCAGGGTTTTCTTTATTCTTAAAAGCATTTAGTGAATGGCAGTTGCTCCGTCCAACTGCCAAAATAGTGTGCAGTGAACAGGGAGGCTGGCCGGCATCTTTTTATTAATCATTTTCAGAAAATGTCTTTATAAAGAATAAAGGCCATGCTGAGAATCCCCCATGAAGAGATGGACTAGCCCAAAAACTTCAATTTCAGATTTCTACTACCTGCTGTAAGTGACAGCAACATAGGAGAGAAGTAATTTATGGCTCATTTTACTCTGGGAGAAACGTACTTCTTATTTGTATGTGTTTTACATTTTAAGATTTTTGCGGCAGTTCCTCTTTAAAGTGATTGGACCTGCAGGGGCTTAGGGCAGGACGAGCGGAGCTCTCATAATTGCCATTTAGCAGTTAACTCGTTAACTCTGATAAGGCATGCTAAGCGTGCAGTAATGGGAGCTATAGTGATAGCGAATCAATCCCTCAGTGGCTGGAAAGTGTAATGGTTAAAGGTTCTGCCTTTGACATAGGAGATCTGCACAGGCGTCTCACCCATCAGGCAGCTATAAATTCTTGCCTAGAGCGGCAGGAGGAGCCAGGAGCACTGCTGAGTAGTGAGAGAAGAAATGCCTCTCAGACCACTCAGGTATCAGTTTACACAGCAGCAGCTAACAGCAGCGCCTGACTGGACTCATAACTGGATTCACTGACTGATTAATTCAGTTCCTTCAGCTCAATGATTCAAAGAACCACAGTAATGAGTCAGTGAGAGAAGGCTCCGAGTACAGCATCAGCTTCTGAGTCCTGACTCTTCACTCTGATTCACTGATTCATTCAGTTCCTCTCTCTCTGCTACTGGTAACTGCTTGGATGTAAAGATTGAGCTTAGCAGGATTAGCAGCCAGGCATGGACTGCCCCCCCCCCCTCCCCCCCAGGCCACCTTTTATTCAGTGATTTAGGGATGGTCTGGTGTATTCAGGTTTGTTGTTGTACAGCAATGTGAAACACTAGGCTAGCTGATAAAAGTGCAATTAGAGGACAGGCAAGATGGTAAATATACACAGCATGATGCAGAGCTTGCCTGGAGGGTCCCTGGGAAAACATCTGTCTTGTCTCTCCCCATTGTTATAATGACTGCATGTGCAGATAAGGTGTTAAACAGGTTGAAAGGTTTTGACAGTCCCTAGACTCCAGGAGGGCTGCTTTCTGACTTGTGTGGGAGACTGGCAGGGACAGCAGTCCTATTACCGGCAACTAGTCTCTGTTTAATTTGGGACTGCAATACAGATTAGCTCTCTGCTCCATCTCCTGCTATTCTCAGTCTCACTCCACTCCTCCTCTCTCTGGGCTAGTGCACGACAAAATCGCAATCGCTAGCAATTTTCAAATGCGACTTGATAATTTGGGCTGAGTCTGCCAGGATAATGGGCCTCAAGTCTATGTTTCCCCACAGGCCAAAAGGTCCCAGTCCTCCCCTGGTAGCAGCATAGTGTGTGTGTATAGTGTATATCTACTGTGTGCTGT